>NC_135572.1:99483001-99784786 GCF_965152235.1 Eretmochelys imbricata
CTGCTGTATCTTCCTCAGGAGTTAACAAGTGCCTTTGTCTGTACTGCTGGTGCACCTTGCCCCTGTTTTGTTACATTTTTACCATCCATAGTTCTCTGTGTTTCGGGTGTAGTGCACCTTCTGCACCAGTCAGATTCAGTGATGCATTAGATCCAGATTGAAAGCACTGGGAACAGATAGTGGTTGGGGGACCAGTAAGAGATCTGTCTGACTTCTCATCTGTCTGACTTCTCCTGCTTTCTCTCCCAGAGCCTATATTTATTAACCTTCTTGATGTCATGAAAAGCTTCTCTTTTCTCTCCACTGTCTGGGTAGGGGGTAAGTTGAATCCCTGTCAATAGAGCTGTAGAGGTTACCCAATGTGCAAGATAGGGTATGCAGATCTAGAGGAATTATGACTGATGGCAATAAATTCTGCAGTATATGGCACTTCATTTCAATGTGATGTTGGTTATATTTTTTTTAAACATAGTAAAAAGTGCCCAGACTTATTTTGTTCAGTGCTTTGCTTTGTTGTGTATAAAATAAGCATTTTAAAATACTAATGACAAGGCACTGTACTGTGGTTCTGAGTGCGACTGTACTAAGGCCTAACACTGGAGCCAAGCTTTAGTAGTTTCACATAATAGAATGTGGCAGATGGAATAGAAACAGTTTTTTGTTTTGTTGGGGCTTTTTATGGATAATACATTGTTGAAGATGTTTTGGTTTGGTTTTTGGAGTAAAGAAATCATTGTTATGCCATAGCAACCAGAATACGGAGGTAGCTTGCTGCAAGTGGGTCTGACGAAAATATCGCTGAAACCAGCCAGATTGATTAAACATCCTAAAAGTAAACATGATAGTCATTAGCATAGCATGTTGTACGTATTCTACCATCTAGACACATGAATCATTTCAGTTATGGCTGTTTGTCAAATTCTTTGACGGTGAGAGAAGAGCTGAAAAAAGTCTGATGCTGGCAAAATGATTAATACAGTTCACAAGTTTGCAAAACTACTCAACTTGATTGTTTAAAAACACATTTTAAAAATACAAATTTTTTAAATATAAAGGAATTAGGTCTTATCTGAAAGAAGCAATAAAATCTCATAATGGTAAATGTCCAAACAGTTACAAATACTGAGCTGAAGTTCTCAATAAAGCAACTGAACATAAAGCACTGAACTGAGACCACCGCATTTACAAGCTATTCCCACCGGGCTACCTCCACCAGGCAGAACTCCACAACTTGAATGGGACTCCATGCAAGTGCAGAGATGTGCCCATGTGAAGCCAGTGGCAGGATCTAGCCTTTCCTTTCTTCCTTCTGCCTGGTGTTAATTATTCTACCCTCTAACGGCTGACAGCGGCAGCACAGGAGAGGTGTTGCTCGAGCAGCCTTACAGGCAACTTACTTCTTACTAAACTATTTAAATGCAGTAAGCCAGATTTTAGGTGCACTGGAAGATATCCCTACCAACTCAACTGAACCCCACAGAGCAACTTGGGATTTCCAGTGGAATAACTGAGATAGGAACACCAACTAATTAATCCATTTAGTCCAAGATCCTGTCTCTGACAGTATCTAGAAGCAAGGTTCAAGAAACTACACACAGTAGACAACCATGGAATAATCTTGTCAATAGGGATAGTTTCTTCCTAAACCTACAAGTGCGTGGACCATGCCCTGACGCACGAGGATTTATATCCCTTCTTACATTAGATAGGACAGAAACAATTTAACCGTCCATATAAATGTCTGTTCCTTTTCTGAATCCTGCTTCACTGATGTCTTATGGCAGTGAGTTCCACAATGTAATTATTCCTTGTGTAAAAATGTCTTGATGCTAAACTTGTTGCCTTTCGGCTCCATTGAATGTTCCCTTGTTCCTGTTTTGATGATGGGGTAAATAGGAGCATCCAATTTACCTTCTCTGTCCAGTGTAGATGCTTATATGCCTTCCATTATAACTCTCAATCTTCAAAGTATTTTATTTTCACAACATTCCTGTGACAGGGAAGTACTACTAGAGATGGGAGAACTGAGCCACAGAGAGCCTATATCCACACTTTGAGCTGCAGGTACAATATTATTCTTGAGGAAACGGACGTATATTTGCATGCTCAAAATAGTAGTGTAGCAAGAAACAGCAGCATCGGTTACATGCCAGAAGTTCAATCCCGTCTGAAACGATAGGTACATACTCAGATGGCTAGCCCATCATGCTACCATTGTTTAGCATGGTGCCTGTGCAAGGTCTGATCAGGGTGTGACTCCTCCAGCTGGAATTTCCATTTCCAGCGTACAGTCTCAGTGCTTTGCCCAGGAAGGCTGTAGCAAAGCAGGAACTTGAAGCAGGGTCTTTGGAGTGCCAGAACAATGCTCTAACCATTGGACAGTCCTTCCTCTCTGCCTCTATTTTGTATTCACTACCTCTCGTGCTCTCAATTATTATTTTCTCTAAACTAAGCAGTCTCAATCTTAATTTCTCTAAATACAGAAGTCTCTTGGTACCCCTTACCCACTTTCTTCACCCATTTCTGAACCCTTCTTCTTACTGATGTTGGGTGAACAGAACTCAATAGAGTATTTCAGGCAAGATTTATATAACGACAATATAATATTGTCAGTATTTCCTATCCCAAGCTTTATACGTATTAACTTTGTTTGTCTTTTAACTTCCACTGCACCCAGAGAGAGGTTTTCATTGAGCTGTCCATGAAGACGCCATGGTCTCCTCTGAGGAGTTAGAGTTAATTTAGAAGCTAACAATAGGTATGAATAGTTCAATTTTTTTCTTCCCCTTGCTTTGGTCAACAGTGAAACTCATCTGCTGTCAATATGGCCTCCTCTTTACTAACCCTGTCAGTTTTCTGTGCCAGCAGTTTGGTTCTACTCTTGGTAGAGCCCATCCCTTTTGGTTTAGGTTCGTTCTTCCTCCAAAATATTCCTCAGTTTCTAATAAACTTAAATCCCTCCTTTTTTTCCCCCTCTCATCTTCTCATCCATGTTTTGGGACTGTAAAAGGCTTCCTTTCTAGCTGGCCCTGACCATGGAAATGGATGCATTTCAGAGAAAGCTACACTAAAGGACCTTGGACTTAAGTTTTCTTTCCTAGTAACCTAAAACGTAATCTCTATAATGTTTAGATCTACCTAAATGCTATTTGCTAAATACTGTATTTGATTAATATTACCAAGATTCATAGACTATTTTATTCTACAAGTTTTTTCTGTGCTTAACCAGTTTTGTAGCTGGCCAAATAAGTCATCAAATATATTATTTGATTTAATAATGCCATAACTTTTTTTAAATTAAAAAATCCCAAAACAGGATTCTTCACAGGCAGGTTGAGCATGTCTCCTCCAGAACAGGCCTTGAACATGGGAGCAATGTGCTTCTTATATCTTCCTAGTCTTACTCTTTATGCACAAGAAGTGTGAGAAATGAGTACTGATTTGGTTCATCCTTGTTCTTACTTATCTGCAGTTGGTGAGTTGCTTTTATGGAGTCTGATGCCAGAAAGCACTGCTAATGAGTTACCAGATTATAAACTCTCTTTCACTCAGTAGTCATTTGCAAAAGCTGAAAAAAATGAGGAACACTAGGATTGAAGTAATATAAGCTAGTGCAAAAATTCCATAGACACCTAGATTTATTATAATAAATGTCTTTACTGCTTGAAAATGTGCTCGGCACTTTATAATAGGACATCGTCCATGGCCTAACGAGGTTACAAACTAATGGTCCTGATCCAGTACCTGGCTTCAGGTGAGCTGCTCCCTGCAGCTGCATGGAGTTGGTTGAAACACTGTGCACTCCCAGAAACAATCCCTGATATCAGTGGGACAACTGATGGTAATATCTGAAGGATAGGACCTAAATTTAGACATGATGCTTTGAGAGTGGGTAACGAACAGTAGCCTGGATGGTGCAAGGGTTACTAAAATAAATAATTATTCACTTTAATCATGTGCATTTCTTGATGGTAAAATCATGGGGGGAGGGGTAATTATGAATAGGTTGACTCACTACTTGAGGGCCTCACAGACAGTTGTTTGGAACTATTTGGATTGCAGTCAGAATTAACTTAAAAACATGTCCACAAAAATAGAGACTTTAACTGGAAACACAAAGAATAGTCGTCTGCCTTCTAAACTTGTCTAGACCTTGTGCAGCAATGATGCAAAATAAGCCGTCTGCTCCTATATGGAGTGCTATAGGCAAAGCCAGTACATACGAAAACCAAATTAAAATTGTGATGATGATGATGATGATGATCCACTCACTGGTAAAAACGAAACCCTTCTTAAAATACTGTGTTGCGTTTTGTTCCCCACGTAGTAACAAACTGCACTGCAGCACTTTACAAAGCTGTAGAGTGAAGCAGCAAGGTGACTTCAAGGACTACAAGGCATGAGCTGTCATATGCAGAAACTGAAACACCTCAGCCTACAGAATATGGCTTCACTCATAAGGTAAAGATTCGAGTCCATCTTCGGTTATCTAGGCTATGCAGCCAGTTGAGACTCAGGATATTCTGTTTGTTTCAATTACTTTTCTCTCAAGTGTGTAAATGATATGGTGAATTGGTAATGACCAGTGCTGGGGGAATAACTGTGATAAGCAAAATGCAATGCTGTCTGAGATTGTCATTTCTATTCAGGGAAAAAATATTCTAATTATAATGTAGCCACATTTAAAAGTGTTTCATCAAGTCCATCAGCATAAGGGCACAGTCTGACAGGCTTATCGTTATACATTTACAAATTTTGACAATCCTGTACGTCAGGACATATTCTTCTCACCTCCTGTGATTGGCACCACTGTAAATAGCTTGTTGCTCTAGATTAATCGTTCTGTCCGCAAAACATATTGATCCTCCTACCTACATTCAGGCAGCCAGTACAGTGTCCTGGATTCGTGTTAGCATGCAGAACATCCTGTGACCAACTGTCAAAGTCTCCACAGCTCTCTACACATATATGTAACTGCAGCACTAGAGTATATGCACTTCTTGAATTTAAGAGTCATATGGACACTGAGGGCTCAGTCCTGTGAAGTGCTGAACACCCTTCACTCCTGTGGCAGTTAAGGGTGCCCAGCATCTTGCAGGATTGAGTTCTTATTAATTACTGTTATTTGTTAAATGCATAATTTCTGTATAAAATAGACCTCTTGATTAACTCAGTACATTTTGCTTTATACTATACAGAAAAATAGTGTTTTTTGCAAAAAACATTGTGCATAATAAAATGGATGTTGACATAATTTTAACATTCATTTTTCAAAGATAGACATGCATAGTAACTTTTTTACTTGATAAATTCTAATAGTCTTTCACGCTTCATGTATATAACAGCAGCCGCTCAAGGCTTTAGCAGCTTTGAGATCTTGGATGGAAGGGACTACAAGTGCAAAGTATTATTAAAAAAATAAAGCATCAGTTTGTAAATGCCTTACAGTTTCGTCCTAGCCTGTCCTAGAGATTCCTTGCTGGTAGGCATGAATGTACAATACAAGATCTATTTGAAATGAAAAATGTCATGAAGGCCCCAGTTTTCAGATCTCCTGTTTCCAATTGGAAAAGGAACTTTTTTTTTTAATTTCCGGAAACCTTAAAGCAATCGCTTTTTTAAAAAAATGGGCAAGTACATGGCAGCAAAGTGAACCAATTAAAATGTCATTATATATTTCAACCTGGAGGAACCCAAAATGCTTTGCAAATGCAGCAATCACTTTCTCCACCATTGAAAAGCAGCCACCAGTGGAGTGCCACTGTTTAAATGTGTGAAAGTCGCATAGCAGACATCTCGGGCAGGAAATGAAGAATACTATCCCATCACCAGAATGCAGTTACTGATTTGGGGATTTGGCTGGGAGACCAGCACCAGCGCTCTATGGAGCAGAAAGTGCCACTGGTTCTTTCTAATCACAAGCAGTCAAGATCTCAGTTTTGTGCGCATCTCTAACAGGAAATAGGGCACCTGCAGTAGTAGAGAGTAGAGTTGGGTGGGAAACGGTCCTTCCATGCTGTGAGAATTTTTCAAGATTTCTGCTCTCGCACCTCCTGAGAGAGCCAGTCTCTCTCACAGAATAGTTAATTATTTTTACAAGGTGGGACAGCTTCTCCAAGAGAGACAGAGAAACCCGTCATGGGTTCACTGGGTCTGGTCTACAGCCAGGCCTCTAACCTGTCTCCTGGGAGTACCACTTATGTGCTGCACCCTAAGGAGCCCCACATTTCCACAGAGGCAGACCTGTGGCCTTTATGGCTTTTAGCTGGGCCTTCAATACTTTAATATTGTGTTACTTTCTGACAAAAGATCAGGTTGCACTTGTTATAAATGTTTTGCTATGTACTCATGGTTCCTTGATGTTTTGATTTTTGGTTTTTAATTGAGATACCTTTTAGCAAAATTCACAATTTCATAGTGATTATAATTCATTAATGACTCTTGGTTAATGGTGTGGAGAGTGTGCTTTTAAAATCTGTGGATGATGCCAAACTGGGAAAGATTGCAAGCACTTTGGAGGACAGGTTTAGAATTCAAAATTTGACAAATTGGAAAACTGTTCTGAGATCAACAAGATGAAATTCAGTAAAGGCAAGAGCAAAGTACTACACCTAGGAATAAAAAATCAGTGGCCAGGTGATAGTATTGTTGTAAAGGATCTCGGGGTTATAGTGGATAACAAATTAAATGAGTCAACAGTGTGAGGCAGTTCCGAAAAAGACGATTGTAATTTTGGAAAGTATTGACAGGGAGGTTGTATGCATAACACAGGAGGTAGTTGTTCTGCTCTACTTGGTACTGGTGAGGCTTCAGCTGAAGAACTGTGTGCCAGCATCAGGCACCATGCTTTAAGAAAGATCTGGATAAACTGGAGATAGTCCAGAAGAGGGAAACAAAAGCTATAAAAGGTTTACAAAACCTGAGCTGTGAGGAAAGGGTTAAAAAAAACTGGGCATGTTTAGTCTCGAGAAAGGAAGACTGAGGAGGGACCTGACCACAATCTTCAAATACGTTAAGGGCTGTTAGAAAGAGGACGGTGATCAGTTGTTCTCCATGTCCACTGAAGGTAGGACAAGAAGTAATGGGCTTAATCTTCAGCAAAGAAGATTTTAGGTTAGATATTAGGAAACTTTCTAACTATAAGGATAGTTCAGTGCTGGAAAAGGCTTCCAAGGGAGGTTGTGGAATCCCTATTTGAGGTTTTTAAGTATAGGTTAAACAAACACCTGTCAGGGATGGCCTGGTATATTTGGTCCTGCCTCCGCTCAGGGGGCTGGACTAGATGACCCTCGAGGTCCCTTCAGTTCTACGATCATATTTAGCTATGACTTTAAAACAAGTAGCGAACTTGACATCAGAATCAGCTGTGGGGTTTTTTGTTTTGTTTTTTAAACAAAGCCAACTCTCTGTTACCTTGCTTCTTTGGCATAATTGCCAACACCACAAAATACCTGCACGTGCTGCATCACATTCACTAACTATAGAACTTAGTAAGCAAAAGGAGGGAACATGACATCCTGTCATAAAGAAAATTATTCCCCCCAATTTTTTTTTGAGCTATACCAATGTGAACATTATCTCCCGGGTGCATGCTCTTGTTTCCTTACAAAAGATCTGAAAGAGATGGAGTGAAGAGAAAATCAAAAGGCTAGTATTTACCAGTCTCAGTCTTCCAGGTACTCGGCAGAATTATCATCTTCTAGCCTGAAATATAAAGGAGCTCAGAGACAGACCACTGATGGTAATTAACAACTGCACTTTGTAGGCTTTCAGTCTAATGAATACATAAATGAAAAATCAATGAAGGAGGCTTCCAAAAAAAGAACACCACACCAGTCTTAATGATATTCAAGCTGGCTAAAATACAGTTTCCAACCTACTAGAAATCTCTTCTGTTGAACGGGGCACCTGCTACTGGCAATGCTATAAAATGCTATCCTGTTCATTTATATTACTTTATTATACAGTTTATCATCTGAGGAAGTCACTAATCCTTTTATTGATAAGGCAAACAAGTATATTGATTTTTTAATTTGAAAAACATTAAAATAACTACATCTCCAAAGCTTTTAGTTCAAAAAGATAAGAAATCAAATCCTTCAATGCATAAAATTTTTCTGCATCATTTGAGGAGATTTGGAAAATCTCCTCAAAATGAAGCAGATGTTCTAAATAACCCCTTAAAGGGGATGGATTAAGCTCTGTACACCACCAGGCTTAGCTGAAGCTGCAATTCAACATTATAAATTGACAACTTCATCTCCCTTTAGCTGAAGAAATACAGTATACGTTTTGTCCTTGTTACAAAGAGTTTCTGCAATCTCAGTATGAATACTCAGTAGGATATAACAATGGATAGTCACATCCCAAGGGGATCAGAGACACAAGACTTCACTAAGTGTCTAATATTCAATGATGTGATCACCTTTTTGGCCATCATGCACGATATATTGCCTAAGCTGACGGTTCTGTGTTAAAGTAGATCTCTACACTGCTGGAACTGTTGTGATTTCTTTACAGTGTCTGTTAGCAGCAGAATTTGATCTGGTATAGCAATTAAGTTCAAAGGGCTTCCTCATGAGTTACACTGATCAAACATCTCTGCAACCAAGGTCTTGCACTGGTGTGTAACTGGAAAGCTTGGCCCAAGGTACCTAAAAGATCTTTTGCCAAGTGATGACTTAGCTGCTCATGGTACAATGGCAAATACAGCTGCCATTATGCACTCAGCACCAGCTCACGTCTCGCTTTCCCAGTAGCAAAGAAAGGTTTGGAATTTGGATGCTCTGGGAGGGAGAAAAATTATTAGATACAGACTCAAGCCTTTGCAAACGTATTTTTATTTACATTACACACATGGTGCCTGACTTCACCCTATCAAGGGGTGGATTAACAGCAAAAGCAGCAGCAAAGCTGACAATTCACAGGAGTACCTCCACTTTCAGAACTCTGGCAAAAGCACCTGTTTGAACAACTTCAGCCAAGTCTCTCTTGCTATTTTAAAGACTGTCTCAGTGGGCAGGTGGAAGTGCCCAGAGAACTTCCTAGTCTGCTGATTGGCTCCCCTGTGGTGGGAACATCCCAAGAATTGTCAAAGGATCAATGGGGCATGAGTGACTGTGGGCTGTCCCCCGATGGGAACCTTGGATGTAATTTGACTAAAATTGTGGCCTGGTTAAAGCCCATACCCTGTGTCCTTGACACCTCCTGAGCACACCCAGGTCCTGATCCGACAAAGACTTCTGCTTACCTAAACTGTTGGGGAAGAGTTAACATGGTTTTTGTAAAGGGGAATCATGCCTGGCCAGTATACTAGAATTCTTTGAGGGGATCAACAAGCATGTGGACCAGGGAGATCCAGTGGATATAGTGTACTTAGATTTTCAGAAAGACTTTGACAAGGTCCCTCACCAAAGACTCTTAAGCAAAGTAAGCTGTCATGGGATAAGAGGAAAGGTCCTCTCATGGATCAGTAACTGGTTAAAAGATAGGAAACAAAGGGTAGGAATAAATGGCCAGACATTCTGTCCCTCTCGCTCACTATGGTGGAATGCTTGGGATGAAGAGGCATGGCTTTGGTGTGTGTCTGAGGAGGTAGGCATGGTGCAGGCTCTGTCCCCTCAGGCACAGCAAAATGTAGCAGACTGCCTGCTTAATGAATTGTTCCCATTGTCTTTGTGAATTCCCCCAGGAGCATAGGACAGGTGTAAAAGTTTTAAGGCTCCTTTACATGATCAGAGTTGTGTAAAGGACAGTATGGCCTTATAAATGCTTATGGTGCTTTAGTGATTAGAACTGGTCTAAATTTTTGGACTGAAAATATTGGAGGGTGAGAAAACCTGGATTTGTGCTGGAAATGGCCCAACTTGATGATCACTTTAGATAAGCTATTACCTGCAGGACAGTGGGGTGGGAGGAGGTATTGTTTCATATTCTCTGAATGTATATAAAGTCTGCTGCAGTTTCCACGGTATGCATCCGATGAAGTGAGCTGTAGCTCACGAAAGCTCATGCTCAAATAAATTGGTTAGTCTCTAAGGTGCCACAAGTACTCCTTTTCTTTTCATGAACTGTTTGTTACTGACATTTCTGGAGCCAATATAAATTTCCGAGCCCTCACTTGTTCTTCAGTTGCCTATGATGTAACACTGAGCATATGGTTGCATATATTTGTTGACTAATAACTAGAAATAAAGGGTCAAACCTAGCTACATTAGTATTAGGCAAGCTTTCTGGGGATTTCCTCCAATGCTTCCCATTCTCCATCCATTGTATTGTAGTTTGAATAAATTACCTAAATAATTGAAACCAGCATGAATATATTGTGGTATTTTGACAAATAAAATATGCAGAATTTTGCAGAATTTTTAATTTTTTGGTGCAGAATTCCCCCAGGAGTAAATTATACATATAAAATGATGGGATTTAAATTAGCTGTTGCCATTCAAGAAAGAGATCTTGGAGTCATTGTGGATAGTTCTCTGCAAACATCCACTCAGTGTCAAGCGGCAGTCAAAAATGCTAACAGAATGTTGGGAATCATTAGGAAAGGAATAGATAATAAGACAGAAAATATCATAATGCCTCTATATAAATCCAGGTTACACCCACATCTTGAAAACTGAGCGAAGATGTAGTCACCCAATCTCAAAAAAGATGGAAAAGTTACAGAAAATGGCAATAAAAATGCTTAGGGGTATGGAACAGCTTCCATATGAAGAAAGATTAAGACTGGGACTTTTCATCATGGAAAAGATTAAGGGGGGATATGACAGAGGTCTATAAAATCATGACTGGTGCGAAGAAAGTAAATAAGGAAGTGTTATTTACTCCGCATAACACAAGAACTAGGGGTCACCAAATGAAATCAATAGGCAACAGGCTTAAAACAAACATAAGGGCAGGGATGGTGTCCTTAGCCTCTGTTTGCCAGAAGCTGGGAATGGGCGACAGGTAGTGTTCCCTCTAATTTTTTACATCCATGTGCTGAATGAATTTTGGTATGTGCACCAATATGGCACATCACCTCCATATTGGTGCACATAACATTCATGTGGTGGGGATGGTGCTGAGGGGTTCGGAGTGTAGGAGGGGGCTCAGGGATGGGGCAAAGGTGTGTGGAGGGATGAGGGCTCTGGGGTGGAGCTGGGGATGAGAGGTTTGGGGTGCGGGAGAGGGCTCAGGCCTGGGGCAGAGGGTTGGATGCAGGAGGTGAGAGCTCTAGCTAGGGGTGAAGGTTCTGGGGATAAGGGGACTGGGGTAAAGGAGGGGGCTCAGGGCTGGGGCAGAGACTTGGGGTGCAGGGGGTGTGGGCTCTGGGGTGGGGCCGGGGATGAGGGGTTTGGGGGTGCAGGCTACCGCAGGACTGTGGTGGGGAGAGAGGACTCCCCCCAGCCCTTTCTCACCTCAGCAGCAGGGGCAGCTCACAGCAGCTCTGGCGGGCCTGGGTCTGGGTCGGGCCAAGGGAGGGGCTCCTCTCTCCTGGCAGCGGCAAGTCCGGGGCAGGTCTATGTTTGGGCCAGGGGAGAGGCGCCTCTCCCCTGGCCACGGCAAGTCCGCACAGGGGCCGGCGGGGAGGGGTGCCTCTTCCTGCCACCGCAGGTCCATGCTGGGGGAGAGGCATCTTTCCCTGACACAGCCCTGAGCCCCTGCATGGGGCTTCATAGGCAGCTGAGCAACCGCACAGCTTAGAGGGAATTTAGGCAATGGGATGGATCACTTCATGATTACCTATTCTGTTCATTCCCTCTGAAGCACCTGGTATTAGCCACTGCTGGAAAACAGGATACTGGGCCAGATGGACCTTAGGACTGACCCAGTATGACCATTCTTATGTTCTTACATGCTGTGGGCAGTCCTATTGAAGTCAAGTCTTCGCAGGACTTTGCCCAAGTGTCTTAAGTCCTGATGAAGGATGGGTGAGATCCCAGAGGACTGGAGGACGGCAGACATAATCTGTCTTTAAAAAGAAATAAATTATTATACAATCAGTTTGTTCACATCAGGAGAGGCCAACATTGATTTGTCAAGAACAAAGCATGCCAAACCAGTCTAATTTCCTTCTTTGACAGGGTTAGGGGCCTAGTGGATAGGGGCAAGTGTTAGATGTGATATATCTGTACTTCAGTAGTAAGGCTTTTGACTCACATCCACATGACAGTCTCACAAGCAAACTAAGGATATGTGGTGTAGCTTAAATCACCAGAGGGTGGGTTCACAGCTGGTTGAAATTCCTTACTCAAAGAATAGCTGTCAATGGTTTGCTGTCCAATGAGAGAACATATCAAGTGGGGTCTGTCTTGGGTCTGGTATTTATTCAATATCTTCGTTAAAGACTTGGATAATGGAGTGGAGAGTATGCAATAAAATACGTGGATGACACCAAGATGGGCGGGTTTGGAGTATGTCTACAATGGGTCTGGGAGTGAGCCTCCCAGCCCGGGTACACAGGCTCATGCTAGCAGGGCTTGTGATACCACACTAAAAAGAGCTGTGTAAACGTTTCTCAGATGCTGCACCTCGAGCTGGAGCTTGGACTCTCAAGCCCACCCCACTCTCAACCACGCATTGTACAGAGCCCCAGCTGTGTTGTCTAGGCAACTGTGTGTTTGGGTTCTTCTGAGTTACCATTGTGAATCTGAAGAAATAAAATAGTGTTACATTGGAACCTTCCAGCAAGCATGTTTGGTTTTTTTATAACTTTCCTGTGTGTATGCCATGAACAGTGTTGGCCCTTGACCCAACAGCAAGGCAGCCAGGCCAAATTTTAGTGAGTTGCCTTGTGATCCCATATGCCAGGATGCAATGTCACTCACTCAGCTATGACCCAGCTGCCCACCCCCACCATCACAACAGAGGTGTGGACCAAAATTTGATTACGTGGTGATGTGACCTGCCACATGGGATCAGAACACCACTCAAATTTGGGGCAGACAGGCAGGTAACCTTGGTCCTCTCCTAAGAAAAATTCTGGCTGTGCCCCCAGCTGTGAACATAACATCAACAAATTGGAAAAAAACCCAAAGGAGAGCAACAAAAATGATAAGAGGTTTGGAAGACATGACCTACAAGGAAAGGTTGAAAGAATTAGGCACGTTTAGTCTAGAAAAGGAAGGGGCATGATAAGTCTTCAAATATGTAAAAGGTTGTTATAAAAATGATGATCAATTGTTCTCCATGTGCACTGGAGCGTAGAACAAAAAGTAATTGGTTTAGTTTGCAGCAAGGTAGCTTTAGATTAGATATTAGGAAAAACTTTCTAACTATAAGGATAGTCAAATACTGGAATAGGCTTCCAACGGAGGTTGTGGAATCTCTGTCACTGAAGGTTTAAAAGAACAGGTTGGACAAGCACCTGTCATGGATGGTCTAGGTATACTTGGTCCTGCCTCATCAACATGGAGGACTGGACTTGATGACCTTTTGAGGTTCCTTCCAGACCTACATTTCTATGAGTAAGCCCAATCTGCAGCAATAGGGCACCTTTAGTGTGGACTACTATAATTATCTTTCCACTTTTGGTACACCTGAACATTAGAAGCTTTTCTTTAAATATTGAGGGAAGGAAGGAATTTTGGCCAGGACTTGGGGGTTATCCCCTATTCCTTTATTTATATATTAGTCCCCCAAAAGAATGTAAATACAACCGAATGTAACATGCTATTAACTAACAAAGACCAACTCCCAGCTATGAAATAAAATAAAACTACAATGGAAAAACTAAGAATAAATCTAATAATCATAATGTTGCAAAATGGAATTGCTAACATCCACCTGGACAGCTATTAAAGACACTGACAAAAGACTTTGATTTAACATTGCACTGTAAGAAGTTCTTCAATGTAGTCACTTGTCAGTGTTGCATAGTAGTAACATATAAAGGTTTAGATAGTGGCTATAAGTCACTGACTGTATTATAAAGAAGATCTACTCATCAGCAGCAGTGCCCAGACACATTGTATCTGAGATAGACTCAACATCTCTGGAAGTGCATCTGGCAGCACCTGTTTCTATTTCATTCAGTCCTTTTACAGGGTTTATTGTGAGTAAGGTGACCATATTTCCCTATGCTGAATATGGGACACCTGGTAAAATTATTCGTATTCAAGTGAGTTGAATGGCAATCAATCAGAACTATGCAGTACAAACGTTCAAATTAGCATCAAGTTGACTGAATCCCTGTTAAAAAGAAATACTGAGTAGTTGGATTCTTTTAATTTACCTTCTTATCTTTAAGGTTTTAGGGCTCACACGGGGAGAGGTCACACACACACGCGCTCCCATACACCTCTCTCACACAGGAGTGGACCAACTGACCCAACCCTCCTGCCCATTGCTCTTTGCCCTCCATGGCTGGCTGGGCCCCCAGAATGGACTCACATCTCCTGGTACCTGGTGCCATGCCTTCCCGAGGCAACACATGGGGTCACATGCTTTCCCCCCTGCCCCCATATTTCTGCCAGGGTTCACACCACAATATGGCCAGCAGCAGCTTTTCAGCACTGTGCAGGAGGGAAGGGATGGGGAGCTGCTTCCAGCCACAGGGAGGAAGGGATGACCTGGTCCATGTCTTTGCAGAGCTCATCTCTTCCCTCCCCCCGCCCGCTCATGGCTGGAAGCAGCTTGCCCCTTCCTGCCCGCACATTGTCGAAAGGCAGCTAACACCTCCAGGCTGCTGCTGGCCACCAACCTAACCTGGCCACCTCTGGCTACAGTGCAGGCAGGAAGGGGTTAAGCCCTAAAGAGGCATTGTGCACCAGGGCCCAGGGAACCTGTCTGCTGGGGCTTCAGCGAGCCCGACCAGAGAGGTGGCTCAGCAGGAGAGGGTGCCTAGGGGACGGAGCAGCCCCGCGCTCCCTGTGGGCAGGGCGCAGGGCAGGTGAAGAGGGTGCTAAGCCCCTGCCTGGGGGGCTGCTGTGGAGCCTGCAGGGTCAGGGCCCAAACAGGCTGGAAATTGCTTTTCCCCCTCCCCCCCACCACTCCAGAGCTGAGCTGAGGGGCAGAGAGGCTTCCCCGTGCCAGTGCTGTGCAGGGTTTTGGCACATGCAGGGCTCAGCTCCTCCTGGCCAGCGCCCTGGGCTGAGGGGTCTTGGGATTTCCCGAGATGTCACCTCAGCCAGAGGCAGTGGAGGAAGGAAGGAGCCTGCCGGCCAGGCTGTTGGTAAGCTGAGTACTCCAATCGGGGGCTGGTTCTCCGCACAGTGCTGGGAGTGGGATGCACCCCGCCGGGGGCGATATGGAGGAGCAGCGGGGTTGGGGGGTGATGGGGCAAAGCAGGGAGAGGACAGCAAGAGGGGGAGCACATAAAGGGCAGATGGGTGGGCAGCAGAGGCAACATGTAACCAACTGCCACCTGCTGCCTGCCCGCACTCACCAGCCACCGCAGCTCGCACCGTGCAGCCAGTGCTAGCAGGAAACAGGACGGTGGCAGGGTTTTGCTGGCTGAGAGCCAGCACGCAGCAGGGGCTATGCTGACAGACCAGTAGGGGAAGTGGCTGGCCCTGCATGCTGCAGCTTCGCCCCACTACCAGCCTTGCACACCCACACCCATCGTCAGCCACTGGACCCCCCGCAACTCACTGCTGGTGGATGGGCATCTGGCGAGCAGGGATCCAGCCAGCAGCAGGAACCGTCAGTACTGATGGGGATGGGGGGGAGACAGAAAATACAGGACAATTTGCCCGTTTTTAAGAAAAAGTGAGGACGCTTGCAGGAGGGCTTAAATAAGGGACTGTCCCTTTAAAAATGGGATGTCTGGTCACCCTGATTGTGAGTTACTCTCTTTATCTCTCCAGTGCACTCTGTTGTCCACAGTGGAAGGGAGTTGAAGACATGGCCTTGCCTTTGCCCCAGCCTATGTGGCTTCTAATAGTGCTATACCCAATCCCTACACACCAGGAGTATGAGTAGAAACTCCTTGGGTTCTCTTGCCTTCACTCAAACATATGTCTGCCATAGGCCTATCTAGCCCTAAGTAGCCATTTAAGGCCTTGTGGACATCAAACACACACCCTTCTTTCTAGAAACGGGGCTAGAATGCTACAGAACATGGAGACTCAAAAAATATGAGATTCTAACATGCATTCTATAGACTACGTTAAAATAACATGGGCCAGAGCCTTAGCTAATGGAGCTAGTCAGCTATACGGATTTACACAAGATGAGGCTCTGGCCTTATATATTTTACAAGGTCATTGAAAACAGGAAAAGTGAGCAAATTTTAAAAGTGAGGACAGAATCTCCCTCTACGTTCTTCATGCTGTGTATAAAATAAGGTATCATGCCATGAGTCATGGACAGCTTCCTCAGTGCAAATGATCTGGGAATCGTTGGTTTGGGTTCACAACTTTAAACATTCTTTTTAATTTCCTTGTAAGGGTTTCTCTCTCTCAAATCTTGGAAGATCCCAGAGTGTATACTTACCACTAAAGAAATCGGAATAGGTCTATTCTACTTCCACGTGGTTCACCTTGCATCTGCATGCCCTGCACATTTGAGGTATCAAGCCTCCAAAAAGGGTTATGATCTGACTGAAGGATGGCAGATTTAATCAAAAAAAATTGTTCATATGCCACCATTTGAAAAAGGTAGCTTGCTGGGCTGTATAATGGGCACAAATTAAAGATGAAGCAAAGTAAAGCCTGTAAACTGGAGTGGCTATCTAGCCACTGGGTGGAAAGTTCTTGACTGTCTTTGTCCAAAGTGGCACATTTCAGTATGGTTTGTTCAGGTAAAAGAAAACGACCTACTTCTGAGAACAAGAATTAACAGGCATGTTGTAATTGGTACCCGTTCTTGGGACTGCGCTCCCAGGGTATGATTAGCAGGAATTCTCCTAGCTTTAGAACTCTAAAGCCATTAAGCCACCTCACTGCTGAGTGTTGCGTGCCAGCCCCTGCTGGGAGACATTGTACCCTCTACTAGCCCCTGCTGCCTCTTGCAGTCTGCTCTTTTTCAGGAAAAAGTTAGAAACAAACACCACAAAATGCAACCCAACTTTGTGGGGACAGTGGGTGGAGACATATTATTTAAAAAAAACCCACAAAAGACCAGCATTTTGCTCCAGGGATTTCTCTCTAAGAGGATTACACAGCAGTAAAATTTTGTTACAATCTGGCAACGGTAACGTTTAGGTTTCAAAGAGGCCACATGATTAGATCACCTGAAAACAACCATGTTTAGACATGATTCTGTAGGAAAGTTCTGCTAACATGGGCCTCTATTCAACTCTCATTGACGTCAGTGGGTGTTTTTGCTGTGGGATGCAATGAGACTAGGACCATAGACTCCTTTCATTGTAGACAGGGACAAATCTGGTAAAGACAATTATAATAGGCTGCATCTGATGCATATTAAAAATTCTTATGATGCTGCAGAAGATCTGAAGCCACTTTTCAGACTTTAGCATTTCAGCTAATAAAAGATTTTGTGCACTGACAAAATAAATTAAATCTTGTTTATTTTATATTACAGTAGTGACAAAAGGCTGGGGATCCATTGTGGTAGACAAACACAAGTAAGGGAGACGCTGCCAAGGAGAGTTTTTATAATCTAAGTAGACACTGGAGACAAAGGATGGGGGATAGTGAGTATTACGGTCTCCAGTTTACAGATAGGGAGTGGAGGCAGCAAAAGATTAAGTGACTCACCCAAGATCACATGGGGAGTCTATGGCAAAGCTGGGATAGTCTAAATCTCAGGCCAGTGCCTTAATCATAAGACTTACACAGAGGAAAAAAATCACTCTCAAAATTAGGTTTACCTGAAATAAGTTTGGAGGTCTATAAAGGCAAAGCAGCATGGCAAACAGCACACTAGTTTATAAGGCGATATAATTTTAAATTGGTTTTGTCAATTACGTTGAAATTTAATTTAAAAAAAAATTCAGCCCCCAGGCTGCTTGCTAAATATCCCCCTGGACAGAATGTTTATGGTTGTAGTTTGTCGGCATTCATCTTGAAGCTGATAAATGAATTTTCAACTTCAATTTTGGGCTGTCTAATAATTCTTTTGCAAAGAGATATGGACCATCTCACAGGGTTGGGAATGCAGAGCTTCTCAGCCACTAGGCCTGCCTGTTCGAATTCAGCTAATGTCCAATAGAGTCTGAAGGTGATTGCCACCTGTTGCAATGCGAAATTATTTTGGTTTCAGTTGAGTTCATGGTGGCCAGGAGTCCACATCCTAAAACCCACCGCCATTAATTAACTGGCATCTTTGTTGACCTTGATTGGCAACCTCATTGCAGGAGGGAAGCCAGTAGCTGAATGGATTTGCATCTATCCTCCCTTCCAAGAGAGAATACCGGCAGCGTCGGGCTGAGGCACCTTCCTAGGTAGGAAGGTGTGAAGAATCTGCACTGCCTCTGCCCATACTGTATCTGCCAATGGGCGGTTGCCATACTCCGGCCTGTCAGTCCTGCACCTTTCCTGGGTATGACACGTCTCTTCTCATGAGAGCTTTAACAAAATTTGGAAAGCTGCTTGTCCAACCATTGCAGTAGAGCAAGGCAATAGTAAAGCAAGGCAACTGTGGGTCCCCGACGGAAGTATCAACCACACAGAAAAGTGGTACTTCATGCTGATTTCATTCAAGTCAAGCAGTGGCATGTCCACAAGAGTGCAGTGGCATTTCAAGCCCACACAAATTAAGAGGTTCCCTCGCTCATAATTTTCTCCAACATTTTATGGGAATATGGAGGCTAGGTGACCACAGGATGTTTCTGTCCATCCAATCAATAAATCTGTTTTGTAGGTGCAATTAGCTCATCTTTATGAGCTAAAGATTTTGACACGACTTGTCAAATTTGGCAGAGGAGGTTTGAGTTAAGATCTAATCAGAATAATTGTTTTTAGCACTGACCACCATTTAATGTGGTGGTGATAAGTAAATTTGGCCTAGAAAATAGGACACAATTCCCTTGTGAAAACTCAGTGCTGACAGTTGCAAAATTTACTTTTTAAAAATTAAACAATTCTCCCTTTAAAGAGATGCTAGAGAATAAAGGGAGATTAAACTGACTGAAAGTAATAGAGGGAAGGACAAAGGGGGGGAGAGAAAATCGGTTTCTGGTCCATCTGGATGCCTTCCTTGATCTTGGTTTCTCTGCAGTCACTCTTTTACCAGAGTCACTTTTTGTTTTCTAAATACAACCACCTGCAATAACCCAACCCACCTTCACTGCATGTGGAATAAACGTGAGCCAATCATTAGGCTTTTAAAGGTGATGTAAGCACAACTTACATACATGCATTCAGTATGTCGGATGGGTTAAATGGAAGAAAAAAATTGTACAAGTGATTGATGTGCTAAATTTACCCTTCCATTAAGTAAAAAACAATTTTTTTGCCCACTGTTGACAAATACTAAGAAATGTTTACCTGGTTTTTACTGTAATTCCACAGAAAGCTATTCCTCTATGTTCCTACTGGGGAAAGGGCCAAGATATTTATTTTTAAGGAAGCATCAGGAAATGTTGAATATGCTCAGTTACAGTTCCTTATTCAAAAAATATTTTTTCAGCAGTACAGTATTTCTTGCAAACGTAGTGACATCATAGGGCAAATTTCTCAGTGTGCATCTTTAACTGCACACCGAAAATGTGGAGGTGCATCAATTTGCATATGTGAAGATTAGCCTATATTGCATTAGCCCATGGCAGTGGTAGTCAGTCATGAAGTTACAAGCTTTGGGCATGCAAAAATAAAATGGTATGAGCTCACATAGATGCACCTGCAAATGTTGGTAATTGCTGAAATTTTGGCCTTGTATGAGCCTTTATAAAATCTTCTTCACAGTATGTTTTTCCCCAGGGATTTTTCAGAAGATATACAGTGCCCCATGTTACTCTTTCTAATAAAAAACTAATTTCCCCCTCTCTCCCTCAAAAAGGGCTCCAGAATTATCATTAAATATAAGGATTATTCTGCTAAGTGACAGCTAGACTCTTAGCGGATCACGAGTATATTCCTTCCCCCCACAAACAGATCAAGTAAATCCATAATTAAATTCAGGATTCACAGGCTGGATTGATAGAGTTACAGGCTGCTACCACCTGACAATGTCCGCTCCACAAAATATTTTTTATTCTAAAAAATATGTCCCCTGCCATGTTGTATGGCAATACATTTAGGCTGAAAATTTCATGAAAACTGGTTTCCTTGTAGTATCTTTGTGCCATACATCAACCTTTTTGGTCCTATCTAGGGTTAGCCCTGTGATGTATTGGAGAGTGCTATGGGACAGTGTTAAAGAATCACACGGCCACTTTCTTTTGGAATTGATCAAGGAACTTTGTTAGAATAGGAACAGTATCATCCATAAAGCTACATTCTGCTTCTCTGCAGAGTTTCTGCCTAGAACTTTCCCCAATACCTCTCTTGCTTGGCTTCCTAATAGTACACACTCCTCACAGAGGGAGGTTTTAGAGGATCCTAGAAGCAACTTGCTAATATTTTGCCACTAAAGTGAAGGGAGGGTTGAAGAGACTTTCCTATTTCTAACCCCCACCCTGGATACTAGTCTCTAGTGCCAGAAAAGACATCACCAGGGCTCATGCAAATATATTTGAAGAGCGCATATTTTGCTGTTGGAACCCAAATAGAGCTGTAGATTCAGCTTTGCTTTGTCGGAACACTGCAGTTTTGGACTTCATGGAGGTTCCAGTGGAAATGAACGCTATCAGGTTAAAGCTACACTCTTAGCAACAAATGCATTGCTAGAATAGACATATGGCATAGTCACAATATATTTTCAGTGTAATATGGAGCTATTTAGCCTTACAATTCTAGCACTAATGGGTATTAGCAACACTGCTAAATCCAGGACCACACACTTGGAATCAAATAATTCCTTTTCTAGTTTTGTATTCCATGCACTGCAATAGACAGTCTTCTCTAGCAATACGTCAGAGAATCCAGTGTCCTACTAAAGAGCAAATTGCAAGATTCATTTATGGAGAGGCACACAGTGGAGAATTTCTAGTCTTTACAATAAATTTCCCCTTGATTACATGAACAGTTCCTAAGTCACTCTGCATCACTTCCCCAAATGTATAGACATCTCATACACACTTTTATGTATGGGCTTACTCTTACACTTCTTTTTTCCTCACTTGCACCAATTTTTACACTGGTGTAAGTCCACTGAATTAATTGTGGTCTTACACCTGATTCCTGCTGATGTAAGAGAAAAGAATGGGACCAAGTGACCTCAATGTGATTTAGGATATGTCTACACTGCAATGAAATCCCAGGGTCACTAGAACTCAAGTTAGCAGACCTGGGATTTGTTAACCTAGGCTTGAGTGCCTACATTCATTTGTAACCCTAGGTTAGGCATTGTTGAATCCTGGGTCCCAACCTGGGACTCCAGCATCTACACTGCATTATGAGGAACCAAGTTCAACCACTGAGATCCCAGACTTCCTAGCGCCATCCCAAAATGTGGCTGCTCTAGCCCTTTGTTTGTGCTACAATGTGCTAAAACTTGACTGTCCACCAAACTTGACTATCCAGAGGATAAAGAAAGTCAGCCCATGGGATTGTGGGATACTTTTGGTGGACTCCCAGAGCATGAGTTCAGTGGGGCTGTGTCTATACTGAAGAGCAACAGGGCTTTAACCCTAGGTCCCAGCTTGACTCAGACTCAGAAATTCCACTGCCATTGTTGGGTAGAAAAGGTTCAATTTATTAAGTGTACGTAGTTGCCATCTTGGATTGGTAAAAGGAAACCTATCCTCCATCTTGGCACCCCTTCTCTTTCAGCTTTGGCGCTCTTTTCAAATTTGGTGCCAAAGCAAGGAAAAGGCGGGAAAGGTAGTGTCTTGTGTCAGTAAAATCTGCCTAGCAAAAGGGAATGTATATAAGGGAGTGTTCACACTCTGAGGGGTATTCTGTGTCTCTGGATCCTGTGAGGGCAGGTCATCCCACTGAGGCATAGGTGACCTCCCACAGTGTACCAGCCTTGCTATTAGCTAGAGCCCTGAGGGAATAGGACGTAAGGTGAACGAGGAACACCTACCAAGGTTCCCTTAACTTACCTCCACTCATCTGTTCCACCATCACATGAGACAGTGTTTGCATTCAGCGTGCATGATGACGAGATCAAGAACAGAAGACAGAAGACACCATACTGAAGATCTACTTACCTGTCATCGAAGTTCCTGAGGTTTGATTCCTGTTGTGTTCCTGTTCCTGGCACCTGTCCCTGAGGTCCTGGCTCCCATGTGTGTTCCTGTTCTCCTGTCCAGTGTCTGCAAGACATGGTATCGTCCTTCTCTCTTATTTCTGTAAAATCCCACTGGGTAAAGGTTTGGGCTTTGGGTTCATCCCCACTTCCATCATCTGTGTTAACAACCAAGCAGTTATTCTTTGTGTTATCTTAGTTGCAGGGAGTCCTAGTTTGTTGTTGTGTATCTCAATAAACACCATTCTGTTGTTTGCAACCTTAACCTGCCTGCATCTTAACTAACTAAAACACCATTGATAGGTGCGGAGTGGGGTAGGATACTGCAGATAGCCCGAGACAGTTAAGAGTAGGTTTTACTTCACGGAAGAAGGGCTAACACCATGGGGTCCTGGGACCCTGGGTTAAGTGTGATTTGTATGTAGATAGAAGGGGGGCCTGCATTTGAACTCCGCACTTACATTGAAATATAGATTACCCTTAGTAGTAATGGGGGGCTTGTAGGTTTTAGTATGTTATACAGGCCATTAGCTATCACTAGATTCACAGTTGAGCATGGCACTTAAACATAAAATAAGTGGTCTTTGCTGTGAAAAGTTTACTAGGTAGCTTAATACAGAAAATGGCAGGAAAAGAGAAAATAGTGGGTAAGTAGGACAAAAGTTATGACAGTAAATCTTTTAAGTTGCTTTGGTTACTAATGCTGGCATCTTGGAAGTTCAAAAAAAAGTTTGTATTTCTGTGGCTTTTGTAGGGAAGAAAACCTATCCCAAAATAACTATAAAGGAAGCTCACAGTGGGTTTTATTACAGTGAGAATTCTAAATCCACCCAACATTCATCAAAGCACAAATGAAACTAGGAAGTTACTAAATTGGATCTGTTGAGGTTCATTTTGAGTGGCAAATTTTAACACTAATACAATCAATTCACTCACTGAAACAGCTGCGGATCTTGCAATAGTGTTTTTCTTTTGAAGAGAAGATGCTGAATGAACTTTTAAAAAGTGTGTCTGAGCTTTCCTGTATGAATGAGTCAGAATTCTGTTGTTTAAGGTAAAAATGTCTTTTAAATAAAAATCTTTCGGGCAGCAGGATAAATATACATTTTCTGTGTAAACCCTACTATGAATTCCTTTATTAAGCTTTATCTTACAAAGCTACCAACATTATTTACTCTTGATTTGATCTTGTTTTATTCCATATTTAAAGCCAAAAGGCTTAATTCAGTGGCTGCTTTAAAGTATGCTCTGTGTGCTATTATATTTGCGTAACAGCAGCTTTCAAAGAGGCTACTGGTTTTAATGAACTGCGTTGCTCACATCATATGAAAATCTTGATCAGATTTATGCCCTATTTGGAATGCTGTGTGTGTTCCGTGTGACCCAGAGGTATTTAGCCACAGAGTGTGAACGTGCCCTTTTTTCAGGGTCTCGTACAAGGCCTATGGGGAATTTTAGTGGTGCAGTGGCCTCTGCCCAGGAATGTATGTATCCTCCTTAAAGGTGGAAATTGCCCCTGAAGAGTTCATGTGGTGAGACTTCATCCCATTACATTTACATCACACTCAGTGCCTGCAGAGAAAGGGATTTGGGTGGGGTTTAGTCCTATGCAGGCTTCTAGCCTTGTAAAATAAATTCACGGAAACTTTAGATGAGTACTGACTAAAGCTCCTGATCCTGCAGACACCATGGCTTATCCAAGTGGTTCTCAGCCTTTCCAGATTATTGTACCCCTTTCAGGAGTCTGATTTGTCTTGCGTGTCCCAACTTTCACTTCACTTAAAAACTACTTGTTTACAAAAAGACATAAAAATACAAAAGGGTCACAGCACACTATTGCTGAAAATTGCTTACATTCTCATTTTGTCTGTATGAAATTTTAGTTCGTACTCACTTTGCTAGTGCTTTTTATGTAGCCTGTTGTAAAACTAGGCAAATATGATGAGTTTACAGACCCCCTAGAAGTTCTCGGTGTACTCCCAGGGATACACATACTCCTGGTTGAGAGCCACTGGCTTAACCTCTCTCTTGCAAATAGTCCCACTGAAGTAATCAGGACTAATGCATGTGCTTAACTTTATGCACTTTGTGGGTGTTTACTGGCTCAGGGCCTTAGTCTTGTCATCCAAGGCTCTCAGAAATCAGACGCCCCAAGGCCCAGAACCCCTTAAAGGCAGAGTGGTTCTGACACCAGTTCTCTACAACAGCTCTTCCAGTATAAAATAAACAGTTGTTGTCTGAAGAGTTCCATGGAGAATCCATCCTATCATCTGCTCTACAAAGTGCTCATTAAGCAATGCAGACTGTCAGCTGTCTAGAACAGTCAAAATTAATATGCAATATTATATTTAACCAGCAGAGCACTATATTTGCCCTTTTCTAGTCTTCTGGAACCTCTCCCGTCTTCCATGACTTTTCAAAGATAATCGCTAATGGCTCAGATATCTCCTCAGTCAGCTCTTTGAGTATTCTAGGCAGAGCTGTCCCTAGGGTACAGTGAATCGTGGCAACCGCTCCGGGCCCCACAGACTGGCGCAATTGGCTGGCATGGTCAGTCCCAGAAGTGACAGATTCATCACTTCTGCCCTGGGCCCTGCACCCCACTATGGACAGCCCTGATTCTAGGATGCATTTCATCAGGCCCTGGTGATTTGAAGACATCTAACTTGTCTAAGTAATTTTTAACTTGTTCTTTCCCTATTTTAGCCTCGATCCTACTTCATTTTCACTGGCATTTACTATGTTTTACCCTTAGAATTCTAGATTCTAAAGTTCAGCTACATTGTTGGCACATCCCTAACCATATAATAGCTTCACTTTCTCCATCTCACCTTTTTATTTAAAAAAAAACCAATACTTACTCTTTTCCCTCTTATGGATTATGACATACAGTGGAAAGACTGTCTTGCCTCAGGCTTTTCTACTCTTATTTCTCCTGTATCATGAGCATACACCATTTCTATGAGAGACATAGAAAAATCATTGTTCTTGCCATAAGATTTGCCTTTCCTCTTCTCCCTCTTCCACCCTCCATTACTTCATCACACAGATTTGCCTTGACTCTTCTTTTTATTTCTCATACTTGGACACAAACCGACCAGCAGTGTGTGGTGATGACTAAATCATTATTCCATGGGTATCTACCCTGAACTGTCTTTGTCATCTAGTGGTCTTTAAAAGTATGGAGTCTTTCAGTATCTGAGTATATTCCTCATTATTTATTGTGTGTTGTCCATCCATTTCTGACTTGCAACATTTTGCTCTTTGTTTATAAAATTCCTGACTCAAATGTGAGCAAAGTTAATAATCTTGCAGATGTTCTAGATCAAAACATATTATAGTTTTAAAACACAGTAAAAGGTTGTTTTTTCTATTTATATTAATCTTCATTTGCACACCTTCAGGCTTTTAGCAGATAGTATCACTTAATTTTCATTAAGGAAGAAGTGGACCCTGACAGCTAACCCCGGTGTGGACTGACTGTGTACCAGTTCCTGAAGATTCCTGGCTTTTTAAAAAGTTGTTCTGCCTTAGTCCAAACCTCTCTTGTCATTTTTGTGGGTCTGCTCATCTGTCACTGAATATCATTATAATTAATTATTTTTATTACACTTGCTCCTAGATAGAACCAGCCCAGCTAAGATTGAGGCCCCATCAAGGCACTGCACAAGTACAGAGTAAGAAAGTCCCTGCCCTAACAGCTGACCATCTAAATAGTCAGGGCAGACAGAGGGCAGGAGAGGACACAGAGGCATACAGAGGTGAAGTGACTTGCCCAAGGTCAGAGGCAGAGCTATGAATAGAACCCAGATCACCTGACTCACTGGATGAAATGCCAGCCCCACTGAATTCAATGAGCTTTGCTCTTGAGTTGAATGTAGCCAGCATTTCACTAGCCTGTGTTCAGACCGCAAGACCATGCTGCAAGATCCTTTGTCTGCCACTAAGTAGAAATGCTGATACCTTTGGCTGAGACTTGTGTTTTTCACACTCCCTCCTGTCTCATCTTTCATCCTCCTTTTCTCCTCCTCTGATTACTGTCAGCTTTCTCCCTGTTCCTCTTCCATGCTTTTGTCTTTCCCCTTGATTTATAAATATTTTAATTTTTAGTTGAAGAAGAAAGTTAAAGTATGAATTCCACCAATATTTTGTGGTAATGAGCCTGGTTAAGTATCTTGGTATAACTTTCAGTCATACCATTTCTCTAGAAAACCACAGGTTTTTTTGTTTTCATGAGATTCACAGATGTCTCTTCTGCTTGCTCAGCTAATACCCCATTGGTCTCATGACTGCCTCACCACAGCTAGGCAAGGCACAATCTTGTGATCATGAGGCTCAACTATTGTAATCCCCTTTTTGCAGGGCTTCTTTTGCAGTCACTTGCAGCTTGTTCGGGATGCAGGAGCATGCTTGCTCACTGGCTTGAGCAGACACGATTATACTGGTCTCGAGCCTGAAAGTTGCTGAGTGCTTTGGCCTGATACAGCAAAGCATTTAAGCAAGCACTTAACTTCAAGCAAGTGAACAGTCCTATTCAATGGAGCTACTCACAAGCTTAATATTAAGCATCTGCTTAAGTGCTTTGTTGGACTGGGGCCATAGCACTCAGCACCTTTCAGGAATGAGCCCATTCTGCCCCACCACCACCCGGCATTCTTTACAGTGGTTGCCTATAAAGTGGCAGATCTGCTACAAGCTGGCACAGTAGGGTTTTTTAAAATCCTAAATGCTAAGCTCTAGCTATGTCTGAGGTCTCGTTTTGCAAGTCTCCTCTTGGTGTAATAGGCATGTGCATTCTGTCACCACTTGTCTTGTATGGATTTAGTGGTTGTATTTGCTTTTGTGTTTCCAGGCGTCCATCTTAGAACATATCCCCAATTTCTTATCAAAGCCTATTTTAATGGTGTCTCTTATTATGCCCACTATGCTAATATTTCATACTGTTGCAACCCCCTTTTTGTCTTGGTCTTGCTCATTCATGTTCTGTATTTTGAACTTTAAGAGGCAGGATTTGTATTATGTTTATATTGCATTTTAACTGTTTGTATGGTGTTGTACAGTGCCCTAGTGAACAATTCATCTTTGGTTTAAGGGAGTGATACTGGAATGGAGTTTCTCGATCATTTTTAGTTCAAAGTAAATATCCTTTTGTCTTCCAAGATAAAACAGACAGCAACACATTGGTCAAATAACACAGCGCTGAGTAACTGGAACTTCCACGGGAGCATGGAAAGTAAAAAAACATTCAGTAACAGTCTTTAAGACAGCATTAAAGGTTGCCAAATTGACTTCATGCTCCCCGCCCCTTCCTGGAAAAAGATCATTTTGAAATTAAACTCTCTGGCTGGGTGAGTGAGATGGAGTATGTCTAGGATGATGAATTCTAGCAATGGGCAAGAAACTAGTGAGAATTTCAAAGTTATGTTCCTTAACCAGCAGCTAAATAGCAGCTCACAGAACAGCGAGCCAGATGCATTTTCCTAGAATTTAGGGCCAAGATTTACCAAAGTAACTAGTGATTTTAGGTGTCTCAATTTCTGTATGCTCAAATTGACACACCATAAAGAGGTCTGACTACAAACGCCTGAAAATAAGGGCTGTGTGAGGTATCTCTAATTAGGCATGCAAAATCACTAGTCACTTCTGAAGTTTTGGCCTTTTTCGTTAGCTTTTGGTTTACCCAACATTCCTTCTTATGGCATTTGTTAACTTAAAAATAAAAAAGTTACAGAACATTCGTTTCCCTTCAGTAGGTCTGAACCCTTTGCCCTCCACCCAAAACAGTGTGAACTGAACAGACAATGATTAGAAACAAAACATGTCTTGCTGTTCCCTTCTCCTGTTCTTTGTCTATACATTGACTCTCTTTGCTGGTCTTCTGTGCAGAGAACCTGGTCTTCATGCTGCTTGTTTGACTCATGTGGTTTCACGTTGACTTTTCGGGTATGTTATGTTTTTGTATCATGTTATTTTAGCAAGGAGAATACAAAATAGTTTGCTAGCACTGCTACTACAATAGTAGTAGGTGGTGGAACCATTTTTGCATATTGAAGGATAACATAAACCTATCCTAGGCAAGTGTCTAGAAGGGAAGATTAGACCATTTTAACAGGACTTCCTGGGTTCATTTAGTGTGCTGTACCTCAGCATCTCATGTTAAATATGCTTTGGTCCCCAGAGCTTTGATATTTTATTTCTGAAGGTGTCTTTGGAGTCTCTGTATCTTCATGGGGATGAACAGGAGGAGTTGGTAACAGCCATTCCAGGATATATTATTTGAAAAGCAGAGTAAATAGACATCAGCTGAAGGAGTTAAGGCCAAGTGACTCTTACTGTTTACTTGTTTTCCATGCTAATCTATGCATGTGTCAATACTTGCAGACTCATTCCAAGAAATACATGGTGGGATGCAAAACTCAGAGTGGGGAAGCATGAAAGAAGCAATGCCCCTCTGCCATGTACATTGGTCAAACTGGACAGTCTCTACGTAAAAGAATAAATGGACACAAATCAGATGTCAAGAATTATAACATTCATAAACCAGTCGGAGAACACTTCAATCTCTCTGGTCACGCAATCACAGACATGAAGGTCGCTATCTTAAAACAAAAAAACTTCAAATCCAGACTCCAGCGAGAAACTGCTGAATTGGAATTCATTTGCAAATTGGATACTATTAATTTAGGCTTAAATAGAGACTGGGAGTGGCTAAGTCATTATGCAAGGTAGCCTATTTCCTCTTGTTTTTTCCTCCCCCCCCCCCCCAGATGTTCTGGTTTAACTTGGATTTAAACTTGGAGAGTGGTCAGTTTGGATGAGCTATTACCAGCAGGAGAGTGAGTTTGTGTGTGTATGGGGGTGGTTTTTGGAGGGGGGTGAGGGAGTGAGAGAACCTGGATTTGTGCAGGAAATGGCCTAACTTCATTATCATGCACATTGTGTAAAGAGTTGTCACTTTGGATGGGCTATCACCAGCAGGAGAGTGAATTTGTGTGGGGGGGTGGAGGGTGAGAAAACCTGGATTTGTGCTGGAAATGGCCTAACCTGACGATTACTTTAGATAAGCTATTACCAGCAGGACAGTGGGGTGGGAGGAGGTATTGTTTCATATTCTCTGTGTATATATAAAGTCTGCTGCAGTTTCCACGGTATGCATCTGATGAAGTGAGCTGTGGCTCACGAAAGCTCATGCTCAAATAAATTGGTTAGTCTCTAAGGTGCCACAAGGACTCCTTTTCTTTTTGCGAATACAGACTAACACGGCTGTTACTCTGAAACCTATGGAGAAACAGACTCCAACGAGAAACTGCCCAGCTTGAATTAATATGCAAACTAGATACCATTAACTTGGGTTTGAATAGAGACTGGGAGTGGCTGGGTCATTACACATATTGAATCTATTTCCCTGTGTTAAGTATCCTCACACCTTCTTGTCAACTGTCTAAATGGGCCATCTTGATTATCGCTACAGAAGTTTTTTTCTCCTGCTGATAATAGCTCATCTTAATTAATTAGCCTCTTACAGTTTGTATGGCAACTTCCACCTTCTCTGTATGTATATAGATATCTTCTTACTATATGTTCCATTCTATGCATCCGATGAAGTGGGCTGTGGCCCACAAAAGCTTATGCTCTAATAAATTTGTTAGTCTCTAAGGGGCCACAAGTACTCCTGTTCTTTCTTCAAACTAATGTCTCTCAGCAGAGCTTAGATGACCTATTGCTGTTGGCCAGTAAAGCTGAGCAAATTATAGACAGATTTTAGCTGGATCTGTGATTTGTTCTGAACTTGGTGTACTAATGCTTTCTTACTCAATGGTTTTAGTTGTCCACATTTTATGTAATCTTTATTTTAAAGTATCAGAAAAGAAGTTTGTGCAATTTGGTTAATTTCTTTGGGTTAACATATATATTTGATCTCTTAATATCATTCAATTTCATGTGTAAATAGACCTGAATATGGAGCAATAATAGGATGAATGAGTCAAAATAATTATTAAAGTTAATACATTTGCACCCTCCCTCCAATGATAGCTGTCAGACAGCCCTCAGCTCAGTATGTGTGTAGGGTAATCTCAACACCTTCCCCTGTATACGCTTGTATAAAGTTCTGTCTTCAAAAATGTCTGTGGCTGTGCCAATGTTGTGCTGTGTCCATTCCCTCAGATCCTGAAAATCCAACGATACTGCAGGATAAGCCGAGGGCATGGACAGGAAGTGCTAGAATTCCTGGGCAGAGATTAGAGGAAATAATTGGACCTCAGTATGACTGGTTGATATCAATGCATCTCTTTGCTCCTGGCTCTCCACTGGCAGGTGAAATATAATTGGCACAGTCCCCATGCTGCCACTGGCTCCTCAGCCAGCAGCATGCTAGAGACCCCACTGACAGAGGTTACAAAATGCACACTCAACACTGCTGCTGTTGTTGAGATCAGCCACCACTTCATAATTTATGAGGCTTTAGGGACCACAATTCATGTAATGTCCATGGCGGTTCTTCACTGTCTCCTTTCTTTGAGCTACATCCCATTTATTTATTTAGCATTGGGGCTCTGCTGTATTTAAGCGGTGGTTGAGGAACGTACCTCAGAGTGGCATTTCTCCTCCACATAGTGCACCCCACTCCACCCCCCGTTATCTGTTTCTGTGATTTGGGCCTTGCTGCTCTGTTCTGTGTGGTACAAGGGGTTGGAAACATGGATCACAGTGGCAAGTTCAAGAGACAGGACACAGCAACACAAGAATGAACTGATGAATGCATCTCTGGGTTGCTTCTCCACTTCAAAATACTCAAAGAAATGGAAAATAAAAGGCATATCACAAAGGTGAGCTGGCTGGTAATTACACCCTAAACTTTACATAGTTGTAAAGTAAAAACTTGGAAAAATTATCTTCTAGGCCAGGAATATAACAACACAGATTGATTATATTCAACAGTCACCAGTATGTATACTGTGTGCTTTATAGCAAGTCTGGAGGCTCTGTATTGCTGAATGTGACCCTCTGACTTGTCCTAGTGGGTTTTACCAACAGTTAACTCTATTTGTTAGCGAGTCCTAGGAAAGTCGTTGGTAGAAAGATCTATTTAAATATACCCTATGGGCCTGATTCTGATCTCTCACTAGATTTGAAACAGTGGGATTCCACTGACTTCAGTGGATTACTGCTGATTTATAATGTTGTAAGAGAACAGATTTGGGTCCTATTGATAGGACTTTCAGAAGTGCTCAATGCTCATCTAATTGTGTTCGGTTAAAGTCAATAATAAAGCTCTCACGGACTTCCCTGAGAGAAGTTATGCCAATACTGATTACCCTTGAGTAATATACTTTCATCCTTTCTAATTGATGATCTCATTGAGATACACAACAGGCATTCATTCAGCAAGCTGTCCTGCCTGTGCCAGCTAAACCAATACAAAGAGCAATAGCCCTGAGAGTAAACATAGAACATTTGAACGAATTTAAACATAAAACATAAGGATCAATCAAGTTGTGATGCCAACAGGAAAAAAAGTAAGCTTGACTGGGAGGAGGGAAAAAGCTAGTTTGAGAATGTATTGATGGAAATAAACATGAAATCCTGAACACTTTAATACATATCATTGTCACATTAATCTGCATGCAGACAATCCTCCCGTGTAGATTAAGGGGAAATTCCCACTTATGTCATATAAGGTATTAAGATTCGAGCCATAGAGTAAGGGGGGCTGCAGTCTTCCCTGAGTTCCAAGGTAATTCTTGTGTATAGGATATTTTATGCTAATGTTTTTATTTAGTATTTTAAGCTTAGGGGGGGAAAACTGAAAAAACCCTTCTATTCGGGACTCAAACCCCTGGAAAGATGTCACATGTTCATGAAGTCACTTCACTACGTAATGAATTTCAGTATGTCCGCAAAAGGTTTACTTGAATCCTACTTTCTTTACCAAGTGTACTATATGATTATACTTATATGGGTCATTATGCAAACAAATGTGGTGCACAACAAGGAACAGTTCATTGAAATAGTATTTTCATGCCTCCCATATCAATAAGAAGTATACGTACTTTACTTTGTATCATGTGTATCAGCTGTCTTTGGATGTCTAACTTTGAGTTATTATTGGATGAATTTAACTTTGCAACTTTTATATTTTAATTGAACATGTACAGACACTTGGGAATTTCCTACATGAAAACGTATTTATGAAATTTTGATTCACGTTCCTCATGGCCTCTCAGTCAGTCACACACAAACAGAGGATGGTGGTGTATTTTCATACAGAAAAGATGTAAAGGACCAAATTTTTTCTTAACGTTAACTGTTAAGTGCCAAACCAGGGATGCAGTTTGGGGCCCTCAATTATGCTACTTACCATATAGGGCACATAGACCTCTAAATCCCTAATTTTACTTCCAAATTAGGGCTAGAGACTTCTACCATATATGACCTGAACTACAGGCATAAATAATTCTGTATTCAAAACTCTGGCTGCCATTATTTGTAGCCACAAAATATTTTGAAGTAAAATCTGGCCCATAACTTCTGCCACCCACAGAATAAATTCAATGCATGAGTCTGTAAATGAATTATCTACAGAATTATTTGATTGGTGTTTATGCCAGATTTTTAGAGACAAGTACACTAATATTATTATTATTTATCTTACAGCCCTCTTCAGGCAAAACTTCCACAGAAGTGAATGGGATTTTTGCCTTAATAATGACTCCAAGATTTGGCTCATCATCATTAAGATCATATTGGTATAAATTACTGTCATATCCTCAGGCCACTATGAAAAATTTCTCAGACTGGCTGAGTCACCCAGAGACTCTCCAAGGATTCCAGATTCATTTTCACAGTTGAAGTGTGTAATGCATATTACAACAGTGCTATAAAAAAGTATTAGAGAGACAAGGTGGGTGAAGTAATACCTTTTAGTGGACCAACTTCTGTTAGTGAAAGAGACAAGCCGTCAAGCTATGCAGAGCCCAGGCCTGAGGAAGAGCTCTGTGTAGCTCAAAAGCTTGTCTCTTTCATCAGCAGAAGTTGGTCCAATAAAAGATACCTCACCCACCTTGTCTCTCTAATATCCTTGGACCAACAAGCCTACAACAACACGGCAAATAAAAAAGTATGTACATATAAACTGTTTGTAGAGTTATTAAAAAGCAAGAGATCCATCCACTGCAGGGGCAGGCAAACTTTTTGGCCTGAGGGCCACATCAGGTTTCCAAAATTGTGTCTCCCCAAACAGCCAATCTCTCTGTGGATTTTATTTTTTTGTTTGGTTAGCGGGGTGGGGGTTGGTTTTTTTGTTTGGTTGGTTTTGTTTGTTTTTTTTTATAATAGAAGTAGACAGGATCAACAACAATGCATGCGTTTCAGAAGGTAGTGTGCCCAGAATGTGGTATCAGCTGGTTACTGCCACAAAAACTTGCAAACAGCAGCAGAGGCAGATACCCTGCCTACAGAAAAAACCTCCACTGTGTGTCATTTGTGGTTCTAAATAGACACTTTGCACCTGACCTTCTCTGAGAGATGAGTATATAAGACATTTAGAAAGGGCATATGGTATGCAGGTGTGTGCACAGCATCTGATCCGTGCACAAAATGTGGGCCTTCTATAACGAGGCTTAGAAGACAAGTACACGCTTGTTTTTTATTAGAGCAGTACAGCTGATCATGTACATTTTGATTTTGCTGAGTTTTTTTAATGTTCATTTACCAAGGCACAGGGGTGATCTGTGTCTCCCTCTATAATTTAGTGTGCTTTGCTTCCACTCCTCCTTTTGTATAATCATGCTATTTTACATGACGCAATCTCTCACACAGTAGGGCAAATTTTTTATGAAGATGACATTTACTTCCAATGTCTAATATTAGTAATGGATTATAAGGGGAAAAACTGAATCAGACTTGTGAAAACAGGCAAAATTACTAATAGAACCTATGTGTGTGTAAGTGTAAAAATATGAATACCAAACTAAACTGTTGACAACTTATGTATCCCGTACTTACTCAGTATGGCATGCCTCTACTGATAAGCTAAAAGACTTACATCTGTTTGGCTCAAAGTCCATAGCACACCCAAACCTCAATGTGGTACATCCACTAGGGGGAACAGAGAGCTGCACAGAATAAGAGTGGTCTGAATGAATATGGTCCAAATGAAAATCATACTTCGGTGATCCAAACCTACATCCAACCTGGTATTCATTACCTAGGAGAGACTCTAAGGCAGTGATGGGCAAACTGCAGCCCGTCAGGGTAATCCGTTGGCGGGTCACAAGACAGTTTGTTTACATTGACCATCCGCAGGAAGCGGCGCGGGCCATAGGGACGTGCTGGCCCTCACTTCTCGCAGCTCCCACTGGCTGGGAATGGCAAACCACGGCCACTGGGAGCTGTGGGCGGCCGTGCCTGCGGACGGTCAATGTAAACAAACTGTCTCGCGGCCCACCAGCTGATTACTCTGATGGGCCATGTAAGGCCTGAGGGCCACAGGTTGATCACCATTGCTCTAAGGGAACTACTCAATTCTTCACTTTACTCTCCAAATGAGCCTGGGCTTCAGTTGTATTCCAAAGGAAGACTCCACCAATACTGCCCAACTGACATTTGTTGTCCCTTCAGGAAAACTTCTGGAATGAGCATCTTGTACATTTCCTTGGCAAGTGAAATGTAGCCAGGAAAACATTATCTGGTGTACACACACTAAACCAGGGATTGGCAATGTTTGGCACGCGGCCCGCCAGGGTAAGCCACCTGGCAGGCCGGGCCGGTTTGTTTACCTGCCGTGTCCACAGGTTTGGTTGGTCACAGCTCCCACTGCCGAGGTTCGTTGCTCCAGGTGAATGGGGGTCTGCGGGAAGTGGCATGGGCTGAGGGATGCGGCAGGTAAACAAACCGGCCTGGCCCGCCAGGGGGCTTATCCTGGTGGGCCGCGTGCCAAATATTGCCGATCCCTGCACTAAACTATATGTCCTTCCTCTTTACAACCTTTCGTGTTTAATGTTCTCAAATGCCAAAAGCTCCTATTTTATTATCTTCAGTCTGCTTTTCAGGAAGATCATTGATGTGTTGTCAAATATTGAAGGAATATTGGTGTAAAGCAATCTCCATTTCAGTAATTTGGTATTAGCACTTTTTGATTTAACCAGGAAAGAGCATTTTGTTCTGTCACTACTTTAAACTCCCCCCAGAGATGAATGGAGTTTTTGGAGTAAACATTCTACAGTGATTAACGTTCAGACAGATCCTCAGTTACTGTACATCAATCCAGCTCCTTTGACTTCAATAGAGCTATGCTGATTTACATCAGGTGAGAATCTGGCCCTCTGTGTCTCCACTGACAAACTACTTTCCTCAGAAGTAAATTCAATACAACAGACTTTCAAAAGGTTGGATCCCCTAGCTGAATAGCATCACTCATTTCTCTTCCTATTTTATCAATGCCCCTGGAAACCCTATAAGCTGTTTGCTTGAAAGGGATATGGTTATGCTCCAAGCTATGAACCATAAGACCAGCTGTAGTTTGTGACTTCTGCTCCTCCATTAGTCTGTCAGAAAAAAATAGCTTTGGAGATGATGGCTTTAGGAGTTGGAGATGGGATCTTCCCCTCTTCCTCTGCCATTGTAGAAAGTGTTGGGTCAGCTTCCTAAGGTAGCTTCAGTTTGCTGTTCCTGAATACTCAGAGGCTCTTCCTTGTTGGGAGAATTCCATGACATCATCTACTTCATCCAGTGAAGTCTGATGATTTTGCCAGGGGCCTTCTCAAACAGGCTTGTAACTTGTTATGGAGTTTTAGGGTTAACCCTGTAACTTGCTAACCTATTTGTTATGTCCCAGTTCTTGATGTCATAGACTTGGTCCATATCAAGGCCTTTTCAATTCTTTAAGTCTTTCTGACACTTTCAAAACAGAGTACCACAATCCCTCTCATCTGATAAAATGACTCCTGAAAGTGTGAGAAAAATATTCAAGTTCTGGAAAAAATATCTATGCTTCTCCTTAATCAGCTATCACTTTACTTTGGACTTGGGAAATAAAATAGCAGTCAAGTGGCAGTGGTGGTTGTTTTGCTCCGTAAATTAAATAGTGTAAGTGGAGAATCAATTTGTACTTCAGAGCACCTTCTTTCACTTCCTGGTTGAAAGTACAGGCTAGGGGATCTGCACTGATGACATGTGGAGCAGAACAGTGCTTTGATTCTTCAGCCCTTTTCTTCCTCCTTCTTTTCCCACTCTCAGCTTTGTGCTGGCGAATACCTGCTTTTTATTCCTGCAGTAGCTTCCTGTCTTCATCTGCCATGCACGTGCTCCCTTCCTGCTCAGGAACCCCCTCCTCCCTGCTTCTCATCATCAGTAGTCCCCACAACTACATGCTCCTGAACCGTGGTCCTTTGTCATATTTATTATGCCTTTCCATACACACAGGCCATTTTCAGTCTGAATAATTTATTTTAGAATAAGGAAAACAGCCAACCAAGAAAAAAACATTTAAGTCCCCATGTGTGATGCAGTGACTGCTGCCAGCTTGGACTGAAATGGCTCTCAGAATGGAGGGTCTAGCATGACAGAGACAGGCCGACTCCATAGAAATGTAAAAGTGCAGTACACAAAAAATAATGTCAAAACATTTCCATACATCACACTATTAAGATGTTAAGCTCGAGTGTCTAGGGATCTTTCTACCATGTGTGCAAAGCACCAGATAAAACCAGGTAAAACTATAGCACTACATACATACCTAATTTATTAGCAGCATGCAGGCAATATTTCCTAGCAGACCACTATTCTGACACATTGTCTGGGCTAAAGAGAAATATCCACCTTTTCCCCAAAGAGTCCTCCAGTCTGTGGAAGGTAGATGGGGACAGACCATCCTAATGAAGATTAGTGGGAAATCTTCTGACCGCTGACCAGTGGCAGGATGAAGTAGAACAATGCAGGGGGCTATGAAGGACCACTTCTCCAGCAATGTGGGCAGATAGGAGAAAGCTGCATGGTGGTGTCTATCCCCTTCCTCTGCCACCAGTTGTAAACTCCTTTCACACACCCTCCCACTAAACACAGGTAAGGTCCGTCTAAACACAGATCGGCCCAGTTATTCAGCCCTGAATTTAGGCATTCAAGACCATCAATTTATAGGATGATCAAGAGATTTTCAGCCTCCACAGCTCTCTAGCTGATTTGTACAAACTACTTATGACATTATTAACAACCAGCCTCTTTATGCTCCAATAAACATCATAGCTCTCCTTTCAAATTTGTGAAAAATCAGATTCCAAGTATAGTGACTTGGCAAGGAATAGGTTATCTAACTCTGCTGGTTGCTGGTGCGTAGCAAGTCATTGACACAGACTTGCACTGGGTTTGTGATTTTTTTCTCTGAAACATGCTATGTGAGTGTTGGCTATCTGTAAAACCTTTGAAAAGTTAGAGGCCAAATTCTGTGCTTAGTTATAATATTCAGCCCCACTGATTTCAGTGCAGTTATTTATTATTTTAAAAGAACCAATATACAATATAACTCTCAGAAGAACTGGCACATAATCATAAATATCCATATTATAGATTTTTAACTGTCTTCATTTTAAAAAGTTTGTGTTTTGTGTGCAGTGGTATCAGACTAAATCTACCTTTTTATTCATTTTGGTTAATTTCTTTGAGTGGTATTCACGTGATACTGATAATATGCATTATTTGCTTAATTTGCTATAATTATTTTCATTTTAAATTAATCTAATCAGACAACTTAGTTTTGACACAAACAAAAATCACCACTTTATTTTTATAATGCTGAATGTGTATTGCTAGTTGTCCTACCCATCAAAGGTCCATATGCAGAGTCGTATACATATTGGGCTAAGTACTGTTCTGTTACTCCAGATGTGCACTAGAATAATTGAAAACAGAATTTAACTATTATCTTACAAGAGCAAAAAAACAACCCATTTCAAATATAAAAAATGTGATTGCAGATGGACCAGATTTGAGTTAAGCAACTAAGTTTCAGCAACAAGTAGTTATTCAGACTCTGAACTTACAATATTTTAATAATTTTTGCCATACTGTTTTTAGTCTTGCTTATGGCTCTTCTTAGGATGAACACAGTGCCCCCATGAGCAAGAGAGAATATGCAGATGAACACCATAAGCCACATAACAGATGTCTGTCCACTCTCAATGTTTGCAAAGTAACCTTACATTCAGATCTATCATGTATGTCTTGGTATCTTCCTCAAGTTCATGACTTAGGGGGAGGGATAGCTCAGTGGTTTGAGCATTGGCCTGCTAAACCCAGGGTTGTGAGTTCAATCCTTATAGGGGGCCATTTGGGGATCTGGGGTAAAAATTGGGGATTGGTCCTGATTTGAGCAGGGGGTTGGACTAGATGACCTCCTGAGGTCCCTTCCAACCCTGATATTCTATGATTCTATGACTTTCAAAACATTCAATGAAATTGAAAATGAAAGATAAAACACAAAGTTGAGGTAGATTCTGTAAACTTTCAAGATACCCAGATGTGTATAATCTGACAAAGACCATCATGTTTCTCCTCCTGTACATAGATGCTGGAACTAGGATGCTGCTGTACCCCCTGATTTGAAGTGGTTTCCATCATATACAGATTTTACAGTCTGGTTCAATGGCTCGCAGCACCCCAACTATGAAAATTGTTCCAGCACCACTGCTCCGCTACATTAATTACTTGAAAAGGTGGTGAGATGCCATGAGTGCTCCAGCCAACGATACACCTGTGACACCCAGATGCATAGCTCATTCTCCACATGGTCCATCACAAGGATGCCATCATGTCTGTAAGAGATCAGCTCCTGCATGAAGCCGAGCTGGCTCAAAATAAAAGCTGAGTCAGACCAAAATGCTGATGATCAGAAGAAGGAAAACACCTGGGGAAAAAAAATCGAGATGCTGTAACCCCATCCTCTCCACTGAAGGCATTGCACCCTTCAATCATTAACTAAACCTGTTACAAACCCTTAGGGTCCTGTTGGACTTATTGTACAGTATGGATAATCACGTAGAATCTGTGGCAAAAATGAAAAATGGCACCTTCCACATTCAGCGTTTTAGGAAACTTCTCCCCTTCCTCACAGCCAGGGACCTGACCACAGTTACCATGCATTTATCACTATGAATTGTTGTAACTCACTGTGTCTGAGGCTGAAGGTGAAAAACAGGCAGAAGGTCCATCTTGTATAGAATACAGCTGGCCACCTCCACAAAGAGATAGGCCACTGGCACCATGAACAGTCCCTCCACTGCCTCCCAGTCAGCTTCCATTGCAGGTTCATGACTGTATGTTGTCCTGATCTTGAAAGGCCTCTGAATGTCAGGAACTAATGGCTACATTAGTAACCAGGTCTCCCTCCATGATTCACCAAGACAGCTATGCTCCTCCGGGACAAGCAGCTAACAAAGTCCAGGACCAAGAACTAAAGACTTGTAAATAGAGCCTGATAGAATTGAAGATAATTCTGCTATGACACAAACTAATAGAGATTAGACTAATTCAGAGCCTGACCATCTTTAAATCAAATTAAGTCTCTTCTCTTTGATAATGCGTTTCCATCAGAACCACAAGGCTTGACAGAGTACTGGGGGCTAACAGCTGAGCCAGCGCTCTGGTCACTTAAACACCAATTAAACCCCTATAGGGTGGACTTGACAGGACCTAATTAGTGGATTAGAATGGGCTGGGGGTGGACTAACTAGCAAATTGATTGATTAACCAAGAACATAGAAGGCGGCACAGGAAGGAATTGCAGGGGAAAGAAAGGCAGGCTAGCAAAGCCAGAACCAAGAAGGAACTCTGGGTAGAGAGAGCTCTTCCCTCATCTCTTCTCTTCTCTCCTCAGCAGAGAACTGAGGAAAAACAGTAAATAATTATGGGGTGTCGATCAGCAAGGTGGTGAGAAGAACAAATGTAAATCAACTGCACTGGGGTATTTAACAACTGAAGGTCTCAGGGTCTGTGTAGACAGAGCAGAAGACAGGAGCAGGACATCACCCTGTCACTCTTGCATGCACACACAGAGATTAAACGAGGAGGAAAAATCCAAAAATCCCCTCATTTCCAAACATCTCCCTTCCCTGGTTATAGAAGGATAAGAGCAGAAGTATCCATAAATCCACTACAAAACCTCTCTGGAGATCTAATTTACCTGGGAATAATTTACATACTACAGTTATGGAAGCTATACAAAACTCTAAGATAAATAGACTTTGCAAAATAACAAACAATACACAACATGCAGACCTCTTGACAGCTACTATGTTAAACTGTATTTATTAGCAAATCATAGAAAGCTTTTGATGGGGTTAACATAACTCTTTCAATCTCCAGTCTCCATATGTGACTAGTACCTTAGCTGGAACAAGCATTTAATGTGCTGTTTTCAAGTAGCAGAAAATCTTGAAGAACTTTTATATTAAGCAAGCATTAATCATTTATTTTTAAATCCTCTGCTTTAACAACATTCTATACAGTAATATGTCAGATAAGTTAAAATGCCTATTGCAATACTAGCAAGCATTAATAACAGCATTACTAGAATAGTGTGGCCAGTCCTGGCATCTACATTTCAAAAAGGATGTTGGAAAAACTGAAAAGGGTTCAAAAGAGAGCTACACAGGTGATTCAAGAGCTGGAAAACCTGCCTTACAGTGAGAGACTGAAGAAGCTCAGTATATTTAGTTTATCCATGACAAAGTTAAGAGGTGGCTTTATCACAGTCTATAGGTATCTACATGGGGAGAAGACTTCTGATAGTCAAGAGGCCCTTAATCTAGCAGACAGAACAAGATTTGATGGCTGAAAATAAGATACAAATGTTTAGCAGTGAGGATAATAAACGAGTGAAGCAATTTCCCTAGGGATAGCAGGGATTCTCCCTCACTTGAAGTCTTCAAACCAAGATTGGGTGTTTTTTCTAAAAAGTACACTCTAGCTCAACCAGAAGTTATGGCCCTCATGCAGAAATTACTGGGTTAAGTTCTATAGCCTGTGTTTATATCGGAGACTAGACTAGCTCATCATAATGGTCCCTTCTTGCCTTAAAAATCAATTTTTTTAATCCATTTATATTTTCCTCTAGAATTATCAGTGTATTGTGCTACAAATTCCCTGAAATAAGAAGGTTTTAAACCCTGTTTAAGAGCCTGATCCTGTGAGGTGCTGAGTGCTCTCAAAGCCTATTGAAGTACATGGGCATTGAGGGTACTTGCCATATAGCATGATCGGGGCCTTTAGGAGTATGGAAAACACTCAAAGTAAAACACCCACAGCTGGTCTGTGTCAGCTGATTCAAGCTCATGGGGCTCAGGCTGCGGGGCTATAAAATTGCAATGTAGATGGTCAGGCTTGGGCTGGAACCTGAGCTCTGGGGCCAGGCAAGGACCTACACCATACGTGTCCTAATATAAACAGTGTTATACAAACTTGAGGCGAAGCATACAAATACATGTGTGCTAATTTACATTAGAAAACCCAAGACCCTCAAAGTCCTGTACCCTCAATATAAGAGGACACAGTTGCAATTGTGAAGCTCAATAAAGGTCCAATCCTGCCCCCACTGAAGTGAATAGAAACAGTTTGGGGCCCTTTGATACATAGGGCCATCAGATAGGTAGAAGTTTAGGGTTGGCACATAAACTTATTAAACTTCAAAAAGTTATGTTGACTTATATTTCATTCTCCTTCATTATTATTGTCTATTTTCATATCCAACTGAATGCTATCATCCATATAACTAATATTTATGCCTGAAAATAGACAATACAAATAAGATATGATAAAGATATACTATACAGTAAGTTTTTCCCGATTCTTTAAAATGTAAACTACTTGGCAGTGCAAACATCTTGAAAAGTAGATAGTTTAAAAGTCAGTCATCATTATCTAGCATCAGCCCCCATACTCCTGAACTAATCACAGATCCAGTACAACTCTGTGTCTCTAATTTACTCTGCTCCAGTAGCATTAAGTCACCAAATATTTGCTGAGACATCTTTTTCAAAGTTGATTTGTCACAATTTTGAGAGCAGAGAAATAATGCTCCCTGGAGAAAGAGGTCACTAGTAATGTCATAGCTAGTTTGTACAAATCAGCTAGAGATCTGCAGAGACTGCAAATGTCTCTTGATCATCACTATGTAAATTAATTGTCTCTAATTCAAGAATTCAACAGCAATAGAACATTAAATCCAGTCCTTTTAGTAGAGATTGCTATAGACAAAGATAGACTTTTCCAAGCATCCAGTGGCTTGAATGTAAAAATCTTCTCTCTGCTACAGTTCTTTATAACATATCATTTGGAATCTATATAGTAGCTCAATGCACCCTGGTAATCAATATTGTCTTAACAAGACAAATTCACGCTTGGTGTAACACCAAGTTTATTGGCTTATATCTGGGATAAATTTGGCACACAGTATGTAATTTTTTTCGTGCAATCACTTTGAGTCCCAACTGATTGCAATGGCTATGCCATCATTCTTAATGGGTGGTGGTTGCCCCTGCAGAGGGATATGGTTTTAAAAAAAAAAGTACTGGGGCTGGCGTTATCTTATCAGCAGTGGTGTAGAGCACATTGTTAATCAGGAATGAATGTTGGGTGGGAAGCAGCAGTAGGGGAGCCTATGGCTAGTCTATGTCTGTTCCTTCTAATGAACATTGCCTTCAGGGTGAGAGGAGAGCTAGGGGTGATTGGGAGACGATTCCCAAGCCAAATATTACATTAAAAATAAAGAGTTAAGGTTGAAAGGGTGTCTCACTGGAGATTCAGTAAAACCCCTTCCCCCAAAAAAACAAACAGCCCTTCATTTACAGAACTTCCACACCTTTACAGACGCCCAGGTGTGAAAGCCTGGAAGTGAATCAGTCAGGTATCCACTCAGGTCCTTGCTGACCTAGAATCCTTCACCCTACACTATTTCCCCTGTCGATTTATACCACCTACACATCCTTGGGCAAAAGGGCATCTGAGTGGTTGAAAACCAATAAGACTGACAGCCTTTTGATAACTTCTGATGGAAAGTGAATAGTGAGGTGTTTTTTCCTCTATGGTACTCCATGGCCCATAACGTTTAAATGTACAGATTTCAGAACTCTAGTTCAATAGGGAAATGAAAATGAGTAGGGTAAGTCAGTTACTCCATTGCAAATTTATATTTAGGCTGAGCTAACTAGTATAGAAATAAGTAGATTTTTTCACAGATAATGACTATTTGTACAGAATTCCAACAGATTGAATGCTTGACTGAATGCAATCTAGGCTTTAACATAAAACCACAAGTGTGGGGTCTATTTTCTCCTCCCAAAATAGTTAACTAATTGCATAGATCAGCGGGGTGACTGGGATACTCAACTGCATTATAAGCTATTCTTTCAAAATGCAGTTAGGAGTGTTTAGTTTAGGAATAGCTCTGAACTGTCTCATTTTACCCCATTATTTCAGTCTAGCTAAGGACAAATCACTGAACAGATCAACATTTCAGCATTAGCTGATTGTTCTGGCCTGGGACTAACAGGGAGGAGGCTATTACCAAGCAGTTATTTGTAGCTGTGTACTCTGATATAATAAGCCATGTTCTGATTAAATTGCTAGCTTTCTTTCTGAGTTTGTGACTTTTAACTTTTGTATTTTCTTTTTAAATTTCTCTTGAATTGAGAGTGGCTTCAGAATGTACTGTATACATAGGTGCTAGAACTAGGAATGCCGGGGGTGCTGGCATACCCCACTGGCCTGAAGTGGTTTCCATTATATACAGGGTTTACAGTTTGGTTCAATGGCTCTCAGCACCCCCACTATAAAAATTGTTCCAGCACTCCTGAGTGTATATGGTCCAACCAATCCATCTGTATAACACTGTGATAAAGGTCTGATAGTGTGTGAGGTGTTTGTGGACTCTTAAGTATATGTACTTTCCTCACAGCCTTTGTACTGTTCATGGCTTGGGATGGTTTCATTGGCTCTCGCTGCACGTGTAGCGACCCTCAACTCAGATCATCAGCAGGGACAGACCTTCAGCTCCAAAACATGGGCGCTTCAGCTCACTCAGCAGTAATGATCTCCGACCTCCATGTGAATCAGCTCCTAAAAGGAGACATGAAACACTTGCCCAAGCATGTTACACACACTGTAGGCAAAGTCTGATCTGTTACATATTCTTATGCATGTCTTACCACTGACTCAATACTTTCACAATATCCAGCACTTCAGCAAAGAGGTATTTTGCATAGAAGATTATTGATTTACTAAGTTGAGTAAGAAAACTGGCTCCATATAGGGGAAGGTGTTGTTTTGTTTTTTTCCAAGATTTATGCCCTGAAAGTTGATGCCTTGACGTAATCTAATTTTTGATTTCATAGAAAAATCTTCAGAAGGGTAAATCTCTGGCAAAGCTACATGATGAGCTGAGCAAAATCTATTTGTCTCCAAGTGATGGCATTATTACAGTTAATGAACAGACTTCTGGACGCTAATCACTGCTTTATGCGACAAGAGCCTTGAATCAGGGGAGATCACCAAAATAATCCCCACCAAACCAGCCATCGGTTGAGACTTTGAAACAAGATTGTGTTTTGTATTAGTGCCGTGTATTGTGGAAAAGGAAGACAAAACGGACATGGTTTTCCTTACCTTATTTACACAATGCCAAATACAATAGCCAGAATTTGCCCCTGATTCTCTTGGCAAAGCTAAGGGTAGGCAGCCATTTGCAAATATCCAGTCATAGGGCCAGTTTGGCCCCTGACACAGTTTAGAGCAGCTCCAGCTTGCTATGACCTCAAGGGACCAACCAGAATTACCAGGACACGCCACACTTTGTCCTGTCCTTTTTACTGCTCAGCTCCATTCCCAACCCTCTACTCTGGGAGTGGCATGGGAAGAAGCTGGCTGCGTCAGTTACACACCACACTGGGACAATTCCCAAATGGGGAGATCTGGCTACTTTGCTCCTCTACACTACAGCAGGAGTGTCAGGAGATCAGAGCAGAGTTTGGAACTGAGCCCTGGATTTTCCAAGAAAGTACAAAAATCATCATCCTTTGTGTGTCCAAATGTTTCATACACTGTGGAGTGGAGGACTAGCGAACACCTCTCTCCAACTACAGTCCAAATCCCATTATGAAGGAAGAACATCCTTATTTTCAAGAAAGGGAATCAAAACTTTGTCAAAAGTCAGGAGCATCAAACACATCCAGCATTGGTGAGGAACCCTAAGCAGCCTTGTTTTACGTCACTGGAACTTAAACTAACCCTGATCTTTGGCTGTACCACAAGTGCAGCCATCATAGCAAACCTCGAGTGGTTAGTTACAACTAACAATTTAGTGTCCAGTCCTACAACCTGTACTACATCGAGCCTGATAGATGAATGTCTGTCTAGGCAGATGCATAGGCACTCACAGTATGAGCAATATAGTGAAAGTATCTTGACAGACACTCTATGTAGATCTTAAATAGTTCGAAATAAGAATACATTCCTCCTCCTCCTCCAGAAAATTTCTGAAACATCTACCTCCTCTATCTCTTCCAGTCAACATTCTGATTATAAAGAAAACACTCCCCTGATTTCTTCTGTATTATAGGGAATTGAACTGTCCCCCCTAAATCCATGAGCTTCTAAGCTCTTCAAGGCACTGGCCTTTTTATTTTTTGTCCCAGTTTCTCTGTTGTACAATACAGAATAAATATATTGCATTATGAAATAATACCGTATGTTAATTGGTTGGCATGTAAGATCTTTGGGACAAAGATTGTGCCTCCTTTTAAGTTTGCAAAATGCCTTTCACATTGTTGGTGAAATTAGAAACGAATATACACATATAAAATTGCACATATGTAAACTTCTACCCTACGATAAAATATATAGATTAAATGTATTCCCTGTAATTAAAGTTTTGTCATCTATGTCCAGAATTGATCTTGAGAAGTTGGAATATTAATTCACCTAGACCATGACTTAAATGTTGCCCCTTCTTAGAGAGCAATAAAATGTCATTTGAATCTGACAATCTGTCAGATAGTTTGTGGGATTTCAAATAAATGTAACGAAACACAATATGACTACTAAGAGAAAGCTGCTGTCTCTGAGGTTTGCAACAGACAAGAGAACAATAGTACTGAAGTCAAATCTCTGAGGATTATTTTTGTGAAGAATAGTGCATGGAGGATTATTTGTTCAGTGGCTCAAATGTACAGAAGGAGGAATGTTGTTTGAACCAAACTGCTCAAATGCATTGCCTTATCAATTCTTTTCTGCATAATTAACTTCCTTATTAACCGCATAGTTGTTCACTGCCTTATTGATTTATTGCTATATTCACTGTACTCTTGCTTTTTGTTTTGTGGCCAAATTCCGCTCTTAATTGCATAACTCTCTCCCTAAAAGATTTACTTACTAATCAACACACTGATTCACTACTAAATTAATTTCTCACCTGTCTTGCCTCTCACTTGGATCCAAATCATCCACCTGCCCATTGAGCCACTACATTCCTACCATGTTCACAATATCTTCTTTGCTTCATTGCCTCTTCATTCTTCACTGAGCAATTCCCATTACCTCCATCTCCCCATATCTTCTATTCTCCCCACTCCACTGTTCCCCCATTCTCAGAAAGTCCCTGCCTCTCTGTCTACCATTGTCATCCTCCTCTTTATATCTAAACCTATTGAAAAAGTGAAACCTATAACCGATGCACTGACTTCCTTTCCTCTAACCATGACTTGGATCACCTCCATTCTGGCTACTGCCCTCTCTGCTCTGGTGGTGCTTCTTTCACCAAGATCTATATTAACTTTTTTATAACCAAATATCAGGATTTATATTCTATCCTCTTTCACCTCTCAGATACACTATCAGCCATGTTCTCCTCAAAATCTTGTCCTTCCTTGGCTTTTGTGACTGTCTCCTTCATCACTGCCTCTAGTTCTTCCTTTGAAACCTTTCTTTAATCAATCACCCTCCTTCTCTCTTCCATTCTATAGGAATCCTGTAGGAATCTGTCCTTTGACCTTCTTCTCCTCCCTTTACACCTCTTCTCCAGGGAATCTTATTCACTCACAGGATTTCCACTACCATCTCTATGCTGATGACTCACCAGTCTGCCTCTCCATTCTTTGTGTTTCTCTCCATCCAAACCCACATCTCAGCCTGCATCTCCAACATTATAGAGATATGTTTGTAGAAGATTATAATTTAGAGATGCTCCCTGATAAGGGACGGTATTATGAACATAGGAATTTGGAGATGTGCCCTGGAGGTGGGGGTTGGGAACATCACATGGCTGTGTGTGGCAGTTTACCAGAAACGCTCTCCGGTTTGTTTTATTAACGTTTTATTCCTATCTCATTCAGTGGTTTGTTATTTAATGAACCTTAAGATCATTACAAACATCTCCTGGCATCTTGCTGCCAACTGAAACTTAGCATGGATAAAAATAAGCTGCTTTCCCTTCCTTTTTATTCTTCCCCTCCCATTCTCTGTCACTGTTGAAGGCACACCATTCAATGATACCTGTCATTCAGACCCATTGCCCGGCAGTAATCTTTGACTCTCCCTCTTCTTTGGCTCACACCTCCAGGCCATGTCCATACGTTGCTCCTGCTTCTGCCACAAACAAGTCTAAGATATGACTTTTTGTTTCTGTTCACACAGAAAAGACCAGTGTGAAGTAAATCAAATCAAGGCAATTTAAATCACTGGATTTTTAAATAATTTATTTAAATCAGCTGGGGGCTTTTTTAAAAACTGATTTGAAAATTTGTGCTCTTGTAACTTTAAAGTTTCTAATGAACTAAATTATAAATAACATTTTTAAAAGATGCCACTACTGATCAGGTACCTTATTTGAATTTTACAAAACTGTTACAGGCAAAAATATATATATATTGACAAATAAGGCCCTGATCCTTCACACTTAAGCAAGTACATAACTTTACTCACATGAATTGTCCCATTGAGTTCAGTGGGACTACATTTGTGTTTAAAGCTAAGCGAGTGCAGAAATATTTGCAGCATCAGGAGCTAAAAATGTATTTTTATTTTTTTTCTTAATCTCTGTCACTTCAAACCAAAATTCCTTCAGTATTAAGAATGATAAGTTATTTAGACTTTTTAAATGATAAGTTATTGTACAGGGAGTTTTTATACACAGAGGCCAAAAATTTCAAAAATAAAAGCCTACAGTTAGCTTTCTACGCCCATCTATACACACCCAAGAATGGAATTTTCAAATGTACCTAAATGATTTAGCAGCACAAGTCCCATTGATATCAAACTGCCAAACTTGATGGAGGTTTATAGCATGGATGAAGCATTTCAGCTTTCTTGACTTGTGGAAATTCAATGTACTGGAAGGCTGCAAATACAGCGCAGGCTATTTGCTCAGCAGTTTTGTAGTGGTCTCACAATAAGGATGCTAATAAGGCATGGATGTATCTTTGTCAGCATAGATGATCATTTTAAGTGTGAAACTTCTTAGGAAGAAAAAAAATCTCAATGTAAAATCTGAAATTCTACTGACAATTAGGGATTAAAGACACAAATACAACACATCCACTTTTGCAATGTAAGCCCTGTGACCTGGAGCCCTAGAGACTAGGGAGTTCCCTATTGATACTTCTTTGTGAACAGGGAGAAGAGTGGCCCAGAGCGGCCTGAGAGCTGGAGATGGAGAGAAGCTCCAGAGGGGAGGGACCAGTTTCCTGGCACCTGTTGGTGAGCAAGAAGAAAGAAGTGAATGGGCCAGGACTCATTTACATTTCTGTTAGGTGACAGTTTGGGGCAATTTGATAAAAGTGCAGTTAAGTTTTAAGTTTGGGGGCGGGGCATGAAACTTTATTATCTCTGTCAGGAAACTAAAGAAGCAGTAAACTGCACCACATGTACCTGGATGAGGAGTCACCTTGACTAAAACTATGGTCTGGCATAGTTGGGTAAGGGAGCCTGGCCAAGGGCAGAGGAGAATGGGCTACTGCCTTCTTCTGAGTGCACTTTCCTGGTGGCAAGGACTCTGTTAAAGGTCATTTATACTACTGATCCTTCGCGGAAGGGTCAGCACAGAGCTGAGGCAGTAGACAGTACAGAGATAGCACTGAGACGGCTTGGGCTGAAGCCACAGAAAGCAGCAGTCTCCCTGAGGGATTCTGGTGAGAGCCTTCCTGCCAAGCACCAAAGGTGCAATGACTTCAGCTGGGTCAGGTGGTAGAGCCCACGAAGCTGCTCAGGCTGCAGTTAGTTCCCTTATAGAAAGCGGAGACAAACCTGCCTGAATTTTGGACCCTGCTGACCCTAGACAACAAACTAAGTGGGGAGCAGGAGAGGAGGGAAGTGACTAATGCTGACATATATTGCCTCATTAGCCGCTCACAGGTGTGGGAGGAGGACTGAGGTTAGGCCTTGTGCCAAGACACCCTGGAGAGGTGCGAGTCTTACCCATGAGATATTGCTGATTTATTAATTCCTGACTTTCCCAAGTTGATTACTGGAGGCGGGGGGAGGAGGACAAAAACAAAGTTATTGTTGTTTTAAACCCCTGCTCTCAGTGCTTGTGGGTAGTAAGACTGCCTGTCAAGGACACTCAGGGGTTGTGATGTAGGTTTTCCAGGTTGCGAGGTGGGGACTCTAAATAATTGAACCCAACCCTTTTTGCTGTTGGCAACACATGGCAGAAGGGGTATGCCTTTTAAGACTAGAAAGTTTGAAGAAAGTAAAGAACTAGTAACATTTAAACTTTTTTAAAATTGCTTATTTAAATCACTGATTCTCAAACTTCAGTGCACCACGACCCCCTTCTGACAACAAAAATTACCTCATGACCCCAGAGGGTGGTGGGAGGGGGAATGGAGTCAGAGACGGAGCCCTGCCATCCTGGGCTGAAGCCCTTGGACTTCGGCTGCAGCCTGAGGCAGCAGGGTTCAGGCTTTGGCTTCCGCCTTGGACCCCAGCAAGTCTAATGCTGGCCCTGGTGACCTCATTAAAATGGGGTCGTGTCCCACTTTGGGGTCCTAACACACAGTTTAAGAACCCCTGATTTAAATCAATAAAATAAATATGTATTTTTTTTCTTATAAAATCATCATTGTTATCAATCCTGGAGGAAACTCTGGTCCATACTTTTATGTCCCCTTTCAGTTACTGCAGCCTCCTCCTTTCTGACCTCCCTGACACTCACGTCACCTCCATCCAGTCCATTCAAAACACGGCTGCTAAGAACATCTTCCAAGCCTTTTCATTTGGAACATGGATGTCAGCTTCTTTAATTCCCTTCTACTTCACTACATCACATTAAAACTTATTGTCCTTGTATTCAAGGCCCCTGACAACCTCGCCCCTCCCTACTTATCCATTCTTTCTTATCAAGTTACCCCTTGCCTAGCCTTTTCTTAAAGGGACAGTAGTAGAAAAATCCTCCCTGCCCTTAAAAGACATGGTTTTTAAGTTGAGAGACTACGTGAGCTGGGAGACAGGTGTTCCCTCAAACCATGCTCTAATGAACTAGGCAGCGAGAGGCTATACATAGAGTGCAGGGTAATGGTACACCTGATCTTCTCCAACTGTCATTCCTACAAGAAAATAACCGCAAGTGTAGAACCAAATGGGAATTGTCTCAACTGGCCGCCTCCTGCAAGACAAGGTTATGTTTACACTTCGTTTGGGCCTGCTTTTGAAACCTTAAGTTAAATATTTAGATGTGCCTGTTTTCTTCTATCGCTGACTGATATTTCATGCCTATGAACCTGGAGCCTTAAAAATGCCCAGAAGGATGGGGAGCATCTTTCTCACAGGAACTCAGCGTTACTCAATTTAATTCACCCTGCAAGACAGAATTTTAAGGCTTTAAGTCTGCAGATATTTCCAACCTTTTCTGTCCTGTCTCTCTTCTATTACAAGTAGGTTTTGAGACCACTAAGAGCCACTCAATTGCCCTGGTGTACACAGCCCTGATGTTTGAAGCACCTATGATATTTGCCTTTAGGCTTATGGAACAAGTGATGCACCAGCGGGTACTGAGAGGCTTTGGAGGACAGTATTTCCCAACCACTCTAAAATAGGGCCCATTGTAATGCTCAGAAAAAGAAATTATTATATTTTGGCAATTTTTTTAGTGACTGTGCATTTTCTGCATGCAGACGTTTAAACACTCCAAATACTTCATATGATAAAATCCACTCTTTTCACAGACTCTTCATTAATTTAACAGTGAGCAGTAAAAGGAAGACTTTCACACAGAAAACTTACGCATTTTCAAGCTTTGAATCTTGCTGGTGGCAGAGCAGTAATCATCAATATGCACAAACTGAGAGTCAGTGGTATCACTGCCCAATGAGACTGCATTTTTATAAGTTCAGTGGGAAATGGAGATTTCTAACTCAACACTATATACTGTTATTGAATGTTTTTCAGAAAAGACAGACTAAAGAACTCCACCATATTTATAAATTCATTATGGTGGTATAGATTTCAGATGGTGAAGGTTCAATTCCACAGGGCTAGAATCGCAAAGCAGCCAAAAGTAGATCCACAGCTTGGCACATTAAAATCCCCCCCTTCTTAGAGTTTAATATAATGCACCCAGGAAACTATAGTGAGCACTAAAAAAAGTCCTTGAAAGGGATCACATTGCAGTACTATAAACACTGGAAGCTTCTTTTCTGGAAGACCCATTCTCCATTTTTTGAATTTAGTAAGACCTCTTCACAGACAACAGAACATGACAAAATGTGTGCAGTAAACACACAACCTTCTGTAAGCAAACACAGTAGCCCAGTTGACTCCAAATAGCACATAATTGGCAAATTAGAAGGTTGTACAAAGATCTTTGAAAGACCCACCATAATAAGTGGTATTAAAGGTCCATTGTAAAAATCACTGCTTGTATAAGGATTTGTATAATAGTAGAGTGATAATGGCCTACCAGGTAAGCCACATATGATTTCAAAATTAGTATGTATGTTTGCATGATAGATTAGAAGGACTCTAAACATCAATTTGCACATGATCCCAAATATATTCCCATAGAAGCCAATGCCATCATACACATGTGTCTGTTACACAACTTTTCTTTGTCTTTATACCTTTAAAATATCAGTAAGTTCTCAGGCAAAATCAACTGTATGTAACTCACTGTTGCCAAATTTACAGAATTTGGTGTTTTCTGAAAGCCACATTTCCTGTTGCCATGTACTTACTGAGAATCTCACCTTTCCATTTATAAAAGTAAGTTTTTAGCTCTTGTGGTTGCAAAGAAGTTTCTGAAAACACATGAACACTAAAGGCTCAAAAAATCCAGATTTTATTTTTATTTTTTAAATCTCATGATTTAGCTCTTATGATTTTTTGGGGCCTGACTTATGATTGGTGATATTGGTAGCTATCAATAAATTTGTGAGGCAAACCAAGAGGAGCAAGCGTTTTCACTAATTGACAGAGCTAGAGTGATATTCCAGGTCAAGTATTGTCTATGCAACCCCACTGAATTTACTCCCTTTATTATTGTACCATTATCTTCAGAGTGATCTGCATGCAGCAATGAACACCACTTTGCACTGGTAAGGAGCATAACACAAATTCCCAGGAGTCACAGATTAAGACCAGAAGGGATGATAAATACTGTAGTCTGACTTTCTGAATAATATAGTCAATAGAATTTTACCCAATATTAAGTCAATAATTTGTGGTTGGTTGACTATATATTTTTAGATTCTTGATTGGAAGATTTCCAGTGATGGAAAATCCACCACTTGGGTAAGTTGTTCCAGTGGTTAACATTGGAATCTTTCCGAAAACACTGTGAAATGAAACAATATGCGTACCAGCAGGAATATCTTAGAAACTTGCTTCAAAACGAAATATACATATTTCCAGTATGACTGATGTATGGTTACTAAGAAATCTTACAAAATTACACACACACAATACAGATTTACTAACTTAAAAGGAATGATTTACACTGTAATTTTGCACCATTTTATCAATGTTTTCTAAAGAATTAACTCAAAAGAAGCAAGGAATGCAGTAAAAGCATCAGTATGTGCCTTAGCTTTAATGATCCCAAGACCTGGAGGTAATTACCGGCTTTATCCTCATACAATACGTAAAATTTTACTCTCTGCACTACTCACCAAGGGTCAGATTGAGATACCTTTACATTGCTTAGTACCTTACTCCATAAGAAGGCCCTTTCTCAGTATAAATAATGAGGAGTCCTTATGGCATCTCAGAGACTAACACATTTATCTGGGCTTGTGGAGGAAAGTACAAATCAATGTGAGTATGGGTGTCACACACCGGCTCTGAGAAGAGCAATTAGCATGTATTACATAATGGCTACGTTTCCAAAATAAAAGGAAAGTGTTCCTTTAGCACGGTAGCTGAGTTTTCTTAAATACAATCTGAAAACAGGAGGTTAGCAGTGAAGTTTTGAAAAAGGAAAAGAAAAAAGTAGATTTAGTGAAGATATACACTTACAAAACCAGATTCACTCACACTGAATAGTATGGGACACCATGAGTTGTCCCACTCAGGTCAACGGAAGTATTAAGTGGATACATAATTGGTTAAACAACTGCAAACAAAGAGTAGTTATTAATGCAATGATGTCAGGTTTGGTCTCAAGTGGGGTTCTACATGGCTCTGTTCCGGGTCTGGTGTTATTTAACATCTTTATTAATGAGCTGGATATAGATGTAGAGAGCATACTGATCAAGTTTGCAGATAACACAAAGCTGGGGGGGCGGGTTGCAAACACTTTGGAGGATAGAGCTAAAATTCAAAGGGATCTTGATAAATTGGAGAACTGGGCTATAGACAACAAAATGAAATTCAGCAAAGACAAATGTAAGGTGTTATGCCTAGAGAAGAAATACCAAATGCACACTACAGAATGGGGGATAACTGGCTTGGCAGCAGCATGGCTCAAAAGGATCTGGGAGTTGTGGTGGATCACAACATTAACATGAGTCAACAATGTGATGCTGTTGCAAAAAAAGCAAATACAATTTTAGGTTGCATTAACAGAGGCATAGCATGCAGGTCACAGGAGGTGATAGTACCACTTTACTCGGTGCTGGTTAGGCCTCAGCTGAAATACTGTGTCCAAATGTAGTCACCAATGTATAAAAACTGGAAAGGATCCAGAGGTGAATGGCAAAGATGATCAAAGGGATAGAATGAATGCAGCCATAAAGGCAAAAGCTGAAGAAACCGGGTATGTTAAGTTTGGAAAATAGAAGATTAAGGGGGGCGGTCTTCTAATACTTGAAAGGCTACCATAAAAAAGATGGAGAAAAGTTGTTCTCTCTTGCCACAGATGGCAGGACGAGAGGCAATGGGGTCAAACTGCGGTATAGCAGATTTAGATTAAATCTCAGGAATAGCCACCTGTCTTGGATAGTTCAGGCACAACAAATACTGCATCTTGGCAGCAGGTTAGACTAGATGACCCTTGTGGTCCCTCCTAACCCTATGATTCTAAGTATTTGGGAATGAAAGTACTGATGAATGTGAATGAGGGTATTCTAGTGTAGCTCATAATCTGTGTGTCTCCCTTTAAAGATAATGTGGAAGACCTATTATTAAATTTTCTAGTTGACAAATAATATGATCCTTTTGTTCTATCTATGGTAGAGTACTTTAAAAAACCCAGGCCAAGAATTTCAAAAATGGGTCTCTAAAATTAGGCTCCTAAAACCATAATTAGGCATGTGATTAAGTGGCTTAATTTTCAAAAATGTTGAGGAAAATCAAATCATTTGTTCACATGCCTATGTTTTTAGCCACCTAACTTTAAGGATCCATTTTTTCATATTATGGCTGCAACTTTGACTGCCCCAGTGTGGTGGGGCGGTCACCCTGCTCTGGTTAGGAAGGGGTTAAAAGCAGCCAAGGGAGGCTGGTTGGGCAGTCAGACACAGGTGTGGTTGCATCCAATTAGGGCACAGCTGGCCCTGATAAAAAGGGCAGACGGCTGAGGGAAAGAGATAAGATTCTTGCTCCAGCTGAAGAGCAGAGAGGACCAGGCTGCCTGGGAGATTAAGCAGGGTACCTGAGGCGAGGCACGGCACGGCACGGCACGGCACGCAGAGCTGAGGAGCTCTGGCCTGGTGAGTCCCCAGGCTAAGGCCTTGTTAAATGCCAGGGGAGGTACTAGGGTTGCAGGGAGGCAGCAGGTCTAAACCCCCTTACTGATGATGAGTGGCCACCTGAGACTGTAGTTTGCTCCTGAGTAAAGGGGCTAGATGGGGACTGACAGTGGGTGACTGAGGCGAGGTGGGTTTAGGGGATTGCGGGTCCCTGGGGAGGGAAGACCCAGAGCGTGGGGCCCTGCTGTAGGGGGGCACCAGGGTCCGGGAGGGACGCAGGGCCTGAAGTACTATAAGTGGTGGAGATCAGTTGGAAGCAGGCACCAGGAGGAAGACACTGAACAACCAGCAGGAGGCACCGTGGCAGCGAGTGCCCACTGTGCTTCACCCAGGTACCTGCAGTAAACACAGTATCTTCCTATATATAGCAAAGGAGATACTCTTTTACGCCAGTCACTATGGAGTGACAGCTGTTCCGTTTTTAATGGTCTCTTTGTGTCCATGCAAATCACAGTAAAACTGACACATGTGGTGGTCTTATTTGGGTTTAGAGAGCTTGTGTTTAGCAACTAAATATTTTTATTGAAATGTCGTATTACATGGCAATGAAAGCCTGCTATAAGCTTCTGTCTATAGCGTCTGTTGTGCCCCCTGCAGTCTAGAACCCCACCTTTCAAAATGGAAGATGGCGTTTGCAGATTGCCAAACCCAGACATTCAAAATTCATGAGCCAGGCCCCCAAAATCATGAGACTTTAAAAAGCTAATAGGTGTTGGGTTCTTTTTATTTGCCTTCTGGATTTTGAGCTGTTAAAGTGCATTTGAGTCATATTTTCAGTCTCATCTCTAAAACCATGTGGATTGGAAGTTTTAATTAAAAAGTGAACTAACAGTCTCACATGATCACATGACTCCAGGAGCTGGTTCTTCAAGTAAAATGGCAACTATTGTGAACTCGTGATAGAATCATGAGAGTTGGCAACACTGCAACCAGAGCTCATATCCTGACTACTCTACTCTCACACGTCAGTGTGTATAGTGTGAAATGTTTTAGTTTTTTCTTAGGCTTCAGAGGAATATTTTCAAATCACTCATCTGGCTCATTACCTTCAGTAGGATTTCCTCCTTGTGGAGACCCCCTCACAAAGGACCGTGGTTCATTCTGCTGCAGAAGTTACCAATGGGCATGCCCACAGACCTGTTGCAAGAAGGCCCTCTCCCTAGGGTTGCCAATTTTCTAATAGCACAAAACCGAACACCCTTGCCCTGCCCCTGCCTAAGGCCCCATCCCCCATTCCCTCTGTCGCTTGATCTCCCCCACCCTCACTCACTACCTGGCCCATGGGAGCTGCAGAGCTGGCACTGGGGTCGGAGGCAGCATGCAGAGCTTCCCTGATTGCCCCTGCACCTTGGGGCTGGACATGCCAGCCACTTCCAGGGAGCTTCACAGAACCAGGGCAAACATGGAGCCTGCTTTAACCCAGCTGCGCCACCAACCGGACTTTTAGCGGCCTGGTCAGCAGTGCTCACTGGAGCCGCCAGGGTCCCTTTTCGACCGGGCGTTCCAGTCAGTAACCGGATGCCTGGCAACCCTACCTCTCCCTACAGAATCTCTCTAGCCCCTGGCAGGAACCATTTCTCCTGACTCCTTGGCAAATGCTGCCCCAGGCTGAAGATAGGACTCGAAGGAAAAGATAATACAGCCCTGGGTACTAGTCATGACTGGCAAATAGATGGATGGATTTTTCAATCCCTGTTTATATGTATTAAAAAGGCTATTTTCTCTTGCTTAGAGTATTATGTCTCTTTATGTGAAATTACATATTTGTGAGTACAGATCAGCCACAGTTCAGATATGGTGTCTGTGTTTCAATGTGCTATAGTATTTCCAGATTTCATGGAAAAGTTGAGTTAAACATGTGTAACTAATTTTCAGAGTTCCATGGGACTAAGTCATTACTGGAACAAATAAAGAGCAATAAATATAAACATCATCTTGAGTCAAAACATTATAGTCAATATATTGTTTTCCAAACAGAAAAGTATTATTTTTTCTAAAATTAAAGACAGATTGCACGCTGTGTGGGGTCTAAACTAGACTGTATGTTAGGTTAGCTGTTAATAAATTTGTCAGGTCTCTCCTAAATGAGATGAAAGGCTCATCACTTTGTCTGTTCCATTGTGGATAAATATTTAAATAGTCTTTGGGGGAGAGAGAAACAACTGTAGTCCAGAGGTTAGGGCACCCACCCTGGAGATCCCAGTCCCCCTGCTCCAATCATTCTTTCATGATTTAATCCACAGTGGAGCAGCTTGAACAGGAGAGACTGAGTGACCCCTCCATCAGAATAGCCTTTAACTCAGTGGTTAGAGTAGTCTCCTGAGAGATGGGGTACTTCCTGTTCAAAGCCTTTCCATCTGGCAGTGAGGGAATTGAACCTGGGTCTCCCACACCCCAAGTAAGTGCTGTAATCACTGGGCTAAAATTTTAAATTAGGCATCATCATCAACTCTTTTTCCAGAAAGATTTTGAATGGGCTCTGATGTGGCGGGCAGCCTCTGATCACGCCTACCAAATCCGGCCCAGAACATAAGTTAGGCATTCGCTCTCCTACCTTCCCCTACTTTGTGGGTTGCTTGGGGGCTCAGATGGAATGTAGGCCCCTGGGCCTCTATCACAAGAGTGTGTATGCCCAGAGGCAGACACATAGGTTCCGAGGGAACTTTTATCCTGAATACTTGTCTTAGGGTATGTCTAGGCAACAATTTAAGCCCAGATCTGATCCTGGGCTCAAGCCAAACCCTCCTTGAGCCCATGCTGCAAATGTGCTAATCTATGGCTCAGACCCAAGGTCCCAGGACCCTGCAGGGCTGGAGGGTCTGAGCCCATGTTAAGCTGAAACCTAGGGTCTGAGCCCTATTGGTTTCCTGTGTGCATATGGCCCCGGCTTGACTTGGGTCCTGGAAGTCCTCCAGACATATCCCAGAGTTCCTAGCAGCAGAGTGGCTAGCGCAGCAGACGGAAGTGGCATTACTGTCTGGCCAAGTGCACTCCCCCTTCCTGCTCCTCCGGTGGCAGCAGGCTCCTCCTAGCTACTGTGTGGAGCTTGCCTGGAGAAGGGAGCAAAGTTGACAGGTGGGATGTGGCTCCCGGCCATTGGGAAGTTGAGGGCCCTACCCTCCCTGGGGCTGTGTGCACTGTGAGGGCAGTGAGTGGGAGCCAGCTCCAAAACTTCCCCACAGCAAGGAGGAGCCAGAGAAGGCTGCGGGGAAGCTTTGGGGCTGGTTCCTACCTTGCTGTCCTCACAGTGCACGCAGCCCAGGCGTCCCTGCACATGCAGCCACAGGGAAGGGGGTGGGGGCCCAGAAACAAGGGCCAGAGAGCAGAGCAGGACCACCCTTCTGCCCTGCAGGAAGGGGAAGCAGCAGGGTTCCCTGCTCAGCAAGACCCGGGGAGAGATGACCCACAACATCCCAGTGGCTCCCCGTCCCGGCAGGGCAGCCACTTAGTCCTGCTCCACTCTCTGTCCCTTGCTCCCGGGCTGCCCTCGCTGGGATTGCATGTTCAGGGGTGCACAGGCAGCCTGCACTGTGAGGCCAGTGAGTGGGATCCAGCCCCAAAACTCCCCCCCCCCCCCCGCCTCCTGGGGATCCCTTGTCCCTGCCTCCCAGGGTGTGGGAGGGGTAGGGATACCAGATCCCTGGAAGATGCTGGAGCACAATGCACCTTAAACTCTAGGGATTAGAGCCGGTAGCAACCTGCCTGGGGCATGTGTGTGTTTTACCTATGATACTTTCAAACTTCAAAATAAACAGACCAAAAAAAGTTTCATTGCCAAGTTTCATTTTAATGGTTTGACAACCTTGGATACTCATGTCCTAATGCTCCTCAGAACAGGTACACATGGTCATTTTCCTGCCAGTGTGACTCAGCCTGGAGCTAGAAAGCCCAATTCTCAGATTAGATGGTAGTTCAGTATAAAGCCTTCTCAAACTGCAGTCATTCTACTGAGACAGCCACCACAGGAGTTAATTACACTATTTAGGTACTCATGCTCCTTATGGGCACCAGAGTCCCATCAATAGCTCTGCCACAGTTAGGAAACGGGCGGGGGGAGGTGGGAGCAGTAGGGTTTTCCCAAAGTGCATCACATTCCTAGGGGTGGAGAGTCGATGTGGGTGGGACCTGGTGGACTAGACACTTTGGAATATGTTTACTTTTACTCGGTCTGTACACTGCAGAGTGAATGTCAGAGCCCTAGGTTCAAAAATTCTTAACCTAGGGTTAAAATGCAGTGTAGATGCTCAAGCCCAGGGTTCTCTGACACAGGTCAGCTGACCTGAGTCCTACTATCCCTGGGCTTACATTGCTGTGTAGACATAGCCTCAGGCACTGGATGAGTTTAGGCATCTACAGGATTTGGCAGGAGTTTTGTGAATTGCAGTGGAGTCTAAAACTGAGATTTAGGTACCTAAACCCCACACTTACTGAAATCTGGGGTTTAGGTGCCTAAGTGCCTTTGTGGATCAGGGCCCATATGTCTAAGAGATCTGGGTTAACGTTTAAGGCTAAGTTTTTGTCACAGATATTTTTAGTAAAAGTCATGGAAAATAAACAAATTCATGGTAGCCCATGACCTGTCCCTGACTTTCACTAAAAATTTCACTGACAAAAGCGGTAGGTGGGTTCAGCACCTACTGCTGCTGAGGCTCCCGGATTCTCCAGAAGCTCTGGGGCCCCCTGTCCCTGGGGCTGGGCTGCTGTGGGGTCCCCTCACCCTTGGCAGCTGGTAGCTGCAGGGTCCCCCAGCTGCTGGGTGCAGCTGGGCATCTGCACAAGGTCCACTGGCTGCCTGCCACAGCTGGGCAGCTGCATAGGGTCACCCAAGGTCCACCAGCTGCCTGCCACCTGCTGTGGCTGGGCAGCTGTGGGGTCCCCCCAACAGGCTGAGGACTGGGAGCTGCAAGGGCAGGGTTGGGTGGGAACTCCAGCCCCAGGGATGAAAATGTCACCGAGGTCAATAGAAGTAACAAGTTCTGTGACCTCCATGACATAATCGTGGTCTTATTAATGACTCATTTCACTACCATGGAGTTTAAAATACAAGGAATGACAACCAAATTGTAGAACCAAGCTTTCAGTTGCTATGCAACACCATTGTTGCATGTTACCCTTCATCTTTTAGTGCTTTTACTCCATCTCTCTTCCTCATGGATGAAATTTAAGCAACATGTTCGAGATACTTAACAGCAGATGTAATTATGTTTTTAATCTGACAAAAAACAGACTGCAGTTTGTAATGAAAAAAATCATATCAATAAATTTAATGATGTTTTGGATGATACTCTCTGATATCTCAATATTTCATTTTCAAATTTATATTATGCTGATTTACTTTAGAACGTGAATCAGTTAAAGCCTTTTTTCTGTGGATGCCTCTAAATGCATTTGAAATTTGATGAGTGCTTTGTAGTGAAAAGGGGAAAAAAACTAGTTGGAAACTTTGTAAACCACCTGTTGACACATTAATTGATGACAAAGAGCACATGCTGATCAGAAATTGCTGATTGCTTTGCACAGTTTCTTCTGCAATGGTAAGTGGCTAATTAGCCATGTTGTCTCCTCATTGTTGATTGGATTAGAGTCACAGTAGTCTCTTCACCTAGGTGGGTGAATGAGAGCAATGGCTTCTGGTCACTATCAGTTTGCATTGGATTTGAACTAGTGATATGGAGCTAAAAGGTTCCATATCACATTACCAACCTCTGAGTCATCCAGCTGTCTATGATGATGCCTCTTAGTTGACAAAATGCCTGTAAAATTTACACAGGCACCCACCTATGAATTCAACAAACAGCACTTCTCCATGGAAACTGAGTCATCATGTACCCAAGGGGGTGATTATTATTTTTCTAAGCAGATGAGTGCACAAATTTTGTGGGTGTCTTTTTGAAAACATCTTTAAAATATAAGACCTAATTTTATAAATTGTAAGAAATATTAAATCACATACGGGATGGAAATTATATCAGTTAGTATCTTTTCTATTGAGATGTTCATAAAAAAGATTATATTTTTATCCTGTGTTTCATGAGATGTGTAATTAGATCAATATAATTTTTATATTAAAACTTGTTTTAAGAACAGGTAACTTACAAATATTCTAAATGTACTGAACATATCCTACACATACCAGTTTTATCTATTTCTTTTTCTTTAATCTGTGACAGCAATTTCATACCTCTTTTTTTAGCATGTGATTTGTTAGACAGAATTAGGGGTTTCTAAAACCTACTTCAAAGACAACAACATTAACAAGTTTTATTTTATAAAATGGAGTTTGCTTTTATTCACTGGAAGTTATGTTGTGGAAAGGGCAGTTGGGTCAAGAAAACACATTGAACATTATTTGTTAATTTTATCAGGAAGTCTTGAGAATATATGTTATACATTCCCTGATTACTATGAAACAACATCTAAATCTCTTCTTGCGCATTCCAAACTCCTGTGTGATTGCTCTTCTTTCAAAGGCAGGCTCCCTCCCTTCCCCTAGGCTGATAGGGGATGCATTAGTAGTCCCTATGTTTACTTTAAAAATGAAGCAGGCTACAGTTCAGCTTCTCTCATTTAATAATGCTCCAGATCCAGATGGCCTTTTCTGGCACTTTGCATAAGTGTTTTTTTTTTCTCCCTCAATTATTCCTGGTCTGTGTGTCAGTTTTTAAAAGCAAGGCTTCTGAGAAATGGTGTCCCTACCAAATAGAATATCCTAAGGCTTGGTTTTTCTTGTTGTCAGTGTTATTGCTTTACAAACTAGTAGTGAAGTCCATTTATTGTTAATAGAAGTCCAGGTGTGGCACTCTCTGTATCTCAGGGGGGAAACCCTGCACCCTCATGTTCATCCTTATAATATGATTGTGTGGTATCCAATGCAAAGTTTGTCATGTTGGGTGTCTTCGGAAGGCTCATGATGCACTGAGCATTGTTATAGTAATGTTATAGGTTGTAATTTCAAGTATATAGTTATGAGACTGACAATGTGTCATCATGGCTTAAAGCAAGCCCAGGCAAAACTTTCCAGGAACAGAGGTAGTTCATACCTCATCAGGACATGTATGGGACAAACCCAGCCCAGCCTCACAGGAACAAAGGACACTGGCCTAGACAGCAACAAAGGATCTTTTGGACTCTCGAGTGAGTAACCCCCCCTTTCCCTCGGTCAGTCAGGGACTACGATGAGGTAATGCTCACCTGACCCTGAAGGGGGATGGAGCAAAGCCAAGAGCGGAGAAAGAACATGATAAAAGGGAGAGACATCTGCCATGGTCTTCCACCTCCATCTACAGACATCACCACCAAGCAACTGAAGCGCTGATCAAAGGGGGAGAGCCTGGCTGAAGGGCGGGCAGCCAGCCAGCCAGCCTGTGGTGAGAAGCATCTAAGTCTGTAAGGGCACTGAAAGTGTTAAGATCAGCTTAGAATGCATTTTGCTTTTATTTCATTTGACCAAATCTGACTTGTTGTGCTTTGACTTATAATCACTTAATCTATCTTTTGTAGTTAATAAATTTGTTTGTTCTACCTGAAGCAGTGCCTTTGGTTTGCAATGTGTCAGATTCCCCTTGGGATAACAAACCTATCAATCATATCAATTTCTTTGTTAAATTGACAAACTCATTTAAGCATGCAGTGTCCAGCGGGTATAACTGGACACTGCAAGATGGAGGTTCCTAGGGTTGTCTGGGACCGGAGATATTGGCTAGTGTCATTCGGTTGCACAATCCAAGGAGCAGCTCACATGCTAGAGGCTGTGCAGGAACAACCCAGGAGTGAGGGCTCTCACAGTAGAGCAGGGTAAAGCTGGCTCCCAGAGTTGAGGATTGGAGTGACCTAGCGGATCACCGGTCCAGATAACACCATGGGAACATCACACCAGGTAAATTGTATTGGCTGACAGTACATATGAATATAAAAATCCTCAAAGAGCCTGACATGAGTCTGAACTGAGAAGGTAAGCAATGCAGTGTAGTTGGTCTTTGTAGGCCAAGTATAATATCATTGCCCCTTTCTGACTTGAACAGCTAGTCAAAGTTTGGGGCCTGCAGATGTTCCCATTAGGATGAGAAATTGGGACTAGTCAGGTGTTTCTTTGATGCAGTTTTGTTTATTTACAAACTTGCTTTTCTGAACGCAATAGGAATCAAAAACAAAAGGAGCCATTTCTTAGCTTGCCACCCTCTACCCATTTTAGCCAACAGACCCAAAAGCTCTCCCTCTAGCTAGGCTCTCATTTCTTGTCTCTGCTTCTCTCTCCGTTTTGTGTGCTCCCTTCCCACACACACTTGGTCACAATACCTAATGGAATACCCCATCCACATGGTGCAAAACTGTTGCACAGGTTCCCAAACCCTTTTTGACTTAGGGCATGTCTACACTTAAAACTTCAGCATAGACGTTACCTATGCTGATGGGAGGGATTCTGCCGACGGGAGGGATTCTGCTACTGGCGTAGGTAATCCACCTCACCAAAAGGCAGTAGCTAGGTTGACAGAAGAATTTGTCTGTCGATCTAGCACTGTCTACTCGGGGACTTAGTTCGGTTTAACTATGCCACTCGGGGCATGGATTTTTCACACCCCAACTGAAATAGTTTAACAGACTCAATTTTCTAATGCAGACCAGGCCTTAGCTGGGGGGCTTGTGATTAATTCATCCTGGCAATTGTGTTAATTGAAGGGCGCATTCACACGCGGTCTCAAAGAGGTTTGTGATTCATGAAGTCATCAGTCCCTCTCAACATAACAATATACGAGGGAGAGGCTTTCTATGGGGCGTGTTTAGGATGGCAATAACTTCCTATTGGTAAGTATCCTCTTGCTCTGAAGAAAACATTTGGTCACCTTCTTTTCTTTCTGCTTCACAACTAATTGGCTCGTCTTACAGGTGTGGAGTCTCCAATCATTCCGGTGCTGTGGAGGCAGGACTAGAGGTGATAACACATCATTTCACTGTTGCAATTGTCAGTAACCCCTCGTCTCCTAGGATCTGTGCTCACAGAGAAGCCTCCACGCACAGCTCGTCACCCTTTCTACACCTATAGAGGAGGTCAGAGGTCTGTATGGCATCATTTCTACGATGTCCTCCCAGAGCTCATGGGGGGGCTGTGTGTGTGTGTGTGTGTGTGTGTGTGAAGGAAAGTCAGGGCAGGGTGATGGGTGCATTTAATGCATTGCTCCTCTTTCACCCCCAACAGCAGGATATAAAATGCGCTATACCCCCAGAATGAATTACCTTCTTGCATCCCCACTATAGTCTGTGGAACACTTCTCTTAAGGGGGAATTTTAGGACCAGCTAAATAACATGTATAGCTGCTTAAGATATGACTAAGAAGGAATGTAACAGTCTACAGTTATTTGAAGAGTAGTATAGACAAGAAGGAAAGAAATTATTTAAGGTGGTACATCTTCATAATGAAGAGTACTGTGAGGAAATTAAGAAAAAAATGTAGGTTTAATGGACTTGCTGATGGTGAGATCTCATAGGGTTTGTCTATACAGCAGAAGCTGTGTGTGACACACTATACCTCAAAATGGCACCTTGTAACTCCCATATTCATCATTCATATATGGTTGTGACATTTCATACAAATTATGCCATGTATGGTATGATATGATATATGAAAAGTCATGATCTGCTGAAAACCATTGTTCTGTCCAAATATGTATATCACTAGTGTTTGTGAAATTGAGATTTTGCTGTGTGGCTGTTACTGAAATATGCTGTAAGTTTTCTAGGTACATACAAAGGACCTCTGCCCACAAGGGTGTTCAGTGACCACTAATCAGCAGGGGAGTTGTAATCAAGAGATTTACAAGTCAATGACAGTTGCCCGAGCACCACAAAATAGGGACTGCTCAACTCTGACTCAGTTGCACAAGACCACACCAGGGGGACTGCTCAACTCAGTGACTCAGCAAAGCCCACCAGGACATGTCTGGGCAAGTGTCTTCTAGGCACATGGACAAAGGATATAAAATAGGAACGCAGCCTGCCTTTCCCTTTCTCCTCCCACACCTACACTGGAAGCAATGAGGATGCTGAGAAGACAAAGATTTCATTTGAGGAAGCTGGTCCCAGGTTTCAAAGGGGAAGCTGGTGTAGCAAGAACTGTAACAACCAGTAGAGGGGTAGGGGGAATAATAACATAAAATGTGGAAATGGCAGAGGTACTTCTTTGTTTTCACCAAGAAGGTTGGTGGTGATTGGACAGGTAATGTAGAGAATGCCAGCGAAAATGAGATAGGAACAGAAGAGCCTAAAATAGGGTAAGAACAAGTTAAAAATTACTTGGACAAATTAGATGTTTCAAATCACCAGGGCCTGATGAAATGCGTCATAGAATACTCAAGGAACTGACTGAGGAGATATGGGCTATTAGTGATTATCTTTGAAAAGTCATGGGAGAGATTCCAGAAGACTGGAAAAGGGAAAATAGTTTCCCTTTTTATAGATGGGCATAAGGACAACCCAGGGAACTACAGACCAGTCTTCTGTACCCAGAAAGATAATGCAGCAAATAATTAAGCAATCAAATTTGCAAACATCTAGAAGATAATAGGTAACAGTTAGCATGAATTTGTCAAAAACAAATCATGTCATACCAACCTGATAGCTTTCTTTGACAGGGTAACAAGACTTGTGGATGGGGGGGAAATGGTAGACATGGTATATCTTGACTTTAGTAAAGCTTCTGATACTGTTCACATGTCCTTCTCATAATCAAATTATCTGGAGAAATGGTCTAAAGTAAATAGAATGAAATTCAATAAAGACAAATGCAAAGTACTCCACTTAGGAAGGAACAATCAGTTGCACACATACAAAATGGGAAATGACTGCTTAGGAAGGAAAGGGATCGGGGAGTCATAGTGGACCACTAGCTAAATATGAGTCAACAGTGCAACACTGTTGCAAAAAAAAGTGCTCATCATTCTGGGATGTATTAGCAGAAGTGTTGTAAGAAAGACATGAGAAGTAATTCTTCTGCTCTACTCCACGCTGATTAGGCCTCATCTGGAGTATTGTGTCCAGTTCTGAGCACCACATTTCAGGAAAGATGTGGACAAATTGGAGAGAGTCCAGAGAAGAGCAACAAAAATGATTAAAGGTCTAGAAAACATGACCTATGAGGGAAGATTGAAAAAATTGGGTTTGTTTAGTCTGGAAAAGGGAAGATTGAGAGGGGATGTAACAGTTTTCAAGTACATAAAAGGTTGTTACAAGGAGGAGGAAGGAAAATTGTTTTTCTTAACCTCTGAGGATAGGACAAGAAGCAATGGGCTTAAATTGCAGCAAGGGAGGTTTAGGACATTAGGAATCACTTCCTAAGTGTCAGGTTAGTTAAGCATTGGAATAAATTGCCGAGGAAAGTTGTGGAGTCTCCATCATTGGAGATTTTTAAAACAGGTTAGACAAACACCTCTCAGGGATGGTCTAGATCAGGGGTGGCCAACCTGCACCTGAGAAGGAGCCAGAATTTACCTATGTACATTGCCAAAGAGCCACAGTAATACATCAGCTCCACCCTGCCTGCCAGCAGCCCTGCTGATCAGCGCCTTCCCCTCCTTCCCCATGCCTCCTGTGGCATACCGGAGGCTCTGGGGGGAAGGGGAGGAGCGAGGGTGTGGCAGGCTCAGGGGAGGGGGCAGGAAGGAGTGGGGGCCTTGGGGGAAGGAGTGAAGTAGGGGCAGGGGTTGAGCAGTGAGCGCACACATCCTGGCACGTTGGAAAGTTGGCGTCTGTAGCTCCAGTCCTGGAGTTGGTGCCTATGCAAGGAGCCGCATATTGACTTCTGAAGAGCTGCATGCGGCTCTGGAGCCACTGGTTGGCCACCCCTGTTCTAGATAATACTTAATTATATGTGGTCTCAAGGTCCCTTCCAGTTTTATGATTCTATGAATTGCACCTGTGTAACTAGGCAGATTTTAGCTCACTGAATTCCAAACCAAAAATCAGAAGGGAGCAGTGATATAAAAAAGCTCAGGTAAGAATTCAAAAGCATGGCTTGGATGAGTTAGGGGAAGTTGGTGCACTGCAGAGACCTGATCCTGAAACAGCCTATGCATCTGCTATGATCCCAGCAGGAATGAAAAGGCTGTTCAGGCTGGAACAAGCCAAGCTAAATGCCTTTCTTCTATAACAACCCGGTCAGGCTACTAAGAGCCCTTCTGTTAAACTGAGATCACTTTAGTTTAAAGCTCCACGTCCCTTTAGGCAGCTTCATATTCTGAAATACTAGAAACTGTCACACCGGCATATTCCATTTGTGATCTCCCCATTAGATTAGGCCTGTTTACTCCTATCGCTCAAGTGGCAGAGGTCTGATATTCTTGCCCACATGGGTCATCATCAGGGCTTGATTAAGGTTGCCTGTGATGGGGAAGATCTTGTGGTTAACAGCCCTGGACCGAGGCTCTGCAGATGTGAGTTCTGTTCCTGCCACTGTGTGACTTTGACTTTGGGCAAGATAATCTGTCCTAACTTTACAGATAGGAGAATGAAGCACAAAATATTTCCCTTCTTCACAGAAGTGTTGTGAACATAAACTATTTACTGGGTGTGAGTTGTTCTGATGCCACAGTGATGGAAACCAAGGAAGCCCAAGACAATGGCAGAGTTAGGGTTCAAAAGAAATATGTTAGTTTTGGAAACTTGACTTCTCAACAGCTTTCCTGACGTTGTTTAACCCCTTGACACGGGAAGCAGTACTGATGTGTTGGGGGTAATTTGGGGAGCCCTTAGTTAAAATTCCACTGGCAAAGCTAAGGAAGCTAGTGGAGAACTAGTGATTTGAAGTTCACTCTTCTTTGGATAGTGCTAAATCCTCTCTGCCAAAGACTATTTATTTACATGGCTCATAAAAACACTACTGAAGAGCTAATTTTCTGCCTTTGAATGGACCAGATTACACTAAATTGCAGGTACTTTAAAAACAGTTATTGAGCCATGCTATCCAGAATCCTCCACCAAGTCTTCACCTCTCCCTTCCCCCATCCCCTTTTGAGATTACACACACTGAACGCTATACTATTGTCAGTGAAGTAGGTATATTTTCAGGAACAAAGTTTGCACATTTCCAGCAAAGTTTGTCTGCCTAGTCATGCTGCTTGATTATGGTTATGGGAAAAGCATTTTTAGTTTCAGTGGGAAAACAAAGGAATAATTTCTCCAATGGCATTCCCCTCCTCTGCAACCACACCCATCTTCCCCCTGGTACATGACCTTTGTCCCAAGCCAATGGGGGGCGGGGGGGGGAATTTTGTCAGAATCCTTTAATAAACTACTAATAAAGCTTTAATAAACTACTACTGAAAGCTTGGGCTGTAACACAGCTGTAATTTGTAAAGTCAATGTGAGAACTTAAAAATGTGCATGGTACCACTCACGTTTATGGTAAGCATGGGGAGGGCAGGTGAGGATGTATGTGTTGTGATCACAGATTTTTGTTGATGCACATGTGGCAAATGAGAGGTGTATTTGTGGTTATTTTATGTGCTAATTGTGTTTTGTGGCTGGGGAGTTGTGCTGAAGGATTTTGTGTTGACTTGGGAGGGTGTTGAATGAGGGATGTGAACAGCAGTGAGGGGCTATTGTACGTTCTGGTTTTGTTGTTGTGTATGGGTTGTGTTGTGCTGGGAGAGTTGTGTGGGTTTGTGGCAAATGAGGTGTGTGTTATCAGGACATTGTTAAAGTGGGGGTGGGGGATTGGAAGCAAGCTGATACTAGCCAAAGAGGAGAAGGGAAGTAAAAAAGGGCTTTTACAAGTATCTGGAGAAAGTAGTTCCATTAATAAATCTAGAGGAGTGGAATTAATGATGACTCAAAAATGCAGTGATACTGAGCTTGTATATTAACTGTGTCCTCAACAAGAAAAATATAGAATTTTTTTCAGTTGGAAGGTTAATTACATTTTGAGACCTGTGAGTTAAATTTTTAAATCGGAAAGGAAGAAGGTCTTGTAGAAGTAGTGATTTATAAAAAAAGAGGATACTTGGAAATGTACGGACACAAATAATAGATTCAGAAGAGTCCATTGTGGTCATATAGTCTGTCCTCCTGAATAACACAAGCTGTATAATATTGGACTGACATTCACTTACTCAGCAGATGAGTCTAACAAATCTTTATTGGGAGTAAACATTCAGCAAGTAGTGATCAATTACTCACAAGTGGAAAGCTCATTGGAACAATCTCATGAATCACCTCCAACACTGGGCAATACAACTTCAGCCTCCCTATTTATAACTTTTTGTTATCTTTTCTTATACATATGTATTAGTGTCCCATTTCCATGTTAACTCTCCTTCCTCATCAGTATAGGCTTAGTGTTAGTTCAAATCAGTCTTTTCTATCCTTTTAGTTAATTTTTTTTTTCTTGTTCTCAAAAACATGATTATTCTGCAATTTTTTACACATGCACAATTCTGCTTATGCTTACTCTGTTAAATGTTATCAGAACAGACTCTTAATCTACAGCAGGCTTCTGTCAGGCCTAAATATGCCTTTGTTCCAAACATATAGTAGTTCCTGAACTAACTCCTTTTTGAAGGAGAAATATCAAATCTTCATTTAAAAATTGCTAGTGATATAGAATCCACTACAATCTTTGCTAAATTATTCCAATGGTTAGTTACCCTAAAAAGTCTTATTTCTAGACTGAGTTTGTCTAGCTTAAACTTCTAGCCATTGGATCTTGTTATAATTTTGTCTGCTAGACTGAAAAATCTTCTATCAGCCAATTTCTGCTCTCCATGTAGGTACTTATAGATTGTGATCAAGTCACCCTTTAACCTCCTCTTTGTTAAGCTAAATAGATTGAGCTCTTTGAACCTTTTGCTATAAGACATAATTTCCAAGCCTTTAATTATCTTCCTGGTTCTTCTCTGAACCCTCTCCAATTTTTCAACATCCTTCTTGAACTAACGGGACACAGCATTCTGATAGCAGTCACACCAGTGCCCCCTATAACCTCTCTACTTCCACTTGGAATTGCCCTGTTTTTTACATCAAAGGATCACAGCAGCCCTTTAGGTCATGGCATCAAAATGGAAGCTCACATTCAGCTAATTATTTACCATGATGCCCAAATCTTTTTCAGAGTCATTACTTTCCTGAATAGAGTCCCCCATCATGTACCTATGGCCTACATTCTTTGTTGCTAGATGTATGACCATGCATTTGGTTGTATTGAAACACTTTGTTTTCATCCAGTTACCAAGTGATCTAGATCACTGCATAACAGTGACTTGTCCTCTTCCTTATTTACCACTCCCTTAGTCTCTGTCATTTGTGAACTTAAACATTTTTATCAATGACCTGCATGAAAATAAAATTACTGATACGTAGGGTAAGGCAAAAACCAATCCCTGCGAAACCCCACTAGAAACACACAATCTGCTTGATGATGATTCCCCCTTTACAATTACATTTTGAGACTTGTCTGTAAGCCAGTTTTTATCCATTTAATGTGTGCTATGCCAATTTTGTATCATTCTAGTTTCTTAATCAATGTCATGTGATACCAAATCAAATGTCTTACAGAAGTCTAAGTATGGTACATCAACATTATTGCCTTTATCAACCATACTTGTAACCCAGAGGTGGGCAAACTACGGCCCGCGGGCCACATCCAACCTGCAGGACAGTCCTGCCCGGCCCCTGAGCTCCTGGCCTGGGAGGCTAGCCCCCAGCCCCTCCCCCGCTATTCTCCCTCCCCCGCAGTTACTCCACCACGCAGGCAGCGCTCTGGGCGGCGGGGCTGCACGCTCATGCAGGGCAGTGCGGCAGTGTTTCTGGCTCCAGCTGGAGCAGCACAGTAAGGGGGCCGGGGGGTTGGATAAGGGGCAAGGAGTCCCGGGGGAGCAGTCAGGGAACAGGGGGCAGTTGGATGGAGTGGAGGTTCGGGGCGGGCAGTCAGGGGAGTTGGATAGGAGTGGGGTCCCGGGAGGGGGCGGTGGTCCCGGGAGGGGGCGGTCAGGGGACAAGGAGTTGGATTGGTTGGGCGTTTTGAGGGGGGGCAGGCAGGGGTTGGGAAGTGGGAATGGGTGGATAGGGGCCAGGGGGAAGGCTGTTTGGGGAGGCACTGCCTTCCCTACCCAGCCCTCCATACAGTTTCGCACCCCAGTTTGGCCCTTAGGCCAAAAAGTTTGCCCATCCCTGGGCAAAGTCTACTCCACCCAGAGTAGACAATACTCTGGACCATGTTTAACTTTTATAAAACGTACTTGTAACTTGTGAATATTGTGCCCGTGTTGAGAAATTGTGTTATATGCTAATTTAAACCATTGTTGCTTATGCTCTGACAGGTAAGGTACAGATCATCATGTTTTCATAATTTTAATAAACTTTTTGTGCAAGGCTTGAAGTTATGAGGAAACACATGCTGTTCTATGCTCTGAGTTTTAATTATATTGTTTTCTCTGCTATCTGAATTCAAAAGACTGTATATTTACTTTTACAAAAAACACTGCTGTGGTAAAGAACAAAGATAATCCCCCAAAAAGGAGCCAAAAATAGCTTTTATTTTTCAATTGAAATTCTGATTTAAGGGCCAGAGAACCAGCTTTAAGGCTCAGCAAATCAGGACACAAGTCTCTGTTTGCCTTATACTTCTGTTGGATCCTAACAACAAGCTACAGCTCACATTCCACCAGGAAAAAGAAGACTGAGTTCAATCTTCAACCACCACTTTGGATTTCTTTTGATGACCACACATTCAGGTTAGACAAATTTAGCATCTAAAGTGATGAGGTGGAATCAAGCAATCAGATAAGACCGAGCCTGGTATAAAAAGCATATGGGGACATGCCTTAATAATTCATATCAGATAATGGGGGTTTAAGTTCTTAAATATCTGTGTAGCGAGGCAGAGTGGCTGATGCTGATGGGGAGGAACCACTCTTCCTCCTCCCCTGCACGGTGGGCAGAGCCAGGCCATACCCACCCCTTGTGCTGCAAGCAGAGGGGTGGAAATGGAAGTATAAGAGGCAAGGCCTTCAGCTCAGTTGAGCGAGAGCCAGGGGAGGAGTCCGATGCTGCTGCCAGCCTCTCAACCAGGGACCAACCTGTATCAACCCCTGCCTCTGGAGGAATATCCGGAGGAGCTGCCACTCAGCAAATATCCCAAGGAGCTGCTGGAACTGTCAGTTGCCAAGTACCCCAAGGAGCCGGAGGGCCTGTAAGCACTGAAGTCCTACAGACAGGTAGGGATAGGAAGTAGTTCAGGGAAACCAGACATTAGTCTGGTTGTGTTTGCTGAATGATCAGCGTGTTTTGGCAGGATTCCGGCTGACCCAGTGGTGAGACTCCCCTCAACTGTTAGGGCCCTGGACTGGGACCTGGTGGAGTAGGTTGGACCTGGGTCCCCCTAAACCCTGCTGCCAGCTCCACCGGGGGGTGTAGGATTGCCAACTTTCTAATGGCACAAAACCGAACACCCCTTCCCTGCCCTGCCCCTTCTCAAGGCCCCACCCCCACTTGTTCCATCGCCCTTCCCTCCATCATTTGCTTTCCCCCACCCTCACTCACTTTCACTGGGCTGGGAAAGGGACTTGGGGTGCAGGGGGTGTATAGGCTTTGTGCTGGGGGTGCGGGCTCTTGGGTGGGGACAGGGATGAGGGGGTATGGACTCTGGCTGGGGGGTGTGGGCTCTGGAGTGCGGATAGGGATGAAGGGTTTGGGGTACAGATGGGGGCTCCAGGCTGGGGCGGGGGGTTGGGGCGCAGGAGCGGATGAGGGTTCCAGTTGGGGGTGCAGGCTCTGGGGTGGGGAGAAGGATGAGGAGTGTGGGGTGCAGGAGGGTGCTCCAGGCTGGGATCAAGGGGTTCAGAGAGCAGGAGAGGGCTCAGAGCTGGGGTTGGGGCACAGGAGGGGGTGCAGGCTTTGGGCAGCACTTACCTCCTTTTGGCTCCTATGTGGAGGTGCAGCCAGGTGGCTTTGCGTGCTGTGCCGTCTGCAAGCACCACCCCTGCAGCTCCTGTTGGTCACAGTTCCTGGCCAATGGGAGCTGCAGAGCTGGCACTTGGGGCGGGGGCAGCACACAGATACCCCTGGCTGCCCCTATGCGTAGGAGTCAGACGGGGGACATGCTGCTCCTTCTCAGAGCTGCGCAGAGCCATGGCAGGCAGGGAGACTGCATTAGTCCTGTTGCGTGAGCAACTGGACTTTTAACAGTGCTGACCGAAGCCACCTGGGTCCCTTTTCAACCGGGCATTCCGGTCAAAAACTGGCACCTGGCAACCCTATAGGGTGGCAGCTACCCACCTTAGGCCGAACAGTCTGCATTTGTTTGCTGTCTGCCCCAGCCAGAGCAGCTGTGGGCCATAAAATGCTATTGCTCTACCCCAGCTGGGGAGCTGGGCCATAGACTGTTTGCGATCTGCCCTACGTAGAAGATTTGAGTCTGACTGCTTGATATTGCACAGCCCTGCCCAGAAGACTCAGCCTTACTGTGCCTGCTGTCTTCCCCAGCCAGAGGGCTAGCTACAGACTGTTATTGGTGCTAATCCCCTGTTGATCGGCTCTCAGCTGCTTGGTGGCATAGCGAGGTGGAGGGATCTCCCTCTGACGCTGACAGGGAGGAACCACTCCAACCCACTACACTCTGCATTAACAAAACTAAAATCACAAGAAGACCAAGTGGGAGTACAGAAGACGATTCTTCTGAGTTTTCCTTGTACTCAACATGTTAATCATATTGTTGCTTTTCTAAACCATCATATAGCAAAAGAGTCAGAGATACAGTTAATTTCTTATGGAAAAGATTTACAAGAGTCTGCCCAGCACTGCTGGGGTAAATGTGTAAAGTCAAAAATTAAAAAGAATAAACCATACGAAGTTGAAGGAAATAACCTTTTGTTATCCTAACTATACGCAGTCTGTATATGCTATTCTCTTCCTAAACAGGTTCGTTTGTATGTGTGCAATGTTTTTGATCAGAGTTTATATAACACTCAAGCTTCACAACCACAAAGAGCTGAAACTTTAGTGTTCTGTTAGTTGGCCTTTGAGCTTGTGTAATAGTCAGCAGTCCAATGAAAGTTAGCATGCTATTTACCTTGGCCCCTTTTTCCTAAAGCCAAAGATTATTTCAAAAGAAAATTGGAAAATGTGGTGACTATTTCCGTTTGCTGTCTCTGTATTGTGAGTAAAAAAGAACCCATCTTGTGGGTTTGACCTTCACGTAAGTGCATGGTTTTTAACAATTTCTAATGAATTAAATAGTGATCTATGTCAAGCAGGGCCCTGGCCTTTTCCTGTGATTTTTAAAGAGCCGTGTACCTTTATGGCTCTGTGTCAATCTCATCAGTGGTTTTTTAAACCATGTGCATGTGGCCAGTCTTCCCGAGTGTATCAGCACCACAACATGACCATAATGAGACCCTATACACATGGAGGCTGTTAGCCTCTTTCCCCAGATAGCACACATCTATAAAGTCAGACAAATTTGTCAGTCTGATTGTCTATCCTATGATCTTTATAAAGCTGACTAACATTGTCATGTAGCTTTATCTTTTAACTGTAGTATAATCAGGTACCACATAGTTGTGTGTTTATGGCATATACATTATACCATTTTATAGATAAGAATTACTGCAGACAAGCACACCTTCATTAATATATTGATAGAGTAATAATGGTAAATACAACTCTGTCAAGATAAAATGACACAATACATCACCCTTAAGGTGGTCAAACAATGCAAGCGAAACATAGTCTATAAACATAAAACTGTTACACCAGCAGTACCGGATGATTTTTGGTAACCACAAAATCATCAATAGCATCCTAAAAGCTCCAGAGACATGTGAACTCACTCTCAATAGATATGTTGTCAGGACAATTTAATTTGTTCTGTGGTGTTGTCACTCTCAGTTGGAGGAGGACCTTTCTCACCCTCACAGTTCATTAATGGCAGTGTCAAAAACAGTCTTATTACCATGACAACATTGGAGAAAGTTGAATGAGGACTACATAATAACAGAAAATAGATATTTCAAGAGGATGGTACTTGGGAGATATGCTCATGCAAAAATAAATGCTGCTGTTCCCAAACAACATCAAGATTCAACTTCAAATTCAATTTGCACAAACAATTTCCAAGTCTTCAGAGTATTTCTCTTTCTGTGAACTTTGTAATAGGCACGACTTTGTCTTTTTTTGCTCATGTATCAGATCATTTTAAAAAATAATTGAATGTTTTAGTTCTAAACTTCTGCTCAACTTCACAATTTGTCACTAGAACCCTTTCCAGCTGCATGACGTTTTCTCTCACAGAAATTATGAATTTGTTCATAGACTATCAGGGTTGGAAGGGACCTCAGGAGGTCATCTAGTGCAACCCCCTGCTCAAAGCAGGACCAATCCCCAATTAAATCATCCCAGCCAGGGCTTTGTCAAGCCTGACCTTAAAAACTTCTAAGGAAGGAGATTCTACCACCTCCCTAGGTAACACATTCCAGTGTTTCACCACCCTCCGAGTGAAAAAGTTGTTGGATGGTGGATATCATTGCTCTTTTGCTCATACAAGCAAAGTTTGATAGAAGCTTCTCAACCTCTCCTACATATATACACATGCAATGCTGCAGGTGTAATCACTTGTCATACCTTTTTTCCACATGTATAAGATGAAACATACATGTGCCAAGCATAGTTGCTTTCATTTTGAGGTTACTTTGCATATTCACATAGGATTTTCATGTGTAAATTATATTCTTTATGCATGCAGATAATCATAAAAATTTGTACACAAAATGGATTGAACTGGTAAAGTGTGTGCCCACAAAGAGAGGCTATGTTTTGAAATACTAGCTTTCAATTTAGTTTTGAATTTTTCTCTTAATTCATAGGACCCAAGGAACATAGGAATTGCCATAATGGATCATACTCATAGTCCACCTAGTGCAGGGGCCTCAAAGTCCGGGCCCCGAGAACCTCCCTACTGCGGCCTGTGGAGGAGACATACATGCAGACACGCTGCTGGCAACGTCTGCTGCAGGCGCCACCCTCCGCAGCTCCCATTGGCTGGGAGAGAGGGACAGAGATGCCATCACTAGTCACCAGGCAGAGTCAGCCATGGAGGCAGCATCACTTTTTCCCACAATGAATATAAACAAGTCAAAATACCGAACACAACTACCTGATGCCCACCTTGCTGCAATCCTGCAGGTTTCAACTGCTCAGTCACTGAGGCCAAACATCAACAAACTGACAGAACTGAAGCGTTGCCAGGTGTCTGGCAAACACTAAAAACTCTCTGGCAGGTGAAGAATTGTATAAAGTTTTATGACAGTTTTATTATTTCTAACAAATTCAAAATAAAAAATACAATATAAACGATTTCTCTTCTGAACACCATCTTCAGTGACTATTAGCCTCTGGGAGGATTTGAGGACTAGCACTGGCCCTAAGGTAAATTGAGTTTGAGACCTCTGACCTCGTGCAATATCCTGTCTCCAATAGTGGGCAGTACAAAATGCTTCAGAGGAAGATGTGTGAAATTCTGAAATGGATGGATTTGGGATAACTTGCCCCAATTCCCATCCTAATCCTCAATAGTTAGAGATTGTTGGAAAACCTGAAGCATGAAGTTTTATCTCTTCCAGTACTCCTTTTTTGTGTTAAATATTATGACTCCGAATATTCTTGTTATGCATGTAAATGTCCATTCCCTCTTTAATCTTCCTAAGTTCTTGGCCATAATGACATCCAGTGGCAATGAGTTCCACAGTGTAATTACACATTGTGTGAAAAATATTTCTTTTTATCACTTTTTAATTTTATTCCTTTTGGATTCATGGAGGAGAAGGTTATGAGATAAGGAAAACAGAAGCTCCTCATCTACCTTTTCTAGCCCTTTCATTATTGTATATACTATTGAGAGTTTTTCCATGCCTCTAATCATTCTCTGAGCGCTCTCTAGTTCTCCATTGTTATTTTTGAGATGGAGTGACCAGTACTTCACACAGTATTGAGATGAAGTTGCACTAATATAAAAGCATCATAATTTTTCTGTATTATTCTCCATGGTGTTCCTTTAGCATCCTAATTTGTTGTTTGCTTTTTTTTTTTTTTTTTTTTTTACTGTAGCTGCACATTGAGCAGACATTTTCATTGAGCTGTCCACAGTGATGCTCAAATCCGGGTTGGTACAGTTAATCTGAACAATGTAAAGTATATGAATTATTCATACTTTCCCTCCAGTGAGCATTATTTTGCATTTATCAATACTGACCTTCATCGACTATTATGTTGCCCATTCACCTAGCGTGGTTAGGTCCCTCTGAAGTTCCTCACAATCTTCTATGGACTTGACTGACCTGAATAACTTTTTGGTTTCTGAAAATTTTGCTAACTCTCTGCTCACCCCTCTTTCCAGATCATTAAAAAATAAATATGTGAAACAATATTTAACCTAGTATGGAACCTTGAGGCACCCTGCTGTTAATATGTGGCTGTAATGACAATTGAACATTTATTCACATTTTGTTTCCCCTCTCTGAGCCAGTTTTTGATCCATGTCAATACTTTGCCTCTGATCACATGACTACCTAGTTTATTTAGTAGACTCATGTGAAGAACCATGGCAAAGGCTTTTTGAAAGTCAGAATAAATTATCTCAGCTGATTCTCCCTTATACACTACTTTACTGATAGATTCAAAAGAATTCTAACATATTAGTGAGACACAATTTCCCTTTGCAGAAACTTTTGATTTTCAAGCAGTGAGAAAGAGACCTGAAAATAATTACTACTTCTGGTACTTTGAGTTCTTCTTATTTTCCCCCTTTTCTGGAGATATTGTACATGCTGACAGAAGTTATTGTTGTAAATTGCAATAGTAGAACTCTGGGAGAATTAGAGAGGGAGAAAGAGGCAGCTTTCAAGGCCAGCTCATGATATCTCATGGAGACAGTTCTCTGGCTTTTTTTGCCATATTCACCTATAGATTCTTCAGGTTGATTAATAGACTTTTTAATATGCACAGAACTAAATACATGTGGCCACATTCTATACTAAGTTACAACCATTCACCCCTATTGGCTTTAGTCAAATGCAATTCAGCACAGGAAAACTTTCTGGTTTTAGCATCATGGGACTTCTGTGTGTTGCATGAAGTCTTCAGTACTAATATTCAGTGGTGCTGGAACTATTTTCGTAGTGGGGGTGCTGAAGGCGGAAATCATGTATTTGGATTGTTATTACTACTTCAAGCCAGGGGGCACCGTAGCACCCCCAGCACCTATGCTAATATTTCTTTTTGTCTGGTGCTAAGACATTTCTTCGGCAATACATTGATGAACTGATGGAGAACAGGATGTCTATTGTGCTCAAAGCACTTCAAAGTTCTGTTGCAGATTTTACACCCTAAAATGACAGATTTTAGGGCTTGATCCTGCATAACACAGGTACAGAATAGTGTTTATATAAGTGAAAGGTAAAAAATGATGAGCAGGACAAGAAATTTAGGAGAATTATTACTATTGAAAGCGTGCATATGGTCAACAAATTACTCCTGCCTCATATTAGGAATAAGACCAGAGAGAGGAGGGCATAGCTAAGGCCTGATCTATACCTAAAATTTAGGTCAACCTAGCTACATTGCTCAAGGCTGTGAAAAATTTCACTTTCTGTGCACCACAGTTAAGTTTACCTAAAGCCCACTGTAGATGCAGCTAGGTCAATGAAAGATTTCTTCCATCAGCCTAGCTACCTCCTCTTGAGGGGCTGGATTTCTTCCATCACTGTAGTAAGTGTCTACACTACAGCATAACAGCAGCATAGCTTCTTACCTTCAGTGCCTCATTTGCATGCATAGCAGCTAAGCCCATGCTTTCTCAAACACATTCACACATCACCCTCTTTTTACCTTGCATTGTTAAGAGTCATAGAGTTTAAGGCCAGGCAGGACCACCAGATCATTCCACTTGACCTCCTGGCCACCTCCACACTAAGCCCAGCAACCAGAATTAGACCAAAGTATTACAGCCTTCTGGAGACTAAACTATTGTGTGCCACAGGCAGAGAACAGGAGGGACAGTACTGCACCAAGAGTGAGTGAATAGGTATGCAAGAAGCTTGAGACTCTTGTACTCAGTGTGGACCTAGTGCTTAATTTTACCAATCATAGTTCTTTGCTCACACCTCCACTGAAGTGTAGCAGCCTTGGACAATCTGCCCGTAAATGAAATTAGTGCTTTTGAGTTTCTACTCCCGTGTACATAGCACACATTTCTTAGAATTATTGTTCTTGCTGACTATTGTAGTTAATAAACTGTCAATTTCCTGTTCTTTCAAAATAGTATGATTTCCACTGAATATTGACCAGTGTGGCTAGTGTTTATGAAAAATGCAATAAATCATTCAACTGGCTCTACATACACATTTACTTAATGAAGAGAGACTGTTGGAGTGGAATAAACTGTCATGGTTTAGGTCTCTGCAGAGAAAGCATTTTGGTGTGTGGATTTTGTGGCAAAGGGATATTGTTATCTAAGGCGTTAGTATGGAAGAAAGATAATTTATTAATGCCTTGTCTTCCTTTAGCAGCAAATAACAGTCATCAATTCAAAATAAAGACTCATTTCAGCTTGGTGGAACTTGTTTGTTGTGTTTCAAATTACATATTCTTTGCTATTCCTTGTAAGAAGAAATGAAGGGATTTCTGTGTGGTCTGAAAATATTGTCCATTATTGTGCCACATGCCACAAGGCCATTGTGTTTCTCTTTTAAGCTATGTCTACACTGCAGGCTAGAGGTGTGATTACCCTGTTCACAACAGCTCTCATTGAGCTCTCGCGAGTATAAATAGCAGTGTATCCAAAGCAGCAGTCATAGGAGCAATACAAACCCATCTGCACCTGGTGCATTTGTTCTCAGCATAGCTCAGTCATGCCGCCACTACCAGTGCTATCATGGTGCATTCCTATTTATACTCATGCTAGCTTGATGAGAGCTAGCGTGAGTACGTGCACATGAGCAGGGAAATCTCATCCCTAGCTCACAGTGTACACATAGCCTTAGGTACAACAGACAGTCATAATCAGGCTTTGCTCAGTGTCACAGGGTTGCATTGACTCATTAAGAGAGAGGAGGCCAGTGCACCTGTGACTCATGAGCTCAGTCCAATTGGGTTTAAAAGAGAGCACCTGGGGCCCCACTGGGAGAGACTTGGTAGTTAGAACTGCTGAAGTGAGTCTGGAAAAGGGGCAGGTTAGAGCTGCCACAGACCAGGGGGCTGTGGAAGGTCCTGGAAGGAAACTGTAGGGGCTTATGCACTGCTACCTCTGTTATATTAGGACCCAGCAGAGAAGGAGATAGACAGACTGACACAGGGGGAGCGGATTTAAACACCGCCGTCTGCTGCAGTGACTTTATTGTTCTGGTTTCAGAGGGGTAGCCGTGTTAGTCTGTATCAGCAAAAACAACAAGGAGTCCTTGTGGCACCTTAGAGACTAACACATTTATTTGGGCATAAGCTTTCGTGGGCTATAACCCACTTCATCAGATGCATGGAGTGAAAAATACAGGAGGTAGGTATAAATATACAGCACATGACAAGATGGGAATTGCCTTACCAAGTGGGGGGTCAGTGCTAATGAGGCCAATTTAATCATGGTGGATGTGGCCCATTCCCAACAGTTGACAAGAAGGTGTGAGTATCAACAGAGGGAAAATTATTTTTTGTAGTGAGGCTGCGCTCTGAGTACAGACAGGGCCAGTCAGAGCGGGGGCCTGGAGGGCCATTTGGCCTGGGCCTCCACTCAAAGGGGGCATCAGATTTTGACACTTGTTAATTTTTTGGCATTTGATAAGTTTCGCAACTTGTTTTTATGCTGTATCAGCATACGGATTAAAATGTGACACGTTCTCTCACCTTTGAGGTGCATATTTAAGCAAATAAGAGTTGTAATTTGGTAAAAGACACAATTTTTTTATTAACTGATATAGATTTTGTCATATTAAAGAGTTAAAAATGTTCATAAATATTAATAAAAATATATCGGTTCTGATGGCATAGGATTAGACTGTGATGAACATGTCCTCTCACATCAGCTGATTATATAAACAAACTACTAGTGGCTGGTGCTGGATCAAGTGCATGTTGAAAGGTAAAGAATTGTTACATTTTAGTGTCTTTATAGTTTGATGTCTAGTTGACTAAGGAATTATTTATGTGTGAGAATTCCTCATTATTATCTTCAGATGGTAGCTAAAAGAGGTGACTGGTTGGTTGAGCCCTACCTTGGTAGCTTGGCCATCATCACAGGCTTTCATAGTCTATAGGCCCAGATTCAAGGTGAAAATTTGTGAGGACAATCTTGTCCAGTGAGTTTCATGAGGACACATGTTTGAAATTTTTGGACATTATCCCTCTGTCTGTATCCGTGTCTGTGTTTACTATATATATGTCATCCCTTTGTCTTCAGCTCCGCCTGTTATATTATACCTTGCGTGCTTGAGTTTTGATTCAGTGATAAGGATAATAACCTATCTGACTTTCATTTTGTGTTCTTAATTAGTATTCCTTCGTTTAAAGTCTGATAATCATGCTTTCCCTACTCGTCTGCTGAAAAAAAACTCTTCCAAATGGTGCCACCTGCACAGAAAACTGGTTATACTGGAGTACAGAAAAACAATCTCTGTACTGTGCACTCTGCTTCATTTTGAACAAAAGTGCTGCAAATGCATCAGTTCTCTCTGATCAATCAGGATGGAGCATCAAAAGAGGATGGAGGAAGTTGAGAGATCAAATACATCACATGAGAGTTCAATGTCACGCAAACGTTGCATGGAAATCAGCCAGTAGGGCAGCATCCGCTGAAAGTTCAGTTGAGAATTTACTCTTGACTGAACTCTCTACAGAAAGTAATAACTGGAAAAAACTTCCTGAGCGCATCCTGAATGTCATCCTTTTTCTTTCTGAGCGGGAATTAGCTTTCTTTGGTTCCAGTCAACGTATTGGTGATCATGAAAATGGAAACTTTCTAGGCATAGTTGAGCTCCTCAGCAAATATGACCCACTTTTATCAGCGCATGTTAAACACGTTCAAGAATCGCAAGAGAGTCAAAAAGAAAAGGAGTACTTGTGGCACCTTAGAGACTAACCAATTTATTTGAGCATAAGCTTTCGTGAGCTACAGCTCACTTCATCAGATGCATACAATGAAGTGAGCTGTAGCTCACAAAAGCTTATGCTCAAATAAATTGATTAGTCTCTAAGGTGCCACAAGTACTCCTTTTCTTTTTGCGAATACAGACTAATACGGCTGTTACTCTGAAAAGAGAGTCAAAAGCACATGTAAGTCCATTATCTCTCCACGCGCATACAAAATGAGTTTGAGTTATGTGGGTCATTTGTACAAACAAGAATTCTTGATGAGATTTGAAATGCCAAGTATTTTTCAGTCATTGTTGATGCCACTCCAGATTGTTCTCACAAGTAACAGACTACTATGGTTATTCGATATGTTAAGATTGTAGACAGCTCAATATTTTCAATTGAAGAAAGGTTTATTTTGTTTGATAATTTCACAAGAAAAACTGGAAAAGAAATTGTTGCTCGAGTACTAGCAATTCTAGAAGGTTTTAAGTTACATTTTCAAGTCTGCATTGGCCAAGCCTATGATAGTGGATCTAATATGGCTGGGAAGTACAAAGGTGTTCAAGCAGTTCTGCTTGAGCATAATTCAAACTGTATTTTCTCCAGCTGTGGACACCACACACTAAACCTTGTAGGTGTTTACTGTGCTGAATCATGCAAGGAGGCAATTACTTTGGAACTGTTCAGCAAATGTACAGTCTATTCAGCAGCAGTCCACAAAGGTGGGAAATTCTGAAGCAATAATCTTCCTGTTTCACTGCATGGGATGTCCAAAACTAGATGGTCGGCATGGATTGATGGTGTTCAACCAGTTGTGCAGCATTTGAATTCAGTGAGAGAGGATTTAAATGAGCTTGAATTTCGCAATCTCACTGCACAGGCTCGAACTGAATTTCAGTCTATTCAGAAGAACATGTCCAAATTTGAATGCTCTCTAATATCAGCTTTGTGGATGAAGCTTCTTACAATGATCCATCAAACTAATCTGGTAATTGAAGCACGCAATGCTACACTTGATGTTGAGAGGGATAACATTGAAAGTCTTATCAATGACATTCAACAGATTCATGAACAATGGGACGCAATCCTGACTGAGTCCAAATTAGTAGCACATAATACTGGCATTCCATCTGAGTTCTCCACCAATTGCAACTTACCTACTAAATCTGATGCCAAGCAGCATTATAGGGTCAATGTCTTCCTTGTCATCATTGACTCTATTCAATCAGATCTTACACATCGATTGGAGTCACTGCAACTAATTTGTACCCTTTTTGGGTTTCTTCAACAGACTGAGTAATGAAGATCTACTTTCTGCAGCTTAACAAGTTCAGCAACAGAACAACAAAGAAATCTCAAAAGAGCTCAGTGACAAGGTCATCTTTCTCAAACAAATATATTCCATGAACTTTAAATTGGATTGCAAGCCAAAGGAATTGCTTCAAGAAATACTCGAACTTGGACTCTCTGGGGTGTTTCCAAATATCATAATTGCATTGCGTATTTTTGTGAGTTTGCCTGCATCAGTGGCTTCAGGTGAACACTCCTTCAATGTGTTGAAGCAGGTGTAAAGAACTATCACTGTTTAACTATGAGACGAGGATTTGAATGGACTTGCCATGCTTAATATCAACTGTGACATTGCACAAAAGCTAGATTTTTCATCAATAATTAGCACAGAAAAAGGCTAAAAAAGCATTTGTTAAATTAAAAAAATATTCAAATTGTGTCTCACTCTTTTTTTTGGTGCTGTTACAAATGAAAGGTGGGGGGAGCTCCCTTTTATGGACACCTAGCCAGCCAGTTAGCTATAAAGTCCCTCTGGGTGGCTCTTCTCTGCTTGCTTTACCTGTAAAGGGTTAACAAAGTCCCCCAGGTAAAGGAAAGGGGTGGGCACCTGACCAAAAGAGCCAATGGGAAGGCTAGAACTTTTTTTTAAGTGGGGGAAAATCTTCCCCTTTGTCTTTGTTTTGTTCTCCGGGAAACAGGGAGAAGTTATCCTATGAGAAGCTTTAAGCTAGGTATGATCATAGATCATCAGATCATACCTAGAACTACTTATTTGGAACCCCCAAATGTAAAAGGAGATCAGGAATGGTTAGAAAGACGCAATTAGGTTTATTTCTGTTTATTTCTTATAGCTATTGGACTCCTCTGTGCTAACCCCAGATGTTTTTGTTTGCTTGTAACCTTTAAGCTGAACCCCCAAGAAAGCTATTTTGTGTGCTTAGTGTTTGAAATTGCTCTTTTAAAATCTAGCAAAAGCCTAAGTTCCAGATGTATTTTCTTTCTTTTTGTTCTTAATAAAATTTACCTTTTTAAGAACAGGGTTAGGTTTTTGTGTCCTAAGGGGTTTGTGCATATGTTTAATTAGCTGGGGCCAACAGCTAATTTCCTTTGTTTTCTTTCTTAGCTCTTCACCGGAGTGGGGGTGAAAGGGCTTAAGGGTACTTCACAGGAAGGAATTCCCAAGTGTGCCTTCCTGAGTTCCAAGGGGTTTGCATTTGGGTGGTTGCAGCGTTTACCAAGCCAAGGTCAGAGAAAACCTGTAACCTTGGGAGTTTAATACAAGCCTGGAGAGGCAAGTATTAATTTTTTTAATCCTTGTGGGCCGCCACCTCCTGCACTCAAAGTGCCAGAGTGGGGAATCAGCCTTGACAGGTGCCTTATTTTGTTTTCATGTGTTGTCATTTTTAATTTTTATTATGGCTAGGGGCCTCAAAAGCTGGAAGTGGCCCAGGCCTCTCTGCACTTCTGAGAGGGCCTGAGTACAGAGTGCCCAGCCTTTTACAGGGGCAGGACATCACAACCTCCATGTGGAGAAGAGTGAGAGGGCCAGAGGGAGCGAGAGGTGCTCCCCTGGTGAGGATGATCTCCCAGCAAAGAGGCTGTGGGGGTTCCTGCTACAAAGAACCAGGTTGCACTTCAGCTGGCAGGGCTGGGCTGGCTGTCCTAGCAGCGGGACAGAGGAGGACTGACAAAGACCTGGGTGTGGCAGAAGACACTGAAGTGTGGTATGTTGAATGACTAGATGCCCTTGGATTTTCAGGACTGTATGCACTGGGAATAATAATGAATTTTATTTTGGGACTTATGTTTTGAATGATTTACACTGTTTTGGCAATACCTCAACCCCAAGGAGGTGGATTATTGAGGCAAGGAAGCTTCTAGTGGCATTATGGGGGACTCCATAAGGGGAAAATGGGGCAGGCACACCTGTCATGCTGTGGCCTACACCTTGAGGGCGCTCTCGTGCGGCTGCCCTATGACACTCTTGAAAAACATGTTCAGGCTGATTAATTTTATTTTTACAGAATTTGAGATCAAAGGGCAAGAAAGGTGCTAATACTTTTAAAATAATGCCAGGACATTGCCAAGTGACAGCTTCTAAATGAAGTGAAACAATAAATAGAGATGAAACAAATACTCTGCAAGGGGAAACTAGCACATCAGTATCTTCTCTTAACACCCAACTTTTGCCATCAAAATGACCTGGACCAGTATCTGTGCATCAGTTGTCTCATCGGATGAAGGAACTAATCCCATTTCACACAAATGAAATCCATCGCAGGCCCAGGGTCCTGACCTAGGTACTTAGACTCACTTAAGATGTTAGAGACAAATTCTCAGCTGAGAACTTATTTGTTAGTTAATTTTTATATTGGAGTAGCTCCAAAAGGCCACAACCAGGCTGGGCCCCTGTGTGGGGCAGCAGCTCCTTCAAACCCCACTGCCAGTCATTTATACTGTCCTTCCCCATCCAGTTCATAGCACATGAGAGGCTCTCTGACTCAAACAGATTTTTTTTTAAAGGGTTTTCCCCCTTCTTTCTCTTCTGAGAAGGGGGAATCTGAGTGAAAACAAAGAAAGGCAAAGGTAACCTGTCTCTCAGGCAGTCTTTCTGGACTCAGCTCTGTGACATTGTTTGTTTTTAGCTCCTCCCTCTCCAGGCAGCACAAGCCTTACGGGTGCATCTCATTAGAGCTGAACAGGCCCAGATGAGCTCATTAGTCTCCTCTCCATCATAGTGAGGACATGTCCTGTCACCGCACCATTGCAGCTTGAGTAGCTATGATGGGCTCTGGCATGGGTGGTGGTTGACTCCTCCATTTGGGAACCCTGGGCACACAAGGACCGTGGCCCTTCCCCCACTTGGCCTCCTCCCCCCCAAAGCCCCACCCATGCTCTAACCCCAGCCCCGCTTGGCTTCCCCTGCCCACCCACTCCTTCCCCAGAGGCCCCCGAACCCTTCCCCAGGAGCTGCTCCCCCTGCCTCTCGTGCCTCTTCCCCCAAAGCCCCCACCGCTTACACCTCTTCCCCCAAGGCTCCTCCCACCGGCCATGCACGTGCCTCTTCATCCCCTCCCCCGGGACCCCACCTGCTCACTGCTCCCACATGCCTCTTCACCCCCTCCCCCAGCCCTCTCTACCTGCCATTTGCCTCTTTGCCCCTTCCCCCGGGCCCGCCCACCAGCCAGCCGCTCACCATTCCCCGTGCCTCTTCTCCCGCTCCCCCTTCGCCAGCCAGCCACTCACATGCACCTCTTCTCCCCCTCCACCCAGAACCCCTTCCGCCCACTGGCTAGCCAGCCCCACTCACTGCTTGCACTCCCCTCTTCACCCCTTCCCCTGGGTCCCCAGTGCAGGCAGAGCAGGGACAGGAAGAGGCAGAGGGAGGGAGGGAGTGGCCTTGGGGGGAAGAGGACGAGCGGGAGTGAAGTCTTGGGATGAAGTGTGGGCAGGGCTACGGCTGGAGCGCCTTTTTTGAGGCAGCAGACTGCCTGGGGATGCTTAGCCTCCCCTGGGCTCTTATACCTGCCACCCCTGGGCTCTGGTGAGAAGAGTGGGTGCTTTGCCGATGCCACTTCAGCCTAGCATTGCTTGTTACTAGCCTGGGACCCCAGAAATGGACTGTTTCTTCCATTTAGGGGAGGCAGGAGGGGCTCCTGTCTCCCATCCTCCCCCCCTCCCCGAGCTTCTGTACAAGAGGTGTGCTCCCAGGCAGAGCTGTTAACTGCACAGCAGTAGAGTGCAATGTGAGTTCTGCAGAGAGGTGTTTCTCCCAGCATGTGCCCCTGGGGCAGGGAGTCAGTGTTTTGTTTACTAACGGAGGCAAGGTGATTAAGATAAGAAAGGGTTAAGGATCTGGACGTCCTTAAATGAACCTGTAAAGCAGGAATCCTACTGCAGGGGGAAGTGGGTGTTGAAGAAACACCCCACCCCCTGAGTTTGCAGGGGACTCAGAAGAAATACAGCCACACCCTCTGAGCCAACTAAATTCACATTCAGAAAAGAGGGAGATGTGAGGGCCACACGTGAAAAGAAGGGGCCAAACCACAGGGAAGGGATAGCAGTGATATTCAGAAGCTCCTATGCTACCTGTGGTACTTATGTGCTCCCCATCAGCATAGTATCTGAGTGCCTCACATCACAGCCCCTCGGAGAGGTAGAGCAGTGCTGTTATTCCCAGGGTACAGATGGGGCACAGAGAGACTAAAGGCCAGATATTTAAAAGATATTTAGGCACTTAGTGGGATTTTCAAAAGTTTAGGTGCTTTGTAAACCAGATGCCTAGCTGTATCTTTGGGTGCCTAAAAATCTTTGAAACTCTGTCCGTAAGGCACTGGCCTGAGGTCATACAGGAAGTCTATGGGGGGAGTAGAACCCAGGTCTTTCAGGGCTAGTGCTCTACCCACTGGACCAGCCTATTCCTCTGCTGCAAGCTGCAGAAAATGAGGGCTGTGATAGATGGGAGCAAAACCAAGAAGGCTAGTTCTCTGAGACTCCAGCAATTGGTCCCAGGCGGTTGGGAAGGATGTCATGGATGACTGTATGAAAAGCAGCACAGTGGGCAGGAAGAAGGAAAGAGAGTGAAAGAGAGTTAGGTGAGAGAAGAGAACTTAATTGCCAAAGGATGGCAGGTTCTGCCCTAAGCTGGGTTGTAGAGCAATGTCTGCTGTGCAATTTTAGATTTTAACTGGAAACCATTTTGTTTTGTCCGTTTTTGTTCTGAGTTCGAGAAAAGGAAGGAATCAGAAAGTGTTATATGAGTATCAAATGTGTTTATGCCTCAAATTCTTAGGGTTTCAACTGTATTCAGGCCAATTCCAGAACAAAGACTAGAAATGGTATCCACAGAGTCCATAAAGTTGATGGCTATTGTCATGATTTGTATTATTCACTGAGCACCACCAGTGTGCTCAGCATTGTTCAGAATATGCCAGAGAATGTAGTCCATGAGCCAAGGCATATACAATGTATAACTCTGGATAAGATGGCTCAGATATTTAAGTATGAAGTGTATAGTTATTGACCACATGTTGTCACGTGTTCACTGTGATGTTAATATCTATGAGTGGAGGCACCGATGGCAATCAAAGTCTTAGTTGATTAAGGACTAGAAGATTTAATCCTCCAACTTTCTTTCAAGAGGAAGAGCTGCCCAGAACTCCTGTGCCTGTTTATATTACTTTCCTGCCTGCAGTGGTCCTGATATACCTCAGAAGTCTCAATTTTTTTTCTGAACTTTAAAATGCGGAATTTTCTTGGTGTTTGGTTTTAAATATTCTCTTGGGGAAACTGCAACTCAATCACTTTAGTGTTGTGTTTAAGACCCTTCTTGAAAGTAAGTAGCCTTTAAACAGAAATGAAAGTAGTGTTGCCAACTCTCATGATTTTGTCATGAGTTTCATGATAATTATTGTTTTCCTTAAAGCCCCAGCTCCTGAAGTCAAGTGGATATGCAATGATTTCAGCCTTCGTTCTTAAAGAAATACGAAGTTTCTAGCCCTCATGGCTGAGGAGATAGCTTCAAAATATGATCCCAGTGCACCCTAAAGGCTCAAAAAACAGAATGCAAATAAAAGGAACACCAAATTGATTCTGTTTACATAATCTCATTATTTTAAAACTAATCTCATGATTTTTGGCGAACCTGGTTCATGATATTTGAACATTTGGGGTTTGCAATACTGTGAAAGTGAGTAGAATGTGTCAGTTTCACTCCTGTTTAAAGTCAGTTTCTAGTCTATTATTTGTAGTAGGGTAACACCCCTAGAGCCCCAGACAGGTGCAGTTTAAACTCAAGGGGTCTTGCCCTAGTAAGATGTTTCCAAAAGTTATATGATCTATTCCAAGCTTGGTGAACTGCCAAAAGGTGATAGAAAGTAATGTAGATTTTCTACGTTTGTTTCAATTGTTCTATTCAAGACTTAGTAACAAAGTGAGAATATACATTAAAATTTTAAACCTAACCAGTGTCCCTTAAGTGAATTGACACAAGATGTTAGAACATGTTAGTATTAGAGCTGAGTAGGTCTTTATATAGGAATCAGATACAATGCTCCTGTCAGATAATAATTTCTACGTCATTATCTAAAAAACCCCAAGGGTTTTCAGGTGCCTAGTAGCCCCTGGAATCATGGTTAAAGTTGCCCCAACCTATCAAAATCTGAAATGGCCTGGTTTCTTCTGGTCTACCAAAGCCTTCCCCCCTTCTCTGCAAAGTGAGTGCTTGCCAGGCTGGACTGTATGCCAGGCAGGGGATGTGCAGCCCCTGGATCCAACTTCTTTCTTTGTACAGTAGGAGCACATCAGTTCCACAGTCTGGGGACTTCTGGGGTAGTTACCTCTTAATGTAGGACTTATGTGGAATGTAGAGCCTTGCACTAGCCCTCTGCAGTAGGATGAATTTGTTTCTGCATGCATATAATATATTTTGCTCATGCCTTGTGCTTCTATACAGTCAGTTACTACTCTTGTGTAGAAAGAATGCTTATCAGATGAAAATGCTCACCTACTAACCAGCCTGTGTCATCGGTGGGCCTGGAAGCTGTTGGGGCATGCACACCACCCTCCCATTCCCCCACACATATGGGTGGAGAGGAGGAGGGGCAACCTGGGCTCCTGCTAGTTTCCCCTTTTGTGAAGGGAGAGAGGAACAGTTTGGTTCTAACAGTAACTGAACTCTGAGTCTGTCCCAACTGCTCCGGCTGCCATCGGACAACTGGGATCAGGGCACACTGACTGGCTGGCTGACTCCCACCTGCAGAGCGAGGGGGAGGAAGGAAGGAAAGGTTGTTTTTCCCCACTACTGGCCTGTAGCCATTTTAATTTGCAGCTTGTTTGTCCTTTTCACAAAACTAGCACAACTAGTATTTCATGCTTACAATAAGCATGACAGTACAGGATTCTGTGATCAATAGTAGAGAAAATACAGGGAACATACAGTAGCTGCCCACAGTATGGTTGGCTCTTACTGAGGCTATTAGCCTAAATTACATGATATGTACTTAATTTTTTTAAAAAGGATATTAATGTTTTCTTCTTTGTCAAACTGGCTAGAATGTGAATATGTCCAACCTATGTAAGAAGCCAGGGCTAGGAAAAAGGTGTTTTACCCTGGACGTCATCAGTGTAGGTACTACTGTGATATTTTTGGCTCCTTTGTCAGCATGGTCCATATGGATGCACCAGTTGCTTCAAAAATAGTTGTCATCTTTCACCAGAATTCAGATGAGGCTCTATTTTAATCAACAGGCATGATACATATACAGGGTGCCATCTAGTGTCTCAGATCAGTATTCAGAACCAATAAGGAAAATCCCCCCTTCCACCTCCAAAAAACTGATTTTAACATCTCATTTTTCAGTATCAGAGACAAACCATGCTCAAAATCAATAAGGGTATCATTTCAGGGAAAAGCGAACAAGCCAGGTTTAAAATTCTCTCTGCTGTCTTAACCTGTCTTTCTGTGCTTTAACTTGACTTAGATCTATACAGGAAGAAATTGTTTCATTGTTCCTTTTGGATTAAACAAAAGAAAGTTATTTATAACTAATGGTGAACCATTTTCCAGTGTGTGAAAGATAGCCATCTGCTGTCCTGAGGTGCTTGTTCCTCTTTAAGGTGGGTGGGGATTTCATTATGACGTGGTCTACACTACAGAGTTAGGTCAACGCAAGGCAGCTTACGTCGATCTAACTCTGTAAGTGTCTACATTAAAATGTTGCTCCTGCAGATGTAACTCACCCATTACAGCAACTTAATAACTTCAACTCCATGAGAGGCATAGCACTTAGGTGGACGTAGTTAGGTCGACGCACTGTCAGTATAGACACTGCATTACTTACATTGACTTTAATGGCCTCCAGGAGGTGTCCCACAATGCCCAATCATGACTTCTCTGGTCACTGTTTTGGTATTGTTCTGCTGCTTGTCAGCCAGGTATGCAGGTACACACCCCTCCCAAAGTCCTGTGAATTTAAAATTCCATTTCCTGTTTGATGGGTGTGGAGACCTCACATAGCAACTGTCCAGCTGAGCATGCTGGTTCCATGCAGCAAATGTGCTCCTGCCTGGAGTACACAACCGGTGGTGGATCTTCTGGGTCTGTGAGGAAAAGAGGCTGTGAAGGTACTGTTCCTCCTATCCAGCCCTAGAAATGTCTGTGATGCTGACAGACCAGCTCAAGCCAAAGCCGTAGGCCAGTTCACTTGTATGTGAATATCAAAGAAGTGTTAAGTGCTGGTATGCATTCAAACTAATTCACTCATATGCTAATAGGGATCAAAGCAGGTGTTGATTGTATTGTTTTCATCTTCTATATCCTGTAGTTTGCTATTTGTTTCAGAGTAACAGCCGTGTTAGTCTGTATTCGCAAAAAGAAGTACTCCTTTTCTTTTTGCTATTTGTATTACCTCTACATTACAAAAAGAAAAGGAGTACTTGTGGCACCTTAGAGACTAACCAATTTATTTGAGCATGAGCTTTCGTGAGCTACAGCTCACTTCATCAGATGCATACCGTGGAAACTGCAGCAGACTTTATATATACACAGAGAATATGAAACAATACCTCCTCCCACCCCACTGTCCTGCTGGTAATAGCTTATCTAAAGTAATCAGCAGGTTAGGCCATTTCCAGCACAAATCCAGGTTCTCTCACCCTCCACCCCCCCACACAAATTCACTCTCCTGCTGGTGATAGCCCATCCAAAGTGACAACTCTTTACACAATGTGCATGATAATGAAGTTAGGCCATTTCCTGCACAAATCCAGGTTCTCTCACTCCCTCACCCCTCTCCAAAAACCCACCCCCATACACACACAGACTCACTCTCCTGCTGGTAATAGCTCATCCAAACTGACCACTCTCCAAGTTTAAATCCAAGTTAAACCAGAACATCTGGGGGGCGGGGGGGGGGGGGGAGGATAAAACAAGAGGAAATAGGCTACCTTGCATAATGACTTAGCCACTCCCAGTCTCTATTTAAGCCTAAATTAATAGTATCCAATTTGCAAATGAATTCCAATTCAGCAGTTTCTCGCTGGAGTCTGGATTTGAAGTTTTTTTGTTTTAAGATAGCGACCTTCATGTCTGTGATTGCGTGACCAGAGAGATTGAAGTGTTCTCCGACTGGTTTATGAATGTTATAATTCTTGACATCTGATTTGTGTCCATTTATTCTTTTACGTAGAGACTGTCCAGTTTGACCAATGTACATGGCAGAGGGGCATTGCTGGCACATGATGGCATAAATCACATTGGTGGATGTGCAGGTGAACGAGCCTCTGATAGTGTGGCTGATGTTATTAGGCCCTGTGATGGTGTCCCCTGAATAGATATGTGGGCACAATTGGCAACGGGCTTTGTTGCAAGGATAAGTTCCTGGGTTAGTGGTTCTGTTGTGTGGTATGTGGTTGTTGGTGAGTATTTGCTTCAGGTTGCGGGGCTGTCTGTAGGCAAGGACTGGCCTGTCTCCCAAGATTTGTGAGAGTGTTGGGTCATCCTTTAGGATAGGTTGTAGATCCTTAATAATGCGTTGGAGGGGTTTTAGTTGGGGGCTGAAGGTGACGGCTAGTGGCGTTCTGTTACCTTCAGCCCCCAACTAAAACCCCTCCAACGCATTATTAAGGATCTACAACCTATCCTAAAGGATGACCCAACACTCTCACAAATCTTGGGAGACAGGCCAGTCCTTGCCTACAGACAGCCCCGCAACCTGAAGCAAATACTCACCAACAACCACATACCACACAACAGAACCACTAACCCAGGAACTTATCCTTGCAACAAAGCCCGTTGCCAATTGTGCCCACATATCTATTCAGGGGACACCATCACAGGGCCTAATAACATCAGCCACACTATCAGAGGCTCGTTCACCTGCACATCCACCAATGTGATTTATGCCATCATGTGCCAGCAATGCCCCTCTGCCATGTACATTGGTCAAACTGGACAGTCTCTACGTAAAAGAATAAATGGACACAAATCAGATGTCAAGAATTATAACATTCATAAACCAGTCGGAGAACACTTCAATCTCTCTGGTCACGCAATCACAGACATGAAGGTCGCTATCTTAAAACAAAAAAACTTCAAATCCAGACTCCAGCGAGAAACTGCTGAATTGGAATTCATTTGCAAATTGGATACTATTAATTTAGGCTTAAATAGAGACTGGGAGTGGCTAAGTCATTATGCAAGGTAGCCTATTTCCTCTTGTTTTATCCTCCCCCCCCCCCGCCCCCCAGATGTTCTGGTTTAACTTGGATTTAAACTTGGAGAGTGGTCAGTTTGGATGAGCTATTACCAGCAGGAGAGTGAGTCTGTGTGTGTATGGGGGTGGGTTTTTGGAGAGGGGTGAGGGAGTGAGAGAACCTGGATTTGTGCAGGAAATGGCCTAACTTCATTATCATGCACATTGTGTAAAGAGTTGTCACTTTTGGATGGGCTATCACCAGCAGGAGAGTGAATTTGTGTGGGGGGGTGGAGGGTGAGAGAACCTGGATTTGTGCTGGAAATGGCCTAACCTGCTGATTACTTTAGATAAGCTATTACCAGCAGGACAGTGGGGTGGGAGGAGGTATTGTTTCATATTCTCTGTGTATATATAAAGTCTGCTGCAGTTTCCACGGTATGCATCTGATGAAGTGAGCTGTAGCTCACGAAAGCTCATGCTCAAATAAATTGGTTAGTCTCTAAGGTGCCACAAGTACTCCTTTTCTTTTTGCGAATACAGACTAACACGGCTGTTACTCTGAAACCTCTACATTACATTACCTCAAATTAAACCTGTAATTTAATAAAAAGGTATGTTAATATAAGGTAGTATTTGGTTGTTAAAACTTCATGAAAACCAATGAAGGACTGTTGTTTGCTATTACACTACTTTTTACATTGCATATATCCTTGTGACTAAATTCATCAAATGCAAATGAAACATTGGAAATGCTAATGAAAGACTTAATGGCTGTAACAGGAAATGCTAATTTCAAATCAAGGGGTCATGGAGGAGTACAGGCATGTATCAGATAGCTTTCTGTGTGGAAAAACTATAAATATGGAGTCATGGAATGATCCTGCATCTCTGAACTGTTTGGAGATTTACAGGGAAGTGTTCCAGATGCAAGGCGGAGGTCCCCAGAGTTATTCTGGGTGACTCTGAGAGACTTTTGGAAAGCTATCAGATTACGAAATCTGTCATTTGGATTTACAAACTTTGACTCACCTGTTAATGTATTTTACCTGCTGCAACCTCTCAGTAACTCTAATTTCTTTTTCTTAGCTAATCTTTAGTTAGTTTACAAGAGAATTGCTTGTGACTCCATGGTAATACTGTTATAGTGATCCAGGAGTGCACATTTCTTACTGGCTTGGTGAAATCTAATTATACCATCAGTTTGGGGTGTCTTCCCTAGTTTCTGACAGTCTGACCTGAGATTGGCACTCACAGTTGGGAGCCACTGCAGACAGCATGACAACGTTGACATCTACAGCCAGATCACTCGGGGCATGGGGGTGAAGGGCTACAACAGAGGCACGCAGGAGTGCCACATGAAAATCAAGGCACTGCTGCAGGAATACCAGAAGGCAATGGGGGCAAACAGTGACTCTAGTGCGGAGCTGCAGACATGCTGCTTCTACAAACAGCTGCATGCCATCCTTGGGGCAGACACCACCTGTGCTGCCAAGAGCCCCCGCAGTGCACAATGAAGAAGAGGTATTGGATGAGGATGAGGAGGAGTATGGGGGACAGGCAACTGGGAGTTCAGCGGTGTGGCAAGCCAGGGCCTCTTTCTGACGCTGGAGCAGTCAAGCCAGTCCCTACCGTCCAGCACTGGCGAGCCTGATGCAGGGAAAGGAGCCTCTGGTAAGTATGCAGTTTGCTTTGATATTGCAGGGACATGCCTATTTATTTACTTTTTTTTTTTTTAATTAGGCAAGAAGAGGTAGCGAAATAGCCAGTAGAGGTAGAGTTGCTATCTGCTTCTCATTTCCCTGTACAGCTAGGCAGAGGAGGCCCTGCAGAATAGTTTGTTTACGTGCACCGGGATGACTTGTGAATCCAACATAGAGATCTTGAGCAAACTTTCCTGGAGGTAGTCTGCAATCCTCTGCCAAAAGTTTCTGGGGAGGGCTGCCTTATTTCTTCCACCATGGTATGATACTTTCGCATGCCACTCAGCAATTACTTAAGCAGGCACCATTGTAACACACAGGCTAGCAGCATATGGACCCAGTCTGCAGCCAGATGCATGCAGGAGCTATTCCCTTTCAGCCTCCATTACGCCAGAACTGAGATCAGTAAAATCACCACTGCCTATGGAAAACAGTGCCCATATTCAGTTAAATTGTCCTAGCCACATACACTGATGCCCGTGTGCCCCCCCCCCACCCCCGCGCAAAATCGCTCCCTTTCCCCTAGGCCATACTCATAATGTATGGGACTGCTGCCATGATCTATATGAATCCCAAGGGGAAGTGAGAATGTAGAGCTTGTAACATGTGGATCAAGGGAAACGAAAACACTCACAATAGTACCTCTGTGCATTGTGTCTTTTGCAGCTGGAAATGTGGCCTTGAGGGTCTCTCCATCCACACCAACAGAGGGGCTCAGCCATATAAGAAGGAGAAGAAAGAGGATGTTGGACAACATGTTCCAAGAGATCCTGTAAGCTTCTGGGCTGTGGTTTCCAAGAATGGAAACAGAAAGTGCACAGAGGACAAACGCACAAGACAAGGAAAGAGGTACACAGCAGGAGATGACAGTGCTTCTCCAGCACCAGATGCACATGCTGGAGACTCTTATAGAACTTCAGATCCAAATCACCCGTGCTCACCTCCCTCTGCAGCCTATTGATAACTGCATTCCAGGACCTCCCTCCACACCTCCCTCCTCATTCCAGTAAGTTCCAGGACCACTGCAGTACCCTACCACCCCACTCCGAGGGAGAGTACACACAATCGCAGCTACACACACACTGACCTGTAGGAGACACGGTTGGTATATGTGTGTTCTTTCTCCTTCAAAGGTTCTTTTCCCTGTATTTACAGTTTCATTCAGTTACAATTTTTGTTGAAATAAAAGTCTATTTATGGAAACTTAATTCATCTTTATTAGTTCACAACATATGGTGGCTGGTGCTGACATCATTCAACGATAATAGCAATAGGTGCATTTGCAATGCTATACTACCCCACATACAGCACTCATTACAAGGTTCATACAGGGGTGCTAAAAACAATGCCAAGCAGGGCACACTACAACAACACACATTATTGTGTCTCATTATTGAAATGTTTGGTTTCAGAGTAACAGCCGTGTTAGTCTGTATTCGCAGAAAGAAAAGGAGTACTTGTGGCACCTTAGAGACTAACGAATTTATTTGAGCATGAGCTTTCGTGAGCTACAGCTCACTTCATCAGATGCATACCGTGGAAACTGCAGCAGACTCTATATATACACAGAGAATATGAAACAATACCTCCTCCCACCCCACTGTCCTGCTGGTAATAGCTTATCTAAAAGCCATTTCCAGCACAAATCCAGGTTTTCTCACCCTCCACCCCCCCACACAAATTCACTCTCCTGCTGGTGATAGCCCATCCAAAGTGACAACTCTTTACACAATGTGCATGATAATGAAGTTAGGCCATTTCCTGCACAAATCCAGGTTCTCTCACTCCCTCACCCCCCTCCAAAAAACCCACCCCCATACACACACAAACTCACTCTCCTGCTGGTAATAGCTCATCCAAACTGGCCACTCTCCAAGTTTAAATCCAAGTTAAACCTATTTCCTCTTGTTTTTTCCTACCCCCCCCCCCGATGTTCTGGTTTAACTTGGATTTAAACTTGGAGAGTGGCCAGTTTGGATGAGCTATTACCAGCAGGAGAGTGAGTTTGTGTGTGTATGGGGGTGGGTTTTTTGGAGGGGGGTGAGGGAGTGAGAGAACCTGGATTTGTGCAGGAAATGGCCTAACTTCATTATCATGCACATTGTGTAAAGAGTTGTCACTTTGGATGGGCTATCACCAGCAGGAGAGTGAATTTGTGTGGGGGGGTGGAGGGTGAGAAAACCTGGATTTGTGCTGGAAATGGCTTTTAGATAAGCTATTACCAGCAGGACAGTGGGGTGGGAGGAGGTATTGTTTCATATTCTCTGTGTATATATAGAGTCTGCTGCAGTTTCCACGGTATGCATCTGATGAAGTGAGCTGTAGCTCACAAAAGCTCATGCTCAAATAAATTCGTTAGTCTCTAAGGTGCCACAAGTACTCCTTTTTTTTCATTATTGAAATGGTCTTTCAAAGCCTCCCTGAGTCGAATAGCTCCCCATTGAGCTCTTCTTAAAGCCTTGGTATCTCGCTGCTCAAAATCAGTTCCGCCTCCACACTCCACTCCAGCGGAAACTTTTCCTCCTTTGCTTCACAGATATTATAAAGAGCACAGCAGGCAGCTATAACCATGGGGATTTATTTTCACTAAAGTCTAATTGTGTGAGTAGGCAGTGCCAGTGGCCTTTCAAAGGGCCAAAGGCACATTCAACAGTCATTCTGCACCTGCTGAGCCTGTAGCTGAAGCACTCCTTGCTGCTGTCGAGGTGACCGGTGTATGGCTTCGTGAGCCACAGGAGTAAGGTGTAGGCTGGGTCTCCAAGGAACACTATGTGCATTTCCACATCCCCAGTGGTAACCCACCAGTCTGGAAAAGAAGTCCCTACTTGCATCTTTCGGAACGGGCCTGTGTTTTTAAAGATGCGTGCTTCATGCACCTTCCCTGACCATCCCATATTGATGTCAGTAAAACGGCCCCAGTGATCCATCAGCACTTGCAATACCATAGAAAAGTAGCCCTTTCTGTTGAGGTAATCCTTGGCAAGGTGGTCTGGTGCCAAAATAGGGATATGCATGCCATCTATCACCCCACTGCAGTTTGGGAACTCCAGTGCTGCAAAACCATTGAGAATGTCCTACACGTTGCCAAGAGTCACAGTCCTCCATAGGTTTCAGAGTAACAGCCGTGTTAGTCTGTATTCGCAAAAAGAAAAGGAGTACTTGTGGCACCTTAGAGACTAACCAATTTATTTGAGCATGAGCTTTCGTGAGCTACAGCTCACTTCATCGGATCCGATGAAGTGAGCTGTAGCTCACGAAAGCTCATGCTCAAATAAATTGGTTAGTCCTTCATAGCAGGATGCGATTAATAGCCCTGCACACTTGCATCATAGTAATCCCCGCAGTGGATTTCCCAACTCCAAATTGATTCCCGACTGATTGGTAGCTATCTGGTGTGGCTAGCTTCCACGCAGCGATCACCACTCGCTTCTCCACTGTGAGTGCAGCTCTTATTTTTGGTGTCGCTGCACTGGAGTGCTGGGATGAACTCCGCACATAGTTCCATGAATATGGCCTTGTGCATCCGAAAGTTCTGCAGCCAGGGGTCATCATCCAAACCTGCATAACCATGCAATCCCACCAGTCTGTGCTTGTTTTGTAGAGGAAATTTCTGTTTGTGGTTGTTTACACCATCTTGCCCCTATATGGCCATTTTTTTTTAAAGTTGTTGTTGGCCTCCATCTTGAGCCCCCTTCTTCATGAAGGTTTTGGCGGCCTTTTCACCAAGAGCGGGAAAGTGAAGGTCAGGTGACCTCTTAATCTACCTGGAGACAGCAGGTTACTTAAGGCTTGGACGCCCATCCCTCAGGGCTGTCCATCTGAGTGACAGTCGAGTGCTTGCACACATGCACTGCTGCCCATCCCAGAAGCAGATCTGCACCCGTGTTACTACCACTGAGTTCCATCTGGTTCTCTACTTGGATTTCCAGTGAGACCAGTGCCACATTGCTTGCATGCAGGCCAGTTGTCATTGGCTGTCCCTCCAGCTAGTGTCTGCATACTTGCACCCAGAACGACATGGCAAGCCGAGAAGACCTGAAGAAAAGAAGACCAAAGATCAACTCACCTGTGTGGAGATCCCATCGTGTTCCTGAATCCTGATCCATGGTGTCCAGTGTTTCCAGCCCTTGTCTTCATTGGTGTCCATGCCTCTTCCCTACGAAACAAGGTACTATGTTAATCCTCATTTATTCCTTATCTGTCCACAGTGTATTCTGGTTCTGGGCTTTAAGCCCTTGTTTCACGTTAACAACCAAGTAGTTTTATTTCATACATGTGACCCTTATGCTGGGGCTCCTGGTTTTAATAAATTAAGTTTGTTTTGCACCTTACCTTATGGTTATGTTTTCTGTCATTAACTGAACAACTGATGATAGATGCTGGATAAGGTGGTTGTAATTTACATCTCCTTAGTTAACCCATTTTAAGAATCTCATTTTGGGTAAACAGTTTCTCAGAACCAGCACTCCACTGCCTGCAACTGCTCCGTGAATGCCAACATCTTGAATTGTTTCTTTCGATGGCTGTCAGCAAGGCAGCCTCCAAGGCATTGTCGTATCCCTCACGGCTCCTCTGGCAGCTCCTGAAATACTGAAGGACCAGACACATTGTTCTTAACAGTTAACACAATACTGAAGAGCAGTGCAAGATCCATGCTTCTTACCGAGATGGCGGACACGTGGGTTTGCGGGGCTTTTGAAAAGAGGCGTGAAACATTATGGGATGCAGATAATATTATGGGATGAAGAAAACTGCCTCATTGGACATTGAAACCATATTCCCAGTGACCCCTGCATGACTCGTTTGCCCCCATGAGGCTTTGCAAATCCTTCCCACAACACCCTGCACCAGATGGTGGCGAGTTGCACAGTGGGATAGCTACCCACAGTGCACTGCTCATTGCATCGATGCAAGCGCTGCTAATGAGGACCTACACTGCTGATACCAGGAGCACAGTGTGGACATGCAAAAGCAGTCTAATTACTGTGGCAGCTGTACATCGACGTAACTTTGGTCAACTTAATTTTGTAGTGTAGACACGCCCTACCTGCTGATCCACAAGAGACGTAGGGACAAAATGCCAAAGGTATTTAGGCACCTAATGATGCAGATAAACACCTAGTGGGATTTTCAAAAGTGCCCAAGCAGGTGACTAAATACCTTTTTAAAATCTGACACACTCACCACTGTCCCCCCAACGGACCAAGCTGAAATGCTCCATGAACGTTTAGACTCACACAGATGTAAAATGGGCATTATAGAAAACAGAACTGAATCCGCTGTTTGTGGTTCTCCAAGTGTATGTATACCATTAACTCTCATAACTTGGGAGACTCATTGGCTCTTTTATTACAAAAATATAACAAAAAATTTTCTGACACACTTCAAGGAGCATAGTTATACCAATCGCCTGCACTCTTTCAATACACTTCCTCTGCACTTATCTTTCTGCCTAATATATTATGATACACCCACGGAGTTTGGGTTTTCCATCTGACTGTCTAGGTTCTGATATTGGCACCCATTCTCATAGAATCTAAGTGCTTCTCACAAGTAGAACAACAAAAGAAAACAAAAGACTTGCAACAAATATATTTCCATCTTCCCTGCTGGCATTAACTCCCAGCTAACACTTCAATTGTTGTGTGGTGTTCCTTGGTGACAGCTAGGCTGTGTATTTAAACCTAAGCAATCAAGGATTATCTGTGAAAACAAACACTGTAAATTATACATCATTTTTTTTCAGAATTATTCACCTTTTTACTTGGCCTAAAGTTGAGTTGCTGGGAAAGCTTGCCTTATATGATAGTTCCAGCACTTTCACCAACAGCTAATTATATGTCTAATATTTTACTAAAACTCATTGTCATCATTCATTTTATTCTTTGTCTTTTTGCCTGAATACAAAAATATATATTTATACATACAAGGTGCCATCTCTACATTCAGTCGGCTTTGGACACCCAGCATTGTGAGCCCCTGTTACCTCTCTCTGCCTCGGCCAGTGAGAGTTGTTCTGCTGCTAAGTTGTGTGTCAGCTCCGTGAAACACCAGCCTGCCTGCCTTATTAGCAAACTCTTCAGGACTTTGACAGTCCAAACTTGCCCTGCAGGTAATAATCAGGAACCCCAATTCCTGAGTTCCCCAGAGACATCTTTCTGCAGTGCTCAGTTCCTCTCAGTGTGACACTTATAGAAATGATCAAGTTTGCTGCCTCCAAAGAGACAGAAAACATACCAGCCTGTTGGTTTAGCTGAGGACTCATGCTCCACTTTAATACACAGCACTGAGATGGTTTTGTATAAACCAAGAATAAGTTTATCAACAAAGAACAGACTTAAGTGATGCTAAACAAGAATAAAAGAGACAGGTATAGTTACAAACTAAACAAAACAAAGCAGACTTTTCAGTGCTTAAAACCTAATTTCAGCAAGTTACAATCTTTGTCTAAACAGGTTACTCACTTACATCAAGTTTGCAGCAGCTTTTGCCTTCCAGACCAAAAAGATGCAGCTCTCATAGGCTCAAAGTAGGGTGACCAGATGTCCCGATTTTATAGGGACAGTCCCAATATTTGGGGCTTTTTCTTATATAGGTGTCTATTATGCCCCACCCCCCCGTCCCAATTTTTCACACTTGCTATCTGGTCACCCTAGCTCAAAGGGTGCTGTACCCTATCATCCCCTCTGTGGTGGATAACTAAGAGGTCTTTTTGCTCCCTTTGTATTACTGAAAGTCCATTGTTTCTGCCTCAAGAGCCAGGAAGGCTGGGGTACAGATTGTGGCCCCCACCATGATTATTAAATGGTCTTCTCACCCGCTTGTTTAGCTTGATGGCTTTGTTTTCCTTATATGTAAATATACTTCAATCTTCCTGGACATTCTAAAACAGATTTAAAAGTAGCTATACTTGAACAAAAAAACTTCAGAAACAGACTTCAAAGAGAAACAGCAGAACTAAAATTCATTTGCAAATTTAACACCATTAATTTGGGCTTGAATAGGGACTGGGGGGGCTGGCTCACTACAAAAGCAACTTTCCCTCTCCTGGAATTGACACCTCCTCATCAATTATTGGGAGTGGACTAAATCCACACTGATTGAATTGGCCCTGTCAGCACTGGTTCTCCACTTGTGAGGTAACTGCCTTCTCTTCATGTGTCAGTATAATAATGCCTGCATCTGTAATTTTCACTCCATGCATCTGAAGAAGTGCGTTTTTTACCCACAAAAGCTTATGCCCAAATAAATCTGTTAGTCCTTAAACTGCCACGGGACTCCATGTAGTTTTTGTGGATACCGACTAACACAGCTACCCCCTGATTCTTGTCATTGCAGTGATTTTGATATCACGGATAATGGATTGTGTGATCACTGAATAATTCAGAGAGGGCAGATTGATGAAATAAGGTAATTTTTTTATATTAAAATATCATGACGGAAAAAAAGAGAGAATGTACAGAAAAGAGAGTTAAAGTGGGTTTGGGCAATATATTATGGGTTAAACCTTGTTTGCCTTATTCATGTGACTAGTCCCACTGATTTCATGGAACTCTGGTGTGACTCAGGCAGGCAGGATTTGACCTTGTTTTGTCAGTGGACTTCACAACAGCCAGTGGTCATCCTACCAACTGAATTTTGGTCTAGGTTTATTAAAATAATGAAACCCATAATTAGGGCCATATCCTTGGACCTGGTAACATAGGAATAATGAGCACTGCTGAAATTACCATGATAACTGCATCTCTGACCCCTACTGTGCACCCCCTTTAGGTCTCAGGCCTCGAGCCATCACCTATCTTTTGGAGAGGAGTCACATAATTCTCCTACTCTCAGACAGATCTTGGGTTGCAGTGTCCTGTATATCAACTGTGGTTTACCCAAGCAGGGCTGAGCAATGTCCAGATCTGCAATTCTGCTCCCTCCTGTATGAATGTATGGATCTAATTTGATAGGGGACTATAGGCAGAGTAAACAGAAAAGTCACAAATAAGTCTGGATAAGGAGCCTGAAGCACATACTTGGAAGACAACAGGGCAAGCTATAAGCTCCAAGGACGCTGTATCCTGTCTCCAGCCATTTAGAATCATAGAATTATAGAATATGAGGGTTGGAAACGACCTCAAGAGGTCATCTGGTCCAACCCCCTGCTCAAAGCAGGACCTAATCGCCAAATAAATCATCCCAGACAGGGCTTTGTCAAGCCTGACCTTAAAAACGTCTAAGGAAGAAGATTCCACCACCTCCCTAGGTAACCCATTCCAGTGCTTCATCACCCTCCTAGTGAAAAAGGATTCCTAATATCCAACCTAAACATCCCCCACTGCAACTTGAGACCATTACTTCTTGTTCTATCGTCTGCTACCACTGAGAACAATCTAGATCCATTCTCTTTGGAACCCCCTTTCAGGCAGTTGAAAGCAGCTATCATATTCCCCCTCATTCTTCTCTTCTGCAGACTAAACATCCCAAGTTCTCTCAGCCTCTCCTCATAAGTCATGTGCTCCAGTCCCCTAATCATTTTTGTTGCCCTCCGCTGGACTCTTTCCAATTTTTCCACATCCTCCTTGTAGTGTGGGGCCCAAAACTGGACACAGTACTCCAGATGAGGCCTCACCAATGCCGAATAGAGGGGAATGATCACATCCCTTGATCTGCTAGCAATGCCTCTACATATACAGCCCAAAATGCCATTAGCCTTCTTGGAAACAAGGGCATACTGTTGACTCATATCCAGCTTCTCATCCACCGTAACCCCTAGATCCTTTTCTGCAGAACTGCTGCCTAGCCACTCAGTCCCTAGTCTGTAGCAGTACATGGGATTCTTCCTTCCTAAGTGCAGGACTCTGCACTTGTCCTTCTTGAACCTCATCAGATTTCTTTTGGCCCAATCCTCTAATTTGTTTAGGTCTCTCAGTACCCTATCCCCTACCCTCCAGCATATCTACCACTCCTCCCAGTTTAGTGTCACCTGCAAACTTGCGGAGGGTGCAATCCACGCCATCCTCCAGATCATTAATGAAGATATTGAACAAAACCGGCCCCAGGACCGACCCTTGGGGCACTCTGCTTGATAACTGCTGCCAACTAGACATGGAGCCATTGATCACTACCTGTTGAGCCCAATGATCTAGCCAGCTTTCTATCCACCTTATAATCCATTCATCCAGCCCATTCTTCTTTAACTTGCTGGCAAGAATACTGTGGGAGACTGTATCAAAAGCTTTGCTAAAGTGAAGGAATAACATGTCCACTGCTTTCCCCTCATCCACAGAGCCAGTTATCTCATCATAGAAGGCAATTAGGTTAGTCAGGCATGACTTGCCCTTAGTGAATCCATGCTGACTGTTCCTGATCACTTTCCTCTCCTCAGAGTGCTTCAAAATTGATTCCTTGAGGACCTGCTCCATGACTTTTCCATGATTTGCAAACCTTGTTTTGCCAAAGCAGGGAGTTACCACATCAAAGGGCTATGAACAGTTAAAAAGTGTACTGATTCCTGTGAAGGAGTGTGAATTGCCAGGGGTTGCCCACAAAGTTGTTTGTGAGCTGTGATAGAGACAAGCTGATATAGAGAGAAGCTCCGTAGAAACATCTGTAGGGAGTCGTCCTACCTGGGTCTCCATGTGGAAGAGGGTTAAACACTTGGTAAGCTAGACATGAGTGTAGTGTGTTTATTGTTTTTAAGATATTTAACTGGAACAAAAACATTTCAGAAAAAACATAATACTTTGCTTTAATGTGGAGCAGATAATGAAATACCTTCCATATTCTGCTGCAACTTTATGCGGGATCAGTTATCTCTGAACTGCACAGTCTACCTGATGTTGCATCACTCCTGTAAGCACCCTCTCTAAACAGTGCTATTTCCCAGAGACACATCAGAAATTCAGTTGTTCAGTACTCTGAATTTATCTTTTAAAATTACTGGAAGGGTAAGGGCTACCTAGAATTATTGATTGCTGCTGCGTTCTGAAGTACCCACACTTTTACTGTTAAATCTTTGACGTTCACTTCCATGCATATTGATTTCTTTGTAGAATCTTATTAATTTATAACAAATAAAATATAATGTATGATGTAAAAGACGGCCACTGTTCTTTTGTAGAATGTAGAATTTTGGGCCATAAAAAGTTGATTAACTAATGTTGTCTGCTTCAGTATAACAAAGTCAGGATATCTCCCAGGCAGCTGAAACTGAATGTTTAACTGGGATGATAATGCTGTTCATGGAGACATATTCTTCTGGTTTAATGGTACTTACAGTAGCTTATATCTCTAGTGGCAGGCACAGCAGAACACTGCTTCAGCACTGAAAAACCAAGAGGTCTCATACCCTGTAGACACCTGCTTTTCAGCTTCTGATCCCATAATGACATATAAGATTTGGGGGGCGGGATAGCTCAGTGGTTTGGGCATTGGCCTGTTAAACCCAGGGTTGTGAGTTCAATCCTTAAGGGGGCCATTTAGGGTTCTGGGGCAAAATTGGGGATTGGTCCTGCTTTGAGCAGGGGGTTGGACTAGATGACCTCCTGAGGTCCACTCCAACTCTGATAGTTTATGCATCTAAGATTTGTTTACAATTTCACATTTGCATATTTTATATTTGAGGCCCTCTATACTTCTATTTCCATGCTGACCAAAACCAGGAATTACTGAAATACCTGTATTTCCATAATCTTCCATCTGGAAGTAGGAGGAATGGAAATACATAAAAAAGTCTGATTTAAGTGTATCTGAATTAGGATCCAAAATGAACCACTGCACCTTTGGAGGTTTGCCTGTAACTAGCATATACCTCCATTCATCATCTTATTTGCTTCTATGTATTAATTCTGGCTTTCTATCTTGATGTTTATTCATTGGAAAAAATAAGAGTTATTTTTATTTCTGAGTACTGTTGTTCAAATGTATTTTTAAAAAAATTATAACCACAAAAATTCATGTTCATTCAGAGCAGGCACTGTGTGTCCAGAGACAGTAATTCTGTATAGCCCTGGAGTCATTCCCCTTCAGATAGTTTATTAGAAGAATATGATCTTTTAAAGCCTTCAGTTTCATCTTTGTGTTAAAACAGTTAATTTTAAAATGTCTGTCACAATTGATACCAGGTGTGGAACCTGGGAAACAGACGAGATAGTTTCATTTGATTCTGAGACGCAGGAGGATTTTTTCCCTTGTGTGGTGTTGATAGACGCTCCAATCTGTTTTCAGCTCAGGGAGACACATCTCAAATGTACTCACAGAATATAGTTCACACCTGCTCTTTGCCGTTTAATATTCTTCCTATACCACATTGTAAGGAATGCAAATAGAAGTGTGTTCTGTTATACACTATCTTAAAAATAACACAATTCTGAAAGCAGAACCATGAAGCTGTGAAGGACATACTGTACCATGGTTCTGATTACAGGGGGAATTGTGCTGCCCCTTCACTAAGGGACAAATCCTACCCCCACCTTCCTTGAAATGGAAGATTTCAGATGAAGGAAAACTGGTGCAATCCCACTCTACAGTGTTTATAAAGGCACAGTTTGGGGACCCTGTGCCGGATGTCTGCAGCTATGCATGATAGCGGCTTTTCTGGTATGTGTGTCTGCCAGTACACAGGGGAGGCTAGGGCCAAGGCAAGAGCACGAGTGGAGACAGTGGAGCTTTATATATGAAGTAAATCCTCTATTGAAAGTAGGTCACAAATACTGAAGTTGCTACCATGGTCCTGAGACACTGCAGTCTGTGGCATGGCAGATTCCTCATCCTCCCTCCCCCCCCCCCCCCCAACATATATCTTCATAGGAAACCCTTGTGCTGTGTCAAACTACACAGGATTAGTACAGGGTATTGAGAAAGGATTTGGCCCTAATTATTGTACGGCATGAAACTAATTATTGTCGTTTTTTAAGTTTATGTATTCCATATTTTCAGAAATGGACCAACACCTTTTCCCTTTTAAAGACACACCAATGCCTCACTGAGCACTTTAAGTACATTCTGTATGGAGACAATTCTGCTTATATAACATGTTCAGTATTTCTCTTTCTGTTTGTCTTTCTTTTGATTTGCATGAAAAACAAGATCTTTGAGGCTTAGAAGTTCTGCTTCTATTGCTTACTCCTGTCGTGAAATAATAAATTATAATCCTCTGTTTATAATATCATTAGTTAGTCTGGAGATAAGCATGATGTCAAGAGGATTGTAACTTTAGGTGAGGAACATTTTGCAGAAAGAGATGACATGTTAAGCAGCAAAGATAAAGTTTTAATGAAAATATTTCCAATAATTAAAAAAGGAAGAAAATTACTGAAAATCGACAAAAGTATTTCTAAATAGACTATACAATACTTCAAACTCTCCAAAGAGGCATCAAAGGCTCCTTAAAGAATTATAGACTTTCATTTTGCTTAACAAACAGGTTGCCAACTGGAGCAACAGAAAACTGGTAAATATAACTCAAAACTGGACTCCTGTCTGAATGTTTTCTGCATGTATCTCAGCTCTACTGTCTAAATCTCTATTCTGCATACTTAAGATGACTGTTCAGGAATAGTTTGTATTACCTTTTTTGGCAGTTCATGTCTGAATTGAATTTGTTTCTAATGTTCTGAATAAAGTATGGAATCTGCTGAAAAGCCAAAAGAACTAACAGTTCTTTATCTAACAGCATAATGTTTACAATCCACCTCACTAACCAGACATTTCATGATGAAACCTCAAGGTAGCACAGTAAATAAGGAGCTAAAACTTAAGGGGTGAATATCTTTCAGTGTACTGCTCCTATGCAGGGCCGGATTAACTTTTTGTGGGCGCGGCGCCAAACATATTTATGGGTCCCCCTGGGGAATGAAGGGGTCAGGGGCAAGAGCACAGCGGGCAAGGTGGATTTGATTTAAATCGTGATTTAAATCACTAGTCAGGAAGACTCAATTTAATCATGGTTTTCTACATAAAAGTACATTCTTGTTAGTTGTTATAACCTTAATTGCCTTTTCCTGTTAACAAGCATGTTACCTCTGGAGACACAAATCCACAGTTTGAGAACTGCAAAACTAAGCATCTCTCATGGTATCTTCTAGACCAGGGGTCAGCAACCTATGGCACGCATGCCGATTTTTAATGCCACTCTGCTGCCTGCCGGGTCCCAGCCACCGGCCCGCTCAGCCCGCAGCCGAACCCAGGCCGGCAGCAGGCTGAGCAGGGCTGGGCCCAGGACCCTAGCAGCAGCGAGCCGTTAAAAATCCTGCCCACCCCGGCCCACTCTTCTCCGTCGCCCCCGCCCCCTGTGCGGGGGCAGGGTGAAGAAGCTTGGTTCTGCCAGCTGCTGCTGCAGCGCAGGCAAGATTCCCCCTTCCCCGCCTCTTCCCCCAGCGTGCTGGATTCCTGCCCCTCCTCTCCCTCCCTGCCGCCGATCAGCTGATGGGAGGGAGGGAGCCGAGGTGTGCTCCCCGTTCCAGGGAGGAGGCGGAGACGAGGTGGGGATGGGGCCTTGGGGAAGGGTGTTGGAATCAGGGCATATCCTCTCCAGCCCCCTGCCGTGAGCCGCTCTGGGCAGGGGGCTGGGTGTACCCCCACATCCCTAGCCCACACCCTCAGCCCTCTGCCCTGACCCCTACACCCCCCCACACACACCTCAGCCCCCTTTCCTGACCCCTGCACCCCCCTCACACACTCCCAGCCCTCTGCCCTGACCCCTGCAACCCCTACGACCCCAGCCCTGAGTCCAGCACCCCCTCACATACCCAGCCCCCCACACCCCATGCCCTGACTCCTGCCCCCTCCTCACACACCCCCAGCCCCCTGCCCTGACTTCTGAATGCCCCACACATACCCAGCCCTCTGCCCTGACTCCTGCACCCCCCACACATACCCAGCCCCCCCACCCCATGTCTGACTCTTGAACCCCCTCACATGCCCCCAGCCCTCTGCCCTGACTTCTGCACCTCCCACATTCCCACCCCCACCCCTTGCACCAAATGGGAGCTGCCCAGGTAAGCACTCCATACCCAAACCTCCTGCCCCAACCCTGAGCCCCCTCCCTCATTCTAGCTCCCGGCCAGACCCTGCACCCCAACCCCCAGCCTGCTCCTTCACCCCCAGCCCTGTGCTCAGTGCACTCCCACCCTCAGCTCTGTGCAGAGAGAGAGGAAGAGAATGGGCTAGAACCAGGGAGAAGGCAGGTACCCACTCTATGTGGGCAGGGCCGGGATCCCAGACCGGCAGTGGGCTGAGTGGAGCCAGCAGCTGGGACCCTGGCTGGCAGGAGCCGGCGGACTGAACCCCAGACTGGCAGCAGGCTGAGCGGCAGCAGGCTGAGCCGCTCAGCCCGCTGCTGGTCTGGGGTTCTGGCTGCCAGCCCCGCTCAGCCCGCTGCTGGTCTGGGGTTCTGGCTGCCGGCCCCTTGCCATCCGGGGTCCCGGCCGCAGGCCCTGCTCAGCCTGCTGCTGGCCTAGGTGAACGGAACCCCAGGCTGGCAGCAGGCTGAGCGAGCCGGTGGCATAAGATCAACATTTTAAATTTAATTTTAAAGGAAGCTTCTTAAACATTTTGAAAACCTTGTTTACTTTACATACAACAATAGTTTAGTTATATAATATAGAGAGTGAGCTTCAAAAAAAACGCTAAAATATAGTACTGGCACGCAACACTTTAAATTAAAGTGAATAAATGAAGACTCAGCACACCACTGCTGAAAGGTTGCCGATTCCTGTTCTAGACTGAGCACTAAGTCCCATTGGGTAGATAGAAAGATTAACCTAAATAAAGATTAGCCTATACAGAAGCCTGTGGAACCCCATAAGATTGGGTCCTAATCCATGAACTATTGGAACTCATTTACAAAACTTTTCTTAAACATTACATATATTGTCTCATACTATAGAATTAGAATTTATAATCTCTATTCCATGATGAGATGATAATGTATCTTAATTAAAACTATCTTTAGATAGGTTTTTCCTCAAAAATCCAATTTAAATTTTAAAAAAATCAGATTTCTTGATTTTTTTTTTTTAAAAAGGTCATTGGTTTTTTTTCCACCCTGACAGCAGGGCATGGTGCAGGGGGCGGGGGGAAGGATTGGTCTCCAGATAGAGTGAGGCAGGGGCCGGGGCAAGAGCACAGCAGGGCATGGGGGAGAGGAAGGATTGGTCCCCGGGTAGAGCGAGGCGGGGCAAAATGAGCACAGTGGGGCCCAGCAGGAGGATTAATCCCTGCTGACTGGAGCAATGCAGGGGCCGGGGGCAAAAGCACAGTGGGGAGGGCGCTACGGTTGGTCACTGGAGCAAGGGAGGGGTTGAGGGTAAACTGCAAGCGCAGCACGGTGGGGGAGGGGGTAAACAGGTTCCCCCCTGCCCCTGCCCACACAGAGCGGGTACCTACCTTCTCTCTGGTTCTAGCCCATTCTCTTCATCACTCTCTGCACTGAGCTGAGGGTGGGGGTGCACTGAGCACAGGGCTGGGGGTGCAGGGTCTGGCAAGGAGCTAGGGTGAGGAAGGGGGCTCAGGGTTGGGCCAGGAGGATGGGGTGTGGAGCGCTTACCTGGGGCAGCTCCCATTTGGTGCGAGGGATGCAGGTGGGAATGTGGGGGGGTACAGGAGCTCCTGTTTGGTGCTCAGGGTGGGGGTGGGGATGTGGGAGGGGGTTCAGGAGTCAGTACTGGGGGCTGGGTGTGTGTGAGGGAGTGCAGGAGTCAGGACAAGGGGTGTGGGGGGTGCAGGAGTCAGGGCAGAGGGCTGAGGGTGTGGGCTGGAGTGGTGGGCACTGTTCCCTCTAAGCTGTGCGCGTGTGCGCACGCACACAGATCCTAAACCCCACGCACACAGCGAAACACCGCTCGCACAAAAATTTGCACAGAAGCACAACAATTTGAACACAAGAAATTTTTGCACACACGGCCTGTCAAAAATTTGCACAGAAGAAATTTTTTGTGCACATGGCCTGTCAAAAATTAGAGGGAACATTGGTGGTGGCGGTGCTCCCAGCCCCCTGCCCTGAACGGCTCATGGCAGGGGGCTGGAGGGGGTATGCCCTGATTCCACTCCCTTCCCCAAGGCCCCGCCGTCACCTCTTCTCCGCCTCCTCTCCCGAGCGGTGAGCGCGCTGTGGCTCCACTCCTCCCCTCCCTCGCGCTGGCAAACAGCTGTTTGGCGGCAGGGAGACGGGGTGGGGGGGCGGGAATGCAGCACGCTGGGGGAAGAGGCAGGGGAGGAGCTTGGCTTCCAGCGGAGCCTGCCCTGCTGCAGCAGGAGCCCCAGGAACCGGGAGAGAAGAGCAGCCGGGCCGGGGCCCGTTTGGAGTATGGGCCCAGCACCATGGCACCAGTGGCGCCGTGGTAAATCCGGTACTGCTCCTATGAATGATCCCATCTGTGCTAAAGTGCTTTTCAAGATAATTTGCTAATGTATACATTGGAAACTTAACCTGGGGAAAATGGTTATAATCAAGGCCCTCTGTGCTCTATGGAAAGATCAACTTAAATTATATAGCAAGGCACCTAGATTCTGCATGAAGCTGGTCCAGCAGACTTGAGATTCTGCAGCAGCTTCAATGAACTGAATAATTGAAGCTTTTATTGAACTAAATATGACAATAAATAATGCAGTCACTATAATATTGCTTATTATTTATCTTGATATTGCATTTAATTAATTTTATGCTGTGCTTAAAATTTTAATCATCAATATGCACTGCAGAATTTTGAATTGAGAAATTAGATCTGAATTGTAAAAATGATCAGAATAGAAGCTGGAAATATGGGAAATGGGTATTACTATTTTGCATGGTTGCCATAAACATAAATTAAGTGATTTCTTTGCGTCAGTCTTCACTGCAGAGGATGTGAGGGAGATTCCCAGATCTGAGTCATGCTTTTTAGGTGACAAATCTGAAGAACTGTCCCAGATTGAGATGTCAGTAGAGGAGGCTTTGGAGCAAATTGATAAATTAAACAATATGTCACCAGGCCAGATGGTATTCACCAAGAGTTCTAAAGGAAATCAAATGTGAAATTGCAGAACTACTGACTGTGGTATGTAACCTATCACTTAAGTCAGCCTCTGTACCAGATGACTGGAGGATAGCTAATGTAACGCTGATTTTTTTTAAAGGCTCCAGAGATAATCTTAGCAATTACAGGCCAGCAAGCCTAACTTCAGTATCAGGCAAATTGATTGAAACTATAGTAAAGAACAGTTACAAAGGGAGCTCACAAAACTGAATGATGGAGCAACAAAATGATAGATTAAATTCAATGTGGATAAATGCAAAGTAATGCACATTGGAAAACATAATCCTGAATATAAATACAAAATGATGGCATCTAAATTAGCTGTTATCACTCAAGAAAGAGCTGTTGGAGTGATCATGGATGGTTCTCTGAAAACAGCTGCTCAATGTGATGTGGCAGTCAAACAAGCTAACAGAATGTTAAGAGCCATTAGAAGACGGATAGATAATAAGACAGAAAATATCAGAATGCCACTATATAAATCCATGGTACACCCAGACCTTGAATACTGTATGCAGTTCTGGTCACCCCATCTCAGAAGCTTGTCCTTCTCACAAACAGAAGTTAGTCCAATAAAAGACATTACCTCACCCACCTTGTCTCTCCCCTCTCAATAAAGACATGTTAGAATTGAAAAAGATACAGAGAAGGCAACAAAAATTAAATAGGGGTATTGTCATAAATATAAAGGGAAGGGTAAACACCTTTAAATCCCTCCTGGCCAGAGGAAAAACCCTTTCACCTGTAAAGGGTTAAGAAGCTAGGATAACCTCGCTGGCACCTGACCAAAATGACCAATGAGGAGACAAGATACTTTCAAAGCTGGAGGGGGGAAGAAACAAAGGTTCTGTCTGTCTGTGTGTTGTTTTTGCTGGGACCAGAGCAGGAATGCAGGTCAGAACTCCTGTTACTAATCATTTTAGTTGCACTTTTCTAATGCCAGTATATCTTTTTTGAGATGAGGGGACCACATCTGTATGCAGTATTCAAGATGTGGGCATACCATGGCTTTATATAAGGGCAATAAGATATTCTCCGTCTTATTCTCTATCCCATTTGCCAGTTACTTAGTTTTGTGAGATCTTTTTGAAGTTTTTCACAATCTGCTTTGGTCTTAACTATCTTCAGCAGTTTAATATCATCTGCAAACTTTGCCACCTCACTGTTTACCCCTTTCTCCAGATCATTTATGAATAAGTTGAATAGGATTGGTCCTAGGACTGACCCTTGGGGAACACCACTAGTTACCCCTCTCCATTCTGAAAATTTACCATTTGTTCCTACCCTTTGTTCCCTGCCTTTTAACCAGTTCTCAATCCATGAAAGGATCTTCCCTCTTATCCCATGACAACTTAATTTACGTAAGAGCCTTTGGCAAGGGACCTTGTCAAAGGCTTTCTGAAAATCTAAATACGCTAGGTCCACTGGATCCCCCTTGTCCACATGTTTATTCACCCCCTCAAAGAACTCTAATAGATTAGTAAAACATGATCTCCCTTTACAGAAACCACGTGGCCTTTGGCACAACAATTTACGCTCTTCTATGTGTCTGACAATTTTATTGTTTACTATTGTTTCAACTAATTTGCCCGGTACTGACATTAGACTTACCGGTCTGTAATTGCCAGGATCACCTCTAGAGCCCTTCTTAAACATTGGCATTACATTAGCTGTCTTCCAGTCATTGGGTACAGTAGCTGATTTAAAGGACAGGTTACAAACCATAGTTAATAGTTCCGCAATTTCACATTTGAGATCTTTCAGAACTCTTGGGTGAATGCCATCTGGTCCCAGTGACTTGTTCCTGTTAAGTTTCTCAATTAATTCCAAAACCTCCTCTAGTGATACTTCAATCTGTGACAATTCCTCAGATTTGTCACCTACAAAAGACGGCTCAGGTTTGGGAATCTCCCTAACATCCTCAGCTGTGAAGACTGAATCCTCAGCTGTGAAGACTGAAGCAAAGAATTCATTTAGTTTCTCTGCGATGACTTTATTGTCTTTAAGTGCTCCTTTCATATCTCGATCGTCCAGGGGCCCCACTGGTTGTTTACCAGGCTTCCTGCTTCTGATGGACTTAAAAAACATTTTGTTATTACCTTTTGAGTTTTTGGCTAGCTGTTCTTCAAACTCCTTTTTGGCTTTTCTTATTACATTTTTACATTTAATTTGGCAGTGTTTATGTGCCTTTCTATTTACCTCACTAAGATTTGACTTCCACTTTTTAAAAGATGCCTTTTATGTCTCACTGCTTCTTTTACATGGTTGTTAAGCCACGGTGGCTCTTTTTTAGTTCTTTTACTGGGTTTTTTAATTTGGGGTATACATTTAAGTTGAGCCTCTATTATGGTGTCTTTGAAAAGTGTCTTTGAAATAACATACTCTAAATAGAGGAACTGCTTAAAATGGGACTCCGGCAATCAAGCTGGGGGAGAGTGAAGGGGAGGCTGTTCACAGGAAGGAAGCCAGTTAGTACCTTCTGGGACTGAGGAATCCACAGGGGAAGGACCTGGACTGTGAGTAAGACCCAACTGGGCAGCCAGAAGTCTGACCCCTTTTTCTCTCCCCTTTTCCCTGATAAGGGGGAAATCACTGGACACAGCAGAGGGAGCTGGCAAGCCCTGACTGACTGTCTAAATCACTGAGACAGCTTGAACAACCCTCTGTGAGGAGGGAAGCAGAGGGCTGTGACCATACCCCAAACTGAAGAGATCACTGGGTGGGAGAAGGAAATGGCCCTGGGGAGGCTGGTTTCAGCATCGGCTAAAGGGGATAGAAACCACCCCACAATTGCTCCCTACTTAGGCCCCAGACTAGGACATGGTAGAGGGGGAAGGTGGGCCCCCCTGCCCTTCCCTTTGCCTCTAGTCCCACTGAGGGTAACTCAGAGGAGGACAGACTGTAACTAAAGTGCCAGGCCTCCAGACTGCCCATCCTACTCCTCCCTAGGACTTTGGAGACCGTTGAACCGTGGCCTGCCTGCTGGCCCCTAAATGAACCCCACCACTACAGGGGTTATGCTTGCAATAATCCTTGTGAAGAACATGCAGAAGTTCTAGTTCTAAAGAAAATTTAAGAATACATCCAGACAAATGAACCCTAAACCAAAGAAAAATTGAAAGTCACATTTCTAATTTCATATAAATCCTGCTGTGATAGTATCACTTTTCTCTTGAAATTCAGAAGTGAAATAGCTTTGAAAATAAAAGCTTCAGGTATATATTATTTTTCCAATGACTCAGAATAGAGAGGCTCATGGTGACTGAAGGATTTGGGAGTCTCAATCAAGATGATGGACAGAGATGATTACAAAGAATGCTTTAACTTATTTGTGCACCTGTCAAATAAGTTCACACCAAGGCCTGATTTGGATAAACAAAGCAAGAAGAAGACATATGACTTAAATGATCTTTGGGAGCTAGTATATTTAATTTATGTCAAAAGAAGAAATTTTTGCAGAACTAAAGAACACAACGAGCAGCTTAGGAAGTTTTCTTAAAGTTGAAAGGAATAATGTAATACCTAGGGTAAGTGGTTGATATATAGACAATAAATCTGAAAGCCTGTTAGAAAGACTTGTTAATTTTTAACTTCAGTTTTTGTTAGTTTCTAAGCTCTTCAGGTGAGAGGCTTTTTCTTTATATGAACCTGCAGAGCGCAAACAAAGTTTCTATTCTGGAATTCACTGCATCACTGTGTCCACACAGAGCTCCATTGACTTCAGTGGGACTCATCAATTGCATGAGTAGCACAATAATCTGTAAAGTCACATAGCATTTCTCTGAAATCAAACATGTTTTGTTAATGAAAAGTTTCCTAATATTTCCACTAGGAATTCTTCAGAAATTATAATGGTTTTCACCAAATTTTGATATAATTTACATTGAACTTTACTGATGTTACAGGTTTCAGAGTAACAGCCGTGTTAGTCTGTATTCGCAAAAAGAAAAGGAGTACTTGTGGCACCTTAGAGACTAACCAATTTATCTGAGCATAAGCTTTCGTGAGCCACAGCTCACTTCATCGGATGCATACTGTACTTTCCACAGTATGCATCCGATGAAGTGAGCTGTAGCTCACAAAAGCTTATGCTCAAATAAATTGGTTAGTCTCTAAGGTGCCACAAGTACTCCTTTTCTTTTTACTGATGTTACAGTTATTAACAAATAGCATGGCAAATTGAGAATATAGTACAAATGTGGGGATTTTTTTGTTTTGTTTTTTTCTTTGGGGATTCATATTTGAGTAAAATCATGTGATATATTGCACTTCCCAAAAAATGTAAAACATCTTTTGTTTGCTAAATTCTGTACAGGTGAGAAAAAATCCTTCACAATGTTATTTTTTACAGTTGCCTCACAGTAAGGCAGTCTTGTGTTAGTTGTGTTCTTCTAAAATAAATGAGAAATCCTCAATACAATAGATATGAAATAGAATACCTTCATATTTGTAGGATCATACAAAAAGTCTGGGTGGAGATAGAGAGAGATGCATATCTCTTTTAAAAATCTTTCCTGTGGGTTTTTTAAGAGACTTTGTGAAAATATAATAATACTCAGATTAGGTACTACAGTTCAGTTCAATAACATTTTATCAGCATAACAAGATATACAGGCATTGCTAAAGCGTTCGAAAGAAAGAGAGTCCTTAAGTGTCTGTCAGAGGTAATACAATCCATCCAGAACAGGGCTTCACACAGTGTTTGAGGTTTGTTCATTAGTCATTAGTATCCATTCTTGATCTGGTGGTAGATTTTGCTACCTAGTGTAATACCCTCTTTGCCATTTCTTCTTTCTCCCAGGGTTTGACACAGTCTGGCTGGTTTGCTTGAGGGTTTTTTGTGGGGCGGGACGTGGTTATTCATCACTTTTTGATTAAAAGTATTTTATATTTCCTGATAATTTGAGGGAAATATTTTTTCTCCACTCTTTTGTATTTTAGACACTAGAGTAGAAAGTTTATTTCTTTCTTCAAACTCTTCTATCATAATGATCATACAACTTAGTCCAAACCTTGAGAGGACATGCTTTGAGCTTTCCAGTTTCCACTGCAAAGACTGATTCTATATTTGGTAGGAGTCTGCCTTAATTTTTCACATTTCACTGTAATAAGATAGTCCCTCCTGGTGTGACAGTTCTGGCCCAGAACTGTAGCAGTCTAGCTTGTTGTTTATGATTTGTTCTTCCCAATGCTACACACATATTGCTCCTTTACATGGCAACTTGAGAATGGTTCAGATTTGTGTGTGCCTGTTTGCTCCATTGGTCAGGAGGTTGGAATTATTGAGTCTGGTGTGTGGTGATGGAGGAGCTGATCATCTTTTTGTGTGGATGTTTGTAGCGGGGCAGTTACCCTGCTCCTGTGAAAGGCTAGGCTGATTGGGGAAGCAGCCACAGCTAGGGCCATGCCCCAATTAGGCCACAGCTGGCCCTATAAAAGGGCTGTGAGCCAGGAGCTGAGTCAGTCTCTCTCTAGCTGTGGAGAGAGAAGGATCTGGCTGCCTGGTAGAGAAGGGTATCTGAGGTAGAGTAGTGTGGGGGAAAGGCAAAAGGAGCTGAGAAGTCTCACCCTAGCCCTGGAATGGGAAGGGCTAGCTGCCTGGGAGCAAGGTACCAGAAGAGGAGCAGTGCTGGGGAAGGGCAAAGGGAGCTCCAGCCTGGTAAACCCCAGGCTGCAGACCTTGTTGAAGGCCTACAAAAGGTACTGGGGCTGCAGAGGAGCAGCCCAGGAATAGGCAAAGGCAGGAAGTCCTAACCCCTTGCCAATGATGAGTAGCCATTACACTGCAGTCTGCCCCAGTGCAATGGGGCTAGAGGATGACTGGCAGTAGCCACTGAGGCAAGGTGAGGATAGAGGGTTGGGGGTTCCCCTGGGAGGGGAGACCCAGAGTAAGGGAGTACTGCTAGGGCAGAACTCCAAGGTAAAGGGCACCAGGGTCTGGGAGGGACATGGGGCCAGCAGCTGGCGAGACACTGGCCTGCAGAGGGTGGGCTGTGTGCTGGAAAAGAGCTAATTAGTAGAGGAAATTGACCAAATACTATTCTGCAGCCATGGTTGCTGGAGCTCCTTCTGTTGAGGTTTGATCCCAATCATTGTATGCAGATGCTAAAATTCAGCCCCAGACTTGATTCCCACATAGTAGAATGGGTTGAAGTACATGGTCAAATGGCAGTTTTATCAAAGTGTTGTATTTAAAACTATCTAGTAGTTTCTTTATGGATAGAATGCCTGTGGCGTCTGTCTTCTAGTGATTTATAGCCACTTTAAAGCTCCTTGAGGATAAATTTTATTGTGAGGCCCAGGTACCAACAATTTAGGGTGTATTTGATTTTCATGTCTCTCATAAAATTTTAGTCTGTTTTGGGGCTGAAATAACAAGTTGATCTGTAGTCCCCATGTGTTGCAGCCAGTTTCTAGCCAGGTATATGTTTCTTTGGGATCACCTTGTGTATGTGATAGCATGAACTGATTATCAGCATCTGGAAGACTTTTTATCTGAGTTGTTTTGTGAGACTGGAGATGTTCCTAAAGGGTTGGTAGGTCATCAATTTATACATGTTTGTAATTTTTAATTTTCATTTCTGATACTGCAAATATGAAAGGACTGTAAATTCACTATTGAAAAATCTTTTATTGTAAACTTGCAAATTTTATGTATTATTCCATTAACATAGCATGAGGTAAAGTTGTTTTCCTCCTTGATTTTCATTTTGTGCTATCCTGGAAGATTTGAACCAATTCAGCTAGTGAAACTAGATTATCGATACACTTTTATTCAGTATCACTAATTTCCTGGTTTTGGATGATACAAAGTCAGAGTTTTATGCAAGTGAAGCACATAGTGGATGGAGGTGAAATCCGCCCAGTACCCTCAACAGCAGGACAGATGGCTGTTCCTGCTAAAGCATCTCAGTGAGCCAGAAGGGATTATGCTAATTTTTGTCTGAGTCTCAAGGAATTATCAGTATCAATCATATATCCTTCATTCCATCTTGCTTTTATTCGTATTGTGTCCTTCCAGGAGAAGGTGGAGGAAGCAGCAGAGAGGGAAGAAGAAGAGGAACAGAAAGAAATAGTTTAGTGTCAAAATGATTCAAATAGCACTTCAGGTAAGGTCAGATTTTTCTTAACAAATGCTGCTAAGAATTAAATTCTAACCAGCATCAGAATTATGTACACCCTACATCTGGTGCACTCAGGAACTTTGAGCCCTGACACAACCCCAGAAACCATTGTTGTGTATTGTCCCCAGGCATCCAAAGCCATCAATAACCCCCTGAGCATTGGCAAGCTTTATTACCCAGTGCCACAGTACCTTCTGCAGGACAGCACACACCTGCATGACAACGATCCATCTCCCCATGCCAAATTAGTTGGCTACAGACCAGTAACAATCAGGGGTGGCCAGGTCACAGTGGAGACCCACTTATCAACAAGTATGGGACACTGCATGTTGGTACGCTGCCGTTGTAGCTCTGAGGCTAGTTCAGCAATGATCTCAAAAAGGTTGCCTTCACCATCCTGGATTCTGTAACCATTGCTGCTCAACCCAGCTCTGAAGAACAATCCTCTGCCACCAACTGATGCTGGTTTTCTGAGCTGCTGAGAAATGGCTCACTTTGTGACTCTTAGTAAGAGCTTGTGTAGCAGCCGTTGCATGGTGTCCTCCTCCCTCCGCTGTTGCTGCTAGAGGAGCTGCTGCTATAGGCACAAGTGCAGTGGTGCAGCAGTTGAAGTCCAAGACCAAAGCAACCCAGTGTCAAGACCTCAGCTAAAGCCCCAACAGCCTCTGCATATTCACACACCCAACAGCATAATGGCACGGAGCATTGTTGCATCCATGCTGGCTGACAGCAATTCAAAAATGGTGCTAGCCTGCCTAGAAAGACAGGAAGCATGGGACAAAGTGGGTGGAATCATGGGAGTTTTGGAGTTGGACCCTAAGTCCCAGAATTCCACTGGCTTCTGGTATGCATCCCACAATGCACAAAGCTCTGCAGTGAAGCAAATGACCATGGGATACTTGGCAGACATGCCATATGCTTAGTGTGCACCAAATCTCCACCATCTGTACACAGTGATATGAACTGACAGAGGGCACAGCTGCCATATGTACATGCTATTAGTGTGGCTTAGTTGTACAATAACTAGGGCATGTCAACTCAGTGTGAACTACCCCCCCCCGCCGCATAAACAAGCCCTTAGATATTTGTACAGTACTGGTTTCTAAGGGACACTTAGCTACACAGCAAAAGTTAACATAATTGTCAACCTATTTTGTAGTTCAGGAGAGGCCAAGGATGGAATGTGCAGAATGAAATATAATTTTAAGCATAAAAGTGGTCCCAGAAGGCCAGGGCTAACTCAATGAATGGATACTTTCATATGAAATCAACTTAGCACAAGACCTAGTGGCTTGTCCAGGTGGAGGTGCACTTGGAAAAGTTCTCCTGTCACCTTCTCACATTCATAATGTGTAAAAACCTAGAGAACAAAAGGGTCCTAGTTCAAATATTGGCTGTATTAACATGAAAAATGGATGCATATCACATCCAGCCACCATATGGGCACTGGCAACAGTGCCCGGTTAACAAAAGAAACATAAGCACAGAATTCATGTCCCCACCACAGATTGTGGTGTGTTTAGTGGGGTTTTTTGTGGTGGTGGTTGGTTGGTTGGTTGTTTTTTTTTCTCTCCCCCTGCAGAATAATAGATTCTGGCAGGGAGGTACTGCCATTACGTCTTTCACCACCCCACCCCTGGTGCTGCTGTGGCACCAGAAGAGAAAGCAGCTGACTTACAACTGGAACAGCCAGCCACAGAGAGGAGGGGGGACTTTGGGCTTGGGCCCCTGCAAACTGCTACAAAGGTTCCAGCCCACTTGCATATGGGGAACTACATTAATTGGCTGACAGCTTTAGTGTCAAGGAAACAATTAGCAGTCACAACAAGTATTACAGTACAGCTGGTTGTTACAGGCCTCTCTACTTGCCAGTAGAGGCACCACCTCCCTGTTCTGGGGATTAGTTCTTTTAGCCTCGCTCGCTCGCTCGCTCCCTTTTGCCATTTCTCAGCCCATTGTCTCACTTAGTTGCCTTGCAGTCCCTCTCTTGCTCCTCAGGAGCTGCCATGCTTCATCTTCCTGCAGGGTTGCCAAATTTCTAATTTCTGAAAACTGGACTCCCCTGCTCTGCCACTTCCCCCAAGGTCCCACCCTTGTTTGCTCCCCTTCATCCCCTACACGCTCGCTCGCTCGCTGCTTTCCCTTGTCAACTCCAGCATAGGCAGTCTGAAAGGACTTGCAAACCCCAGCTCCAGCAGGTTGCCTGGGAGTGCAGGTCAGAAGAGCACTGTGGCCTCACGGGAGCAGCCAGGCAGCTCCACTGGTGAGCTAGGACATGGCCCTCCTTCAAGGCAGCTTCTAGACTCCCTCTGTGCTGCCTGCCCAGCTGCCCCCTTTCCCACCTGCTGGAGTCCTCCCTGCCCCGGAGCTGCCTGAGAGCATGGCTGGGGGAAGCGCTGGCTGGCAGACCAGCTCATGTTCCTTCCCTCCCCGGGGAATATTCCATGCCTGTTGGGAACCCCTTACTCTGCTCGCTGTGGGCCCCCGTGCTCTGTCCTCCGCCACAACCCTGAAAACCTCAAAGGGGAAGCCTGAGCTGGTGCATTTGTGCCGCCAGAGGCGCTGCCTCTTCAGGCCAGGGCAACAGGCTACTACTCCCATCCCCTCCCCATGTTAACCAGACTTTTGCATATTCACACACCCAACAGCATAATGGCACGGAGCACTGTTGCATCCATGCTGGCTGACAGCAATTCAAAAATGGTGCTAGCCTGCCTAGAAAGACAGGAAGATATGTTTGTAGAAGATTATAATTTAGAGATGTTCCCTCATAAAGGACACTATTATTAACATAGGAATTTGGAGATGTGCTGTGGAGGTTGAGAACACGAAATGGCTGTGTGCAGCAACTTACTACAGAAGATCTCCAGTTTGATTTATTAAAGTTTTATTCCTTTCTCATTCACCAGTTTTTTATTTAATGACCCCCAAGGTCATTGCATGGTGTCAGAGGTGCTGAATGAGAAGAAAACTGCAGTCATTTTGAAGTTAACTCCTGTGTTTGCAACTGAAAGCAGAGACAAAGGGAAGCACCAGAGAAGCATATGGAGCACCAGGCAGAGAGGCTTTTGCATGTATTTGGTGAGCACAATAGTAGCTTGACTAGCTTAAGTGGGAGGGAGTTCAGCCCTCCAGCCAAGAGTCACAAGAGTCGTCCTCTTCCAAGGTACTATCACAGTCTTCCACAACATCCCAGGCTGTCCTTAACTCCACTACTCTGGCTGAGCCACTCCCTCAACAGCTAGAACAAACAAACCTGGACAGTCTTAAAGTTCACTAGGAGGGTGGTGAAACACTGGAATGCGTTACCTAGGGAGGTGGTGGAATCTCCTTCCATAGATATTTTTAAGGGCAGGCTTGACAAAGCCCTGGCTGGGATGATTTAGATGGGGATTGGTCCTGCTTTGAGCAGGAGGTTGAACTAGATGACCTCCTGAGGTCCCTTCCAACCCTGATATTCTATGATTCACTGCCAAGTAGGATTGCCAAGCGTCTGGTTTTTGACTAGAATGCCCGGTCAAAAAGGAATCCTGGCGTCTCCGGTCAACACCGCTGACTGGGCCATTAAAAATCTGATCTGTGGGGCTAAGGCAGGCTCCCTGGCTCTGCGTGGCTCCTGAAAGTGGCCAGTATTTCCCTCTGGCTTCTAGGTAGAAGCATAGCCATGGTAGCTGCATATGCTGCCCCTGCCCTAAGCACCGGCTCCACAGCTCCCATTGGCTAGGAACCACGGCCAATGAGAGCTGCAGGGGCAGCGCCTGCAGATGGGAGCAGTACACAGAGCGACCTGGCTGCGCCTCTGCCTAGAAGCAGACATGCCAGCCACCTCCAGGAGCCGCCTGAGGTAAGCACCACCCGGAGACCAAACCCCCTTCTACACCTCAACCACCTGCCCCATGTTGGAACCCCCTTCTGCACCCTAACTACCTCCCAGAGCCTGCAACCCAGGCCCCCTCCTACACCCTACCTCACTGTCCCAGCCCTGGGCCCCCTTCCACACCCAAACTCTCTACCTGAGCCAGCATCCCTAGCCAGAGCCCTTGCGGCCACTACACCCCAACCACCTACTCCAGCCCAGAGGCCCCCCTGAACCTGTCATTTCTGGCCTCACCCCAGAGCCCACAGCCCATACCCTATCCCCCGTCCCAGGCCAGGGCCCTCTCCCACGCTCCAAACCCATCATTTCTGACCCCACCCCAGAGCCCTCACCCCCTCCCATACCCAAGCCCCTGCCCAGCCTGGTGAAAATGAGCAAGGGTGGGGGAGAGCAAGCAATGGAGGGAGGGGGCATAGAGTGAGTGGGGGCAGGGCCTCTGGAAGGGGTGTGGCCAGGGGCAGGGGTGTTTGGCTTTCTGAAATCAGAAATTTGGCAACCCTACTACCAAGACTGTGCCACTCACTCAGTGGCTGCTAGGGGACCCCAAGCCCATCATCCGCTCAGGGCCCCTGGGCTGGAACCCATCTCCAGCAGTAAAAGTTTACACTAGAACAAGCTTTCCTGCCACTTCCCTGGACTACTTCCTATCTTGCCTATGTCACACTCCATTCTCCACTCTTCTAGCTAAACCCCTATCTCCTGGGTCTGCTAGACAAACCCTTCCTCTTAAGTCCAAATCCCTTTCTTGCCCGTATCCTAGGGAGAGTGTCTGCAGCCTCCTTTCTGCTACCAGCTCCCTGGTTTTATAGAGGCCCCACCTGTTCTTGCACAGGTGAGCTTCCCTTCATTAGGGCTGCTTACTAGGTTAATTAGCCCATCTGGCCTATATTAACTCCTTCAAGGTAAGAGTGGGGGGGGGGTACACCTCATCAGATTGTTCCTAAGCATTTTAGAATTATTATAATAATGAGAATAGAAGGTGCCACAACAGTGGTCATAATGATAGTGTGTTGATAAAGAGGACTAAATGTAAGTAGAAATAAGTTTTTTATTTTCTCTTATTATTTAGTAGTACCCACAATGAGCTTGGTGTTGCGCTCACATATAGGAAGACACAGACTTCCAAAGATTGTACAATCATTTATTAGATGGTGCCTCAAATCCTGGGTCAATAAACATTTACCAGTATAGTTAAACATTCAAAAATCAGCAAGTTTGCTTTCTGATGAATTTTAACTCTGCCTTGAGCACTCAGAGTTAGACACTCTAAGGGCTTGTGCTTTACACCAGTATAAGCTATTCCTGCAGGGAAAGAGGAATACATTATACTGGTATAAAGCACCTTTATACTGGTATAGTTGTGTCCACACCAGAGGTAATACTAGTATAATAATTTAGTAACATATCACATCCCTAATTGCCATAATTATACCACTAAAGAAACTCTCACTCTCCCAGTCTGGCATCTTGTAACATCTCACTTGTTTTGTACTGCAAGGTTACAAAGATCAGTTTCCTGCAGCAGCACCACCTGGAGATTCCGTCTGTGCTGAGGCCACTGCCTAGCTTGCTGACCAATCTTGTCTCATTGTTTCTCTGTAAACCCTCATCTGTCTGTCTCCATTTGTTGTCTCTTGTCTTATACTTAAATTATAAACTCTTTAGGATTGTCTTTTGGTGCTGTTTGTACAGTGCCTAGCACAATGGGGTCCTGGTCCTGGAGTCAGACTCTATGGTAATACAAATAAAAAAAATACCCACAGCAGGGACAAAAAAAACCATTTTGCTATCTAATGGAATCTTGCTTCACCAGCCTAAAGCCTTTTTACAAAATTTGATTTAAAGGACAGACTATCTTTCTAAAGTACATCTTGTATTACACTGAATATTAAATTGTTTCAAGTAATTCTAGCCCGCATTTGACTAATTCCTGGTGTTAAAGATATTTCTGCCAACTGTAGTCCATCAGAAGACCATAGTCAAACACTATTGACCATGGGTGGCACATAGGGGAGGCTAAGCCTTCCCAAACCTCATGCCACTGAGGCACAGAGGTAGATTTGGAGCTCCCTGAAAAATCTCCCCCTGCCACAGCCCCCGGGGCTGGAGGAGTTCTTGCTACCCACCGTGGCCTCAGAGCTGCAGCGGGGACACAGAGCTTTTCTGGTCTTGGAGGCGGGGGAGGAGCAAATGAGGGTGGAGCCTCAGGGGGAAGAGGCAGAGTGGCGGTGGGGACGGGGCAGTGCACAGAACAGGGTTGTTGCTGCAGGAGAAAGTCACAATGGGGTGGGGCCATGGGTGGAATAGGGGAAGTTGCTTTTAAGATGGATTAAAAATTAATGTTTTTTTAAATAAAAATTGGATTTTTTAAATTGGATTTTTTTTGTTAAAATGGTTTCGAGGAAAACCTTTCTAAAGATAGTTTTAATTAAGATACATTATAGCTCAAAGATATCTTATCCTGAAATAGGGATTATAAATTCTAGAGTATGAGACAATATATTCATGTAATGTTTAAGAAAAGTTTTTTTGTAAATGAGTTCCAATAGTTCATGGATTAGGGACCCAATCCTTATGGGGTTCCAGGGGCTTCTGTATAGATTATTTAGGTTAATCTTTCTATCTACCCAATGGGACTCCATGCTAAGTCTAGGAGATACCATCAGAGATGCTTAGTTTTGCAGTTCTCAGACTGTGGATTTGTGTCTCTAGAGATAACATGCTTGTTAACAGCAAAAATGTTTTTAAATAATATATAGAGGTGAGAAATAACAGACCTCAACTCTGTTGTCCCTCTGCAAATTTGTGTACACGGAGTCAATCCCTTACCTCTCTCTAAGAGTACAAAGTTTCAAAAAGTCCAATGAATAAAGTGTTGGGGGTGGAATAGATCTGGACAAGGAGAAGAAGTCTGGAGATAAATGTGAGAAGGGAGGGACAGGCAGTAGAAACAAAAGTGAAACTGTTTTGAGCAGCATATTTCAGAAGTCTTGAGGTCTTTTCTGAGTGTAGCCTTCATTGATTTGAGATCTATACCATTCTCTCACTGGAAGGGAAAACCTATAACGGCAGCAGGCCACAAAAGAGACACTGTTTGGGAATATTTTAATGAAGTTCCTCTACCTGTGGGTAGGACAGGCATGCACACAAAATGCAAACAGTACAATAAAGAAATGTAAGACCTGGTTGCCTGAATGAAACAACATCATGAGAAGTGTTCCTTCTCAGGACGAACCTGCTTTGAAGATGATGAAAGAAACATGTCTGAATGTGCAGGATGCTCAGGCAGGTTAGTAAACTTTTTATTTCATACTTCTTAAGGACTGCCTATCTTCCTTATAGACTAGTCTTGAATTCTCATATTTTAGCAAAAAATATAGTTGTTACTCTATGGTACTATCAGTTCAGATGCAGTTGTGGTAAAAAATAAATAGCTGAAATAGGCAGATCTTCCTTTTACAATTTCACCTTAAAGTAGTACTGAGTGTCAGTGAACACAGTGCATAATACTAAATGAGCAGTATGGTAATAATAATTAAATAACTTCACTGACTTATTTTGTTTAGGAGAATCCATCCTCAACATACAGGATTCTGAAGACTATCCACCCTCAAGATCACCTTTTTTAATAGTTTCAGAGTTATTGACAACGATAGTGTTTCAGTCACATCATATATGTCATAGCCACAGTACGCAAAAAGAAAAAAGAGCCAGCAGATTACAAAAAGAGGTAATTAATGGAAAAAATTGCCGGTTTATTTATGCAACAAACTCTCCTTTCCATATGATTGAGAACCCACACTTCATTAACATGGGTCAGTCATTAAGACCAGGATACAGCCCACCCAACAGAGCAGATGTCACAGGCAAATTGCTGGATAAAGCGTATGAAAGAGAAACTGAGCAGTGTGCAAAAGGTCTAGAGGGTAAAATTGTTAACCTGAGTCTTGATGGGTGGAGCAATGTCCACAATGATCCTGTTGTATGTGCTTGTAAGACAACAGAAGAAGGGAATGTCTTCCTTACAGAAACAATTGATACATTGGAAAATCCACACACTGCGGAATACTTGCAAGAAGTAGCAGAAAAAGCTATAACAAACTGTGGGCGGGGGGAGAATTCCAAAGTCTAGTATGGTTTCAGAGTAGCAGCCGTGTTAGTCTGTATTCGCAAAAAGAAAAGGAGTATTTGGGGCACCTTAGAGACTAACAAATTTATTTGAGCATAAGCTTTCCTGAGCTACAGCTCACTTCATCGTGAAGTGAGCTGTAGCTCACGAAAGCTTATGCTCAAATAAATTTGTTAGTCTCTAAGGTGCCACAAATGTCTGGTATGGTAACTCCTCACTTAAAGATATCCCAGTTAACATTGTTTCGTTGTTACATTGCTGATCAATGAGGAAACATGCTCATTTAAAGTTGCTCAATGCTTCCTTGTTACATTGTTTGGTAGCCACCTGCTTTGTCCACTGCTTGCAGGAAGAGCAGCTCCTTGCAGCTAGCTGGAGGCTTGGAACCGGGGGGGCCGGCAGCCCCCCCTCAGCTCCCCACTCCCCTAAGTTCCCTGTGTGGCAGCTGCCCAGCAGGCTATCAACTGCGGGCAGTTCAGCTGTCCCTCCCCACACTGCCATGTGCTGCTCCTGCCCTCTGCCTTGGAGCTGCTCCCTGGAGCCTCCTGCTTCTTGTGCGGGGGAAGAGGGGGGCTAATATCAGGGTGTACCCCTCACTCCTGCGCATGCCCCTCCACTTACCCCTTCTCCATATAGAGCGGGGGGGGGGGGGGAGGGGGGATGGACATGATAGGGCTCAGGAAGTTGAGATAGCAGCTGCAGCCAGCAAGCTCTCTACTTCCTGATATACTTAAAGGGGCAATGCACATCTCTCTCACTCACACACAGGGTGTGTGTCTGTCTGCCATGCTGTCTCCCTTCCAACCATTCGTGCTGCCTTGTAGAGTGTGAGGCTACATTAACAATAATGTGTTAACCCTTGAGAGCTCAGCCAAATGCCAGTTCATCATTAGCAGTAAGGCATTACTTGGGAAATATTCCACCCTCTGACTTCACCACCTCAACCAAGCTTCACAATCATCATTGCTGTGTATTAAATTGTTTAAAACTTTGTGTGTGGGTGTGTATTTTTTTATATATATATATATATACACACACACGTAATATTTTTGGTCTGGTGGGAAAAAAACTTCCCTAGAACTGAAACCCCCCCCCCCGGCCCCCATTTACATTAATTCTTATGGGGAAGTTGGATTCACTTAACACCGTTTCACTTAAAGTCGCATTTTTTCAGAACATAACTACACCGTTAAGCGAGGAGTTACTGCACACAGCTTGGTCGCAGACAATGCTGCAAATGTATCCAAAATTATTTAGAAGAGAGTCCCAAGCTAATAACATATGGTTGCAGCACTCATTTGATGCACCTCCTAGCCAGACTTCAGTGTTCCAGAAATAAGGCTAATGTTATTGAAATTGAAAAATACTTCTGTAACAACCACTTTGCAGCAGCTGTTCTGAAAAAAGTGGGAGGAACCAAGCTAACTCCCCCACAAGACGTGCAATGGAACTCAGTGTTTTGAGCACTATGTCAAGAACTGCCCTAATCTGATGACAGTTTGTGAACAAAATTGTGAAAAAATAGATGGCACTGTCACAGCCAAAGTTCTCAACATTGGGCTAAAGAAAAATGTTGAACACATGCTGAGTACCCTGAAGGGGTGTAATCAGGAAGGCCAAGCACAATTGGAGTTGCAGCTAGCAAGGGATGTGAAGGGTAACAAGAAGGGTTTCTACACGTATGTTAGCAACAAGAAGGAGGTCAGGGAAAGTGTTGCCTCCCTCATTCAGTAAGGGTCCCACATAGTGACAGATGATGTGGAAAAAGCTGAAGTACTAAGTGCTGGATTGTTTGTTTATTTGTTTGGTTTGGCCTTCGCAGACAAGGACAGATCCCAAACTGCTGCACTGGGCAACACAGCATGGGAAGTAGGTGAGCAGCCTTCAGTGGTGAAAGAACAAGTTAAGGACTATTTAGAAAAGCTGGACATGCTCAGGTCCCTGGGTCCAGATGCAATGCATCCAAGGGTGCTGAGGGAGTTGGCTGATGTGATTGCAAAGCCATTGGCTATTATCTCTGAAAATTCATGGCGATCAGGGGAGGTCCCAGATGATTGGAAAAAGGCAAATATAGTGTCCATATTTTAAAAAGGGAAAAAAAGAGAACCCAGGGAACTACAGACCAGTCAGACTCACTTCAGTCCACAGCAAAATCATGGAGCAGTTCCTCAAGGAATCCATTTTGAAGCACTTGGAGGAGAGGAAGATTATCAGGAGCAGTCAACATGGATTCATCAAGGGCAAATCATTCCTAACCAACCTGATTGCCTTTTATGATGAGATAACTGGCTCTGTGGATATGGGGAAAGCAGTGGACATGATATATCTTGATGTTAGCAAAGCTTTTGATACAGTCTCCCACAGTATTCTTGCCAGCAAGTTAAAGACTCATGGATTGGACGAATGGACTATAAAGTGGATAGAAAGCTGGCTAGATTGTCTCCCTCAACGGGTAATGATCAAAGTCTCTATGTCTAGTTGGCAGCTGGTATCAAGCGGAGTGTGCCAGGGGTACGTCCTGGGGCCAGTTTTGATCAGATCATTAATAAAGATGTTGGATGATGGGATGGATTGCACCCTCGGCAAGTTCGCAGATGACCCTAAGCAGGGGGGAGAGGTAGATTCGATGGAGGGTAGAGATAGGGTCCAGAGTGACCTTGACAAATTGGAGGATTGGGCCAAAAGAAATCTGATGAGGTTCAACAAGGACACGTGCAGAATTCTGCACTTAGGAAGGAAGAATCCCATACACTGCTACATGCTGGGGACCGACTGGCTAAGCAGCAGTTCTGCAGATAAGCACCTGGGAATTACAGTGGACAAGAAGCTGGATATGAGTCAACAGTGTGCCCTTGTTGCCAAGAAGGCCAGTGGCATATTGGGCTGCATTACTAGGAGCATTGCCAGCAGATCGAGGGAAGTGATTATTCCCCTCTATTCGGCACTAGTGAAGCTACACCTGGAGTATTGCATCCAGTTTTGGTGTCCCCTCCTGCCCCCCCCCCCCACTACAGAGGGATGTGGACAAATTGGAGAGAGTCCAGCAGAGGGCAATGAAAATGATTAGTGGGCTGGGGCACATGACTTACAAGGAGAGGCTGAGGGAACTGGGGTTATTTAGTCTGCAGAAGAGAAGAATGAGGGGGGATTTGATAGCTGCTTTCAACTACCTGAAGGAAGGTTCCAGAGAGGATGGAGTTAGGCTGTTCTCAGTGGTGGCAGATGACAGAACAAGGAGCAATGGTCTCAAGTTGCAGTGGTGGAGGTCTAGGTTGGATATTAGGAAAATCTTTTTCACTAGGAGGGTGGTGAAGCACTGGAATGGGTTACCTAGGGAGGTGGTGGAATCTCCATCCTTAGAGGTTTTTAAGGCCCAGCTTGACAAAGCCTTGGCTGCGATGATTTAGTTGGTGTTGGTCCTGCTTTGAGCAGGGGTTTGGACTAGATGACCTCCTGAGGTCTCTTCCAACCCTACTATTCTAAGCCTATTTCTGTAGCCTTGAACAAAATGCAGGGAAATAGCTGTTTTATTGCTTATGCTGTTGAAATTTGGAAGGAACTGAGTGAGATCTTAAAAAGAGAAATATGCAATGACAGAGTTAAATTACAAGCATTAAAAAAACAAATGGGACAAGCATTATCTCCAGGTCATTTTCTTGCAAATATTCTCAATACTTGGTACCAGGGTCAAACCTTAACTGCTGAAGAAGAGGAGTTGGCTATGACATCCAGCAATCATCCCTCCATAATGCCAATTATAATAAACTTCAGAGCTAAGGGTGAACCATTCAAGAAATATATGTTTGCTGATGTTTTAAAGAGGTTCACACTGGTGAACTGGTGGAAGTCACTTAAGCACTTGGATTCAGAGACTGAAGTGATGATCTCACTTTTAACAGCAGTAGCTCTTCTGCCCGTGTAGAAAGAATATTTTCTTCCTTTGAACTAATTTATTCCAAACTGAGAAATCATTTGGAACCTTAAAAAGCAGGAAAGCTTGTTTTTCTTTTCCAGATTATGAACAAACAGGAAAATGAAGGTGAAGACAACTGAGTTAGCTGCAGAAGCTAATATTTTAAGTTTCTCATGTTGACCTGGCTGACATAGTCCAATTTAATTTTTTTTTAATATTTCGTTTAACTATTTCAGTTAAACAATTTTAACAAACCTGATTTTTAAAAACTTGAATGTTTTTAACTAAATTCAAAAATTCATATGCTTGTTTTGTTAAAATATTATGTTTGCTGTTGAAGAAAAATATCCACAATATATAACATTGTTGGGGGTTTTTTTTGTTTAAATAAAACAATTTAAATGTCTGTCTGGTGATGTTCTCCTCCTAATATAGCCTGGCAAGAAAATCATCCAAATATTAATGATTAACCTGTTTAATTGGAGATAGTTCACCTCCCAGTGACTTCATAAATATCTGCTTCAATTACCTTTGGTAAATGAAATAACCAAACAATCAATAATTTTCTCATATAGCTGAAAACCTAATCTGAAAAGTTTTCAAAAGAAATCACTTTAAAAAACATACCTTCTAAAAATGAAACCTACATCTATCTCTGAGTTGTGAAGAATATGTATTAAGGTTATACAGCCAACAAGAATGCACTTTTATGTAGAAATCTATGATTAACCTGAGTCTTCCTGACTAGTGACTTAAATCATGATTTAAATCAAATCCACCCGAGTTGCTCTGGACTCCAAGGACAAAGAGTTCCACCAGCCCTCAGCCCCTACCCCGTTCCAGCCAGGACCAACAAGGGGGCTGAGAGCAGCAAGTGAGGGCAGGGCCTCACATAGAAGAGGCGGGGCAGCGGGCTAGTGCCCAGAGGGGAAGCTTCACATGCTGCCAATGCTAGTGCCTAAGAACGGGGAGGAACTATTAGGATTTAGGGCTCTTCAGAAATAACAGCTTGTAACCGTGCCTCAGTGGGTCACAACTGAGGACACATTACACAGCTATTCTGACAGAATAGTAGCAGGTGGTAGGGGAGTTAAAAGAGAACGTAATTTCTTTCAAAACTAAAGGTATGGGCAGGTGTTTAAGGAACAGGATACCAGGACAGGAGATCAACATTCTATTTAAGTTCTGACATTTTGTGATTTAGCCTTAGTGTGCTTCAGTTTCCTCAACTGCAAAATAGAGCTGATAATACCTACCTCACAGGGGTGTTGGGAATCTAATTTTCTTAATGTTTGTGAAGCATTTTGAGATCCTTGGAGTCAAGTTACTATAATAATTCAATGTATTATCTTTGCTATTTATTTTAAGTTAGATGAATGACTAACAATTTTATAGGTATCATGAATATATTCAATCATATCTTGATCATTTCATAGTTTAAATTTAATCTGTACTTTATATACTTTTTCACGTTCCCAGCACACTGGAACAGTAAAATTCTTGTTTGAATTGTTATGTTTTATATTCATTAATTTACTTGTTTACCTCAGTTTTGAGCATTTATTAATTTTTTAAATAAAAATTAAAGGATTTCTAAACAAATTTTTTAATTGAAAAATAAAACATTTTTGAACTATTATTATCATCATTTAGGATTTTTTTAAACTGAAACAGTTTGGCAAACGTTGCCAAATCTGCTTGCTGTCTTTTTGGCTTTAATAAGTTTTGTTGGAAAAACCTTGTCCATCTCCACGTAGAGCCTGGATTTGCTTTCAACCATTGTTTCAGCAAAATAAAAGGATTTTTCCCCCCAACAGAGCTTGCCTATTGTCTGCACTGTGCAGAAATAACACACTTGTACAAGTGGTATGTCAATATGAAATCACTGAAAAACAACAGTAAAACACATTTGTATATGAGAGCATAGAGGGCTCTCTGCACTCCTTGGATTGTATACCTCAAACCTTTATTTTTAAATTTTTCTCCCTCCATAGCATTTTTCACAGCGAATACTGAAGGTGGAACCTTTGATAGATGGCTTCCAAATTTTTCATATTATTATCTTTATCAATAGCTGTAACTAAGATATCAAGTTAAAAAAGAAATATGCTATAAAATCCTTGAAAATGTGAACCCTTATTATTTGAACTAGAATTATCCATAGTATTTTCCACACCATCACTGTTAAGCATTGGCTGTATCAAATCAGTCTACTGCCTGAGCCCTGGTCTACACTAGGAGTTGAGGTCGAATTTCGCAGCATTAAATCGATTTAACCCTGCACCTGTCCACACGACAAAGCCCTTGTTTTCGACTTAAAGAGCTCTTAAAATCGATTTCCTTACTCCACCTCCGACAAGGGGATTAGCGCTGAAATCAGCCTTGCCGGGTCGAATTTGGGGTACTGTGGACGAAATTAGATGGTATTGGCCTCTGGGAGCTATCCCAGAGTGCTCTGTTGTGACCCTCTGGACAGCACTCTCAACTCAGATGCACTGGCCAGGTAGACAGGAAAAGGCCTGCGACCTTTTGAATTTCAGTTTCCTGTTTGGCCAGCGTGGCAAGCTGCAGGTGAGTGCAGAGCTCATCAGCAGAGGTGACCATGATGGAGTCCCAGATTCGCAAAAGAGCTCCAGCATGGACTGAACGGGAGGTACGGGATCTGATCGCTGTATGGGGAGAGGAATCCGTGCTATAAGAACTCCGTTCCAGTTTTCAAAATGCCAAAACATTTGTCAAAATCTCCCAGGGCATGAAGGACAGAGGCCATAACAGGGACCCGAAGCAGTGCCGCATGAAACTTAAGGAGCTGAGGCAAGCCTACCAGAAAACCAGAGAGGCAAACGGCCAATCTCGGTCAGAGCCCCAAACATGACACTTCTATGATGAGCTGCATGCCATTTTAGGGGGTTCAGCCACCACTACCCCAGCCATGTTGTTTGACTTGTTCAATGGAAATGGAGGCAACACGGAAGCAGGTTTTGGGGACGAGGAAGATGATGATGATGAAGTTGTAGATAGCTCACAGCAAGCAAGCGGAGAAACCGGTTTTCCCGACAGCCAGGAACTGTTTCTCACCCTGGACCTGGAGCCAGTACCCCCCGAACCCACCCAAGGCTGCCTCCCGGACCCGGCAGGTGGTGAAGGGACCTCTGGTGTGTTTACCTTTTAAAATAGTATACATGGTTTAAAAGAAAGCATGTTTAATGATTAATTTTCCCTGGCATTTGCGGCTCTCCTGGATGTACTCCCAAAGCCTTTGCAAAAGGTTTCTGGGGAGGGCAGCCTTATTCCGTCCACCATGGTAGGACAGTTTACCACTCCAGGCCAGTAGCACATACTTGGGCATCATTGTAGAAAAAAGCATTGCAGTGTATGTTTCCTGGCATTCAAACAACATCTGTTCTTTATCTCTCTGTGTTATCCTCAGGAGAGTGATATCATTCATGGTCACCTGGTTGAAATAGGGTGCTTTTCTTAAGGGGACATTCAGAGGTGTCCGTTCCTTCTGGGCTGTTTGCCTGTGGCTGAACAGAAATGTTCCCTGCTGTTAGTCATGGGGAGGGGGAAAGAGGGCTCCATGCTTGCCATGGTATGGCATTTGCACAGAAAAAAGGCGTGGAACGATTGTCTGCCATTGCTCTGATGGAAGGAGGGGCGACTGACGACATGGCTTACAGGGTTGGCTTACAGGGAATTAAAATCAACAAAGGGGGTGGCTTTACATCAAGGAGAAACAAAAACAACTGTCATACAGAATGGCCCCCTCAAGGATTGAACTCAAAACCCTGGGTTTAGCAGGCCAATGCTCAACCCACTAAGCTGTCCCTCCCTCTGGTATTTCAGGCAGGACTGAATCTCTATTAAAGTTTTCAAGGTGCCCCTGACAGACCTCACCAAAACGATTGTCGGCCGTTGATTTCACAGAGGGAGGGAGGGGGGAGCAAATTAATACAAAACAAATCTGGTCTATTTCTTGTTTTGATCCACTCCATCTATCTTTTACATCTTTGGCTGGCTGCAGACGGTGCAGTAGGACTGCAAGCCATCCACATCTTCTGGCTGCCCGGCAGAAGATGGTGCAATAGCACTGCTAGCCATCCTCATCTCCTGCCTGCTTACCATAAGATGGTACAATAGGACTGCCTGCAGGACTAAAGAGAATGACCTGGTCGAGTCACTCCTAATTTAGTCCCTGCACCCATATCTGCCCAGGTGCTCCTGACCGACCTTACCAAGACAGCCAGGAGCACCTTGGACACGATGAGGATTGTTTTCAGGCCTATTGCACCTTCTGCTGCCACAAGGCAATGGGTTGCTGCTGCTGTGTAGCAATGCAGTACCGCGTCTGCCAGCACCCAGGAGACGTATGGTGACAGTGAGCTGAGCGGGCTCCATACGTGCCATGGTATGGCGTCTCCACAGGTGACTCCACAGGTAACAGGAAAAAAGGCGCAAAACGATTGTCTGCCGTTGCTTTCACAGAGGGAGGGAGGGAGGGAGGGCCTGATGATGTGTACCCAGAACCACCCGCGACAATGTTTTTTGCCCCATCAGGCATTGGGATCACAACCCAGAATTCCAATGGGCAGCGGAGACTGTGGGAACTGTGGGATAGCTACCCACAGTGCAACACTCTGGCTTGCCTCGGTACTGTGGAAGCATTCCACAGAGTTAATGCACTTAATGCACTTGGAGCATTTTGTGTGGGGACACACACAATTGACTATATAAAAACGCTTTCTAAAAAACCGACTTCTATAAATTCAACCTAATTTCGTAGTGTAGACATACCCAGTCAAATAACACTTTTGACTGCTCCAAAAATGCCACCTACTGGTAAACTTGTGGAAAATCCATTTTCATTCAAAACAAAATGAAAGTTCCTCCTCAAGACTTGCAAACAGGTCATTTGAGCATTAGTCATTGTGTATCTGAGGATTTACAAACTCTTTGTCATCTCTGCAAATGTAGGTCATATCATTGTCTTTTGAAAGGCACCCAATAATTCAAACAATTCCACTTACCTCCAGGTTTTACTACTTTAGAAAACAATAGAAGAATAGAGTTTAACCTTTAAAATCACTGGAGGCTGTTTTTCCAGAATCTGACGTATAGTCTACAGTATAGCTATTTGCTGGCAGACTCTTCTACTGGGTATATGCAGCATATACTGCCAGAAAAAAAAAAGTGCTTTTGCCATGACAGCTGTACCAGTTCCCTGAGTGAAATATGCTATAACAGCAGAAGCATTTTTATACCAGTATGACTGCATCTACACAAGGGGCTTTTGCTGATATAGAAAAATCACAACCCTAACCAACACTGATATATGAGCAAAAGTTTTTCGTGTAAACCTGACCTAGGTGTATATATTCCCAATCTGATCTTCCAGTACTTGGGATCTGCACCCAGCACCCATGTACAGCAGAGCAAAAATGCTTTTAAAGAAAAAAAGTGCATCATCACTTAATTTTGTTTTTCAAATAACTAAACTGACATTTCAAAAACACAGCTTATTTAACATAAATAACATTATTTAAAGAATCTTGAGAATGCCATTTTAGCAGGAAATGACAGAATTAAACTACAGGAAAGTCATTCTGCATTTCAAAGAATGCAGACGACTGAGAAGGCAACTTTCAGGTATGTTTCATTCTAAATTACTTTTTTCTCTAAGTGTAGCAATGTTCTGTTAGAACCTCTCCTTTTTTCTTTTTCCTCAAACATTGATTTTAAAGGTGACATCAATAAAAGAAATTGGGTCTTCTTTTTTTTAAAATGAGTTAAAAGTAGTTTCAGTTATTACACCTGCTCCATTGGCGTTGGGAATTTTGCTTGATGAAGGACTGCTGAATTCAACCCTAAGATGCTAATATACTTAGCTTTGCATTGATTTTCTACATTTTCAAACCACTCATAACTATTAAATATTATGAATAACAAAAGACAATATACGTTAAAGAATTTTTGAAGAAAAAAGCAAATATACCACTGACAATAGGAACTTTACTAAATTTATCTGGCAGGCAGCTAGTATCTGTCTTCTCTCACCTTTCACTAATCTTAAAGAAAAAGTAATTTTAAAAATACATACAGAGCTCTTCAATCAGGTATCATTGTTAGTCTGACTAAAATGTTCTTGCTGTAAAAGTGAGATCACTCATTTATTATTCATCTACATTTTTAACCATTTCAATCCATTGTTATCATGGGAGTAATAAGAATGTTGGGGAAGACACAGATCTAATTAAACTTCATGAACTAAGAGGTTCAGAACTAATGCATCCAATCCCATGAAAACTTCCATTAGATATCATGTAAGCTGCTCATAAATTGCCCTCATTTACCATTCGTGGCATTCTTCAACTTCAGACAAGCACTACTCTGTTACAACTATTATCAAAGGTGTGCTGATCTCCAAACCTATTGCTAGCTGACTGTTACAAGAGCAATTTTCAGGAATTTACAATCTGTAGTATAATTTGGTTGAGATGAATTTTCCACCTACTAATAGGCTCTACACGGTCAGCAGTTGCTTTATCAACTTTTCCTTACCTTACTTTGTTTGGTAATCCATCAATTGTTTCTTCTTTCTCTCGTTGTAGTCATAGCACAACTGTGAGAGCTCTACAACAAAACTCCTCTGGCATCTTATCCTCTAGCAAAAGATTATATTATTGGGGTTTAATACTGTTTACCTTCTCATTATGTTACCCCATCCACTCCTCACTGGTGGAAGGAATTCTTTGTACTACAAGCAAAAAAACAATAAATTATATTGTTTGCTAGGGTTTTTTTCCCCCCAAAGTGTAAATTTTACTAACTAACGTTAATGATAATTAATCATAAGTAGCAAGCTAATTATAAACAAGTGTATGGTAATTAGTTTGTATATGTTATGTTATATTTATTGATATTACATAGAAAGTAGGTGTGATGCACTGATCAATAACTCGTATGTGATATAGAGCAGAAATACCGGTAAGAGAAGACTATACAACATTTTAAAACCAGTTGCTTTAAAAACCCACTGAGTTTGACTCTAACACCTCTAATCAGGGTCAGTTGACATTCAAACTTAAATCCAGACACCTTGATCCTTAGGCTGACAAAGGTGTAGACCAGAACAAAGGGGTATTTGGAATGCTAGTTTTTGAGAGAGGATGTTGAGAAACACCTTTGGGGGATGCAGGTGGGAGGTTATTAGGAAATACAAAACTCATTGTACAGAGAGCAGACACTATTACACAAATGGTAAACCTGATCAAAACAATACATTGTTAAAATGCTGATGTAAACTCCACCAGTTTGCCGGATATGACCATGAACTGAGTCACATTTTCAATGTAAAAAATAATCACTCCAAAGAGACTGGGATCTAAGAGGGAGGGAAGACTTAAAACAGCTGAACTAGATATGGTATCTGTGAGACTTGCTTGGTCAAAGAGAATCATGAGATGTTAGAGGGTGGGAGGCTTAAAGGGCATAGGAAGAAAAAGAAAGTGCTTTCTACACAAGTAAAAGAGTTATTTTTTGTAATTCACTCACTGCATCTAAACCTAAATTGAGCCTAATAAGATTAGTCTGAAACTATGCAGAGCTCAATATGTCCTGCACACTGTTTCTTTAATGTTAATGTCAGTTTCACTCTTTTATTATAAAAAAAAAAATCCTGTTTTAATTAGACTGCTTGAACCTCAGACTTGTCCTGATAAAGGCAAAACAAGCTTCAACCTCTAAGAAACAATAGTGAAGGAACGGTGATTGGAGCCAATCCCACTATTCACCACCTAACAGACCCTAAGAACCATGAACAAGAATGGAATTTAATAAGTGAAAGGTGGCAGAATTAATTATAGGAAATGAGCTGATTAAGAACATAACTAATTAGAAGTTAATTATAGCGTATTAAAGGTGGGACTGGTAATACCCCCTCTTATTAAGGTTGTCTGAGCGCTCCAGTGTGACCGTTCTGGACAGCACTTTCAACTCCAATGCACTAGCCAGGTACACAGGAAAAGCCCTGGGAAATTTTGAATTTCATTTCCTGTTTGGTCAGCGTGGCGAGCTCACGTGACCATGCAGTCCCCCCAGAATCACAAACAAGCTCCAGCATGAACCAAAAGGGAGACACTGGATCTGATTGCTGTATGGGGAGAAGAATCTGTGCAGGCCAAACTCCGATCAAAAAGAAGAAATGCTAATATATATGCCAAAATCGCACAGGGCATGGTGGAGAGAGGCTACAATAGGGACACACAGCAGTGTCGCGTGAAAGTTAAGGAGCTCAGGCAAGCCTACCAAAAGACAAAGGAGGCAAATGGTCACTCCGGGTCAGAGCCCTATACATGCCGCTTCTCTGATCAGCCGCATGGCATTAAAGGGGGTGACCCTACCACTGTCTGTGGACACCTGCAAGGGGGGAGTCTCACGCAACAGGGAGGAGAATTTTGTGGATGAGGAAGAGGAGGAGGAGGAGAATGCACAGCAGGCAAGTGAAGAATCCGTTCTCCCTGGCAGCCAGGACCTTTTCTTCATCCTGGAGCCAATATCCTCCCAAGGCGGGTTCCCGGACCCTGAAGCCAGAGAAGGCACCTCTGGTGAATGCACATTTGTAACTACACTACAGGGTTTAAAAGCAATTGTGTTTAATGTTTCATTTGCCCTGAAGAATTGGGATGCATTTGCAGCCAGTACAGCTACTGGAAAAGTCTGTTAACGTATCTGGGGATGGAGTGGGAATCCTCCAGGGATGTCTCTATGAAGCTCTCCTGGAGGTACTCTGTAAGCCTTTGCAGAAGGTTTCTGGGGAGGGCTGCCTTATTTCATCCTCCACGGTAGGACACTTTACCACGCCAAGCCAGTAGCAAGTAGTCTGGAATCATTGCAGCACAAAGCATGGCAGCGAATGGTCCTGGGTTTTGATCGCAACCAAGCAACATTCGGTCTATATCTTTCTGTGTTACCCTCAGGAGAGTGATATCATTCATGGTCACCTGGTTGAAATAGGGGAATTTTTGTAAGGGAACAGTAAAAGGACTCCGTTCATGCTGGGCTGTTTGTGCTTGGCTAAAAGGGATCATCCCTGAGAATAACCACGCAGTGGGGTGGGGGGAGGGGTGTGCTGCACATCCACCTGAAAACTGCAACTCCTCCTTTTAAATGGCAAACCCAACCAGCATTGCTTGCTATGGGAAAGGAGGGCGCTGCAATTTGAAACCATTCCCATGTGTTATGAAGGCGGAGGAAGGCAACCCCGCATACCCTTACCATGGCTGCCTGGAAACCAAATTCCGTTGCACAGCCATGTGTGATGTGTCACCATACTGGCAGGCTCTCAATATAAAAGGCAAAATGTGACCTTGTACCTAAAGCACATGTGCTGTCTGTTGTTAATTGCTTGATTCACTGTGAAAGAGTCTCTCTTTTGTTCTCAGAAATGTATCTTCTTAAATTTTAATCTCCCTTTTTAACCCCCCACAGGTGCAAATGTTTCTATGGTCCCCCTATCATCTCCATCCCAGAGGTTATTGCAGATTAGAAGGCAAAAAAACCCACACTCGCGATGACATGTTTTCCGAGCTCATGCAGTCCTCCCACACTGATAGGGCACAGCTGAATGCATGGAGGCATTCAGTGACAGAGGCCAGGAAAGCATTAAGTGAGCATGATGAGAAGAGACAGGAGGTGATGCTGAGGCTAATGGGGGAGCAAATGGACATGCTCAGGCGTCCGGTAGAGCTGCAGGAAAGGCAACAAGAGCACAGATCGCCGTTGCATCCACTGTATAATGGCCTGCCCTCCTCCCCAAGTTCCATATCCTCCTCACCCAGACGCCCAATAATGCGGGGGAGGGGGAGGCTCCGGGCACCCAGCCACTCCACTCCAGAGGATGGCCCAAGCAGCAGAAAGCTGTCATTCAAACAGTTTTGATTTGCAGTATGGCTACAATAAGCAATGTGGCCTTGTCCTTCCCTCCTCCTGCACCCCAGTTGTTAGTTATCTCACTTTTTTTTTTAATTAATAAAGAAAGAATGCATGGTTTCAAAACAATAGTGACTTTAGTTCCTTTGCCAGCTGTGATCGAAGGAGGGAGGGTGGTTGAATTACAGGGAATTAAAATCAACAAAGGGGGCGGGTTTGCATCAAGGAGAAACACACACAACTGTCACACTGTAGCCTGGCCAATCATGAAACTGGTTTTCAAAGCCTCTCTGATGCGCAGTGCACCTAGCTGTGCTCTTCTAATTTCCCTGGTGTCTGGCTGCTCAAAATCGGCCACCAGGTGATTTGCCTCAACCTCCCACCCCGCCATAAACATCTCCCCCTTACTCTCACAGATATTATGGAGCACACAGCAAACAGCAATAACAATGGGAATATTGGTTGCACTGCGGCCTAACCTAGTCAGCAAACAGCACCAGCAAGCTTTTAAACATCCAAAGGCATATTCCACCACCATTGTGCACTTGCTCAGCCTATAGTTGAACTGCTCCTTACTACTGTCCAGGCTGCCCGTGTACGGCTTCATACAGCCATGGGAGCAAGGGGTAGGCTGAGTCCCCAAGAATAACTACTGGCATTTCAATATCCCCAATGGTAATTTTCTGGCCTGGGAAGTAAGACCCTTCTTGCAGCTGCTCGAACAGCCCGGAGTTCCTAAAGATGCGAGCATCATGCACCTTTCCCGGCCATCCCATGTTGATGTTGATGAAATGTCCCTTATGATCCACCAGTGCTTGCAGTACCATTGAGAAGTACCCCTTGCGGTTTACATACTGGCTAACAAGGTGGTCCGGTGCCAAGATAGGGATATGGGTTTCGTCTATGGCCCCACCCCAGTTAGGGAACCCCATTGCAGTAAAGCCATCCACTATGACCTGCACATTTCCCAGAGTCACTACCCTTGTTAACAGAAGGTCAGTGATTGCATTGGCTACTTGGATCACAGCAGCTCCCACAGTAGATTTGCCCATTCCAAATTGATTCCCAACTAACCGGTAGCAGTCAGGCGTTGCACGCTTCCACGGGCTATTGCCACTCGCGTCTTAACTGTCAGGGCAGCTCTCATCTTGGTATTCCTGCGCTTCAGGGTGGGGGAAAGCAACTCACAAAGTTCCAGGAAAGTGGCCTTATGCATGAGAAAGTTTTGCAGCCACTGGGAATCATCCCATACCTGCAACACTATGCGGACCCACCAGTCTGTGCTTGTTTGCCGGGCCCAGAATCGGCATTCCACTGGGTATCAACCTGCCCCACTGCCACCATGATGTCCCAATTGCCACATCTCGTGCTTTCAGGAACGTCTGTGTCAATGTCCTCCTCACAATCGTCCTCGTGCTGGCTGCTCCTAGTCAGGTTCTGCACATTCTGCAAGATAATGCACGAGGTGTTTACAATGCTAACAGCAGCGATGAGCCGAGCGAGCTCCATGCTTGCCATGCTATGGCGTCTGCGTGGGTAACCCAGGAAAAAAGACGCGAAATGATTGCCTGCCGTTGCTTTCACGGAGGGAGGGAGGGAGGGGAGACTGATTACATGTACCCAAAACCACTTGCAACAATGTTTTTGCCCCATCAGGCATTGGGAGCTTAACCCAATGGGCAACAGAGACTGCGGGGATTGTGGGATAGCTACCCACAGTGCACTGCTCCCTGAGTCAATGCTAGCCATGGTATTGAGGCCGCACTCCACCAACTTAATGCGCTTAGTGGGGACATACACAATCAACTGTATAAAATTGCTTTCTAAAGATCAACTTCTATAAAATTGACCTAATTTCGTAGTGTAGATATACGGGGCTGACAGCCAGCAGGGGAGACTGAGTCTGGCTGGCCTCGGATACTGCAATGGGGAGCTAGGGAAGGAAACCGGGGAGGGACTTGGATCCAATGTGTGTGTGCGGGAGGATAAGATCTGATGAAAAATCAGAGGGTGGAAATGGGACTGGGAATCAGTGGGTCAGAAGGAAAGAGGTGATGGGGAGGGGAGACAGATGAGGAACCAGTATGTGGGTAAGAACTGGGACTATCTGGACAAAGAGACAGGGACAAGGAGATGGGGGTGAGGACACTGAGACTGGAGAAGGAGCTGAGGAAGGGAGGCTGGGTCTGGAAACCAGTGGGGACCAGGAAAGTGGATTTGAGGGCACTGGAGGCAGCGGTGGGGAGATAGACCCATTGGAAAAGGAGCCAGAAGGTAGGGAACTGGGTCTGGCTGTCCAAGGAGATGGAGGTGGGGATTAGGAATAGCTGGGTAAAAAGACTGGGACTGGGCTGGTGGGTGGGGCCGAGGGATTTGGAATGTGGGAGGGGGCTGCAGGTTGAGGCAGGGTGTTGGGGTGTGGGAGAGGGTGAGGGTTCTGGACTCAGGGTGTGAGCTCTTGGGTGGGGCTGGGACGAGGGGTTTGGGGTGTGGGAGTGGGCTCTGGGTTTGGGAGGGCACAGGGCTGGGGCAGGAGATTGGGGCATGGGGTTGGGGCGCAGGCTTACCTCCGGCTACTCCTGGTCAGTGGCGCAGTGGGGGTGCTAAGGCAGGCTTCCTGCCTGTCCTGACACTGTGGACTGCGCTTTGCCCTGGAAGCAGCCAGCAGAAAGTCCAGATCCTACGGGGAGGCATGCAGGTGGCTCTGCATGCTGCTTTCACCCACAGGCACCTTCCTCCCCCAGCTCCCATTGGATGGTTCTTGGCCAGTGGGAGTGTGGAACTGGTGCTTGGGTTGGAGGCAGTGCACAGAGCCCTGTGCACCGTCCCCCCCGCAAGAGCCAGACCTGCTGCTGGCCACTTCTGGGGCGCAGCGCGGTGTCAGAACAGGTAGGGATTAGCCTGCCTTAGCTGAGCAGCACCACTGACCAGACTTTTAATGGCCCGGTTGGCGGTGCTAACTGGAGCTGCCAGGATCCCTTTTTGATCGGGTGTTCTGGTCGAAAACTGGACATCTGGTCACCCAATATCCAGTCCTTGCCACTAGCTACTCAAAGAAATTTCAAAGCCTCTGCACGCAGAGGTGCACTGTATCCCAATTTGCCAGTTTTACCTTAAACCATCATTCTTGTAAACCACACAGCACTTGTGAGCATGTATATTAAAATACAAGTCGTTTTATTTAAGAAAGATAAACGAGTTAACTAGAAATGAAAGTGATGGAAACAACTGGTTACACCACAAAACAAAATCATAACGCAAACCTGGATCCACATTTATCAATAGTTCCCTTTCATCTATAATAAAAGTAGTTCTGTCTTTTGCAGAGCTGGCTCGTTTCACAAGAATCAGGATCCAAAACATTCATGAAAGCACCTTGCTCACCCTGGGGTTTCTTCAATGAATGAATCCAGAGTGCTGCTTCCTTTTCTGTTATACTGAAAACAGCCTTTTGTTTCTCTTCACTGACAGAACAAAGCTCTGTCTGTTGTAATGCTCCTTTTTCACGTCCAAGAGGTTTTAATTGTTTGGAGGTGCCTCTGATGGTTTTCTAGTGATAGTTATGGACCAAAGCTAGTCAGTTGAGCTGGCATTACCTCCCTCTTGTGTGAATGGGCACATCACATCCTGGTGACTAATTTCTACTCCAAGTCCATAAAGCCCACTTTCAACATAAATACATTAATTTATTCCTTAAATGTTACCCATACGTACCTCTCATAATGATTATGTGTCTTGACAATTTACCAACTTACTGTAAGTACTGCACATGACATCGCTTATGGATAAATATCCTGCAAGATATGTGTTTGGTGTAATGAGTTTGTCAGGTCTGAGGTGAGAGCTGTTTATAAAGAACAGGGGACCCTTTGCCAATAGGTCACAGATTGCCAGTGATTGTTATTGGGAGGGGGCAGGGACACAGGGCCATGTGACCCCCCAGTCACTGTCACTGGGAGAGGGCATGGACATGGGGCTGTGTGACCTTCCCCATTCACTGTCACTGAGAGGGGACAGAGAAACAGTGCTGTTTGACCCCCACTGAGTCACTAAGTGGGTAGAGATGTGACCCCCCATTCAGACACTAGGGGGAGGTGAGGGATGCAGGGCTGTGTAACCCCCAATCACTGTCACATGGTGAGGGTTAGGACATTGGGCTGTGTGAACCCATCACAGGGACATGGGGCCATGTGACCCACAGTTGCTGTCACTGGGGGGGCAAGGACATGGTGCTGTGTGATCCCTAGTCATTATCATGGGCGTGACCCCCAATTGGTGTCACTGGGGGTGTTAGGACATGGGGCTAGTGACCCCCTGAGTCACTGGAAAGGGCAGGGATCCCCAGTTACTCGGGGGTAGGAACCTAAGTTCCCTCTAAGCTGCACAGATGCCTATTAAACCCTGCACAGGGGCTCAAGGCTGTGGTAGGGAGAGGCACCTCTTCCCCCAGGGCAGACCCGCCATGGCGGGGAGAGGCGCCTCTCCCTGCCAGCCCCAGTGCGGACCTGCCCTGGACTTGCCGCTGCGGGGGAGGAGAGAAGCCCGTCCCCCAGCCCAGCCTAGGCCTGCTGAAGCTGCCGGGGAAAGGACTGAGCCCTTCCACTACCCCAGATCAGCCCAACCACAGCTGCTATGGCCAGGGAGAGGCACGTCTCCCCCGTCCCCAAAGTGCTGCGGCGAGAGAGGGCGAGGGGGGAGTCCTCTCTCCCTACCGCAGCCCTGGGGCAGCCTGCACCCCAAAACCCTCATCCCTGGCCCCACCCCAGAGCCCGCACCCCAACCCTCGGTCCGAGCCCCCTCCCACACCTCAAACCCCTCATCCCCGGCCACACCGCAGAGCCTTCACCCCTAGCCGGAGCCTTCATCCGCTGCACCCAACACTCTGCCACAACCCTGATCCTCTCCCACACCCTGATCCCCTAATTCCCGGCCCCACGCCAGAGACCTCACTCCCCCACACACACCAACCCTCTGCCCCAGCCCTGAGCCCACTCCTACACTCCAAACCCCTCAGCACTACTCCACCACATGAATTTTGTTACGTGCACCAATATGGAGGTGATATGTCACACACCAGCTCCATATTGGTGCACATAACAAAATTCATTCCACACGTGGACATAAAAAAATAGAGGGAACACTGGTAGGGTCGTGGGGTTGTGTGACCCCGCCTATCATGGGGGAGGCAGGGACATTGGGCCGCGTGATCCCTACTTGGTGTTACTGGGGAGGCAGAGATGCTGCCACCCCCTCTCCGGGGAGGCTGTGGCTGACACTGCCCTGTAGGCAGGGCCGTTCCTTGGGGCTCCCCTCTCCCGCAGCCCCCCACCCCCATCCCTGAGGACGGGCAGAGACCAGCAGGGCGGAGGGGCGGAGATTCGCCCAAGCCAACGGCAGGAGAAGGGGTCAGCACCTCACTGGAGTGAGAGCAGTGGCACAACCGGGGGAGGCGCCCCGGATCTCCCGCGCTTTCCCTCTCCTCCCTTCCCCCGCCCATTAGGCGCTCACACGCTCTAGTCTCCCTCCCTCCACCATGCAACCCCACCATTGACCAATCACAATGCGGCTGTCAGAGGCTTCCGCCAATGACTACTTCTCTCGCCTCGTCCTCTCGCTTGGAAGCGGCCCAATTACAAAAGAGGAGCGGCACCAGCCAGAGGGCAGTCGGTGTCCCCCAATCCGCAGCTCGACATGGGCCCCGGACCAATCAGAGAGGAAGCCGCTTCCGTCCAGAACCAATGGGCGCCCTGGAGCGGGGCGGTGGGGGACGGGCCGTGAGAGAAGCTCGGACAAGAGCGCGGCGGTGGCAGCTCCGCCTCCTTTCAGTGGGTGCGCGGCCGGCTCCCCCTCCCTCCCTGCCCTGCCCGGCCGGTCTCTGTCTCTCTTTCCCTCTCGCAGCAATGGCGGCGGCGGCGGCGGAGCAGGAGCAGCAGCAGCAGCAGCAGTTCTACCTTCTCTTGGGCAACCTGCTGAGCCCGGACAATACGGTCCGCAAACAGGCCGAGGTGAGGGACGCCGGCGCCGGCCTGTCAGCCTCCCGCGGCCGCCGGAGGGGAGCAGGCAGCGGGGCTGGCCCAGCCCCACGTGTGAGCAGCAGCTGGAGGGGTGACTCGCGGACGCGGCTGGCCCGCTCTGGCCGCGGAGGCCGTTTCGGCCGTTAGTTCGGGGGCGGGTTCAAACGGCAACTGTCCCAGGGCCTGCCCCTCCCCTCCCCTGGGGCCTGCGCCGCCGCCTCAGCCCTCGGCGTGTGTGTGCGGCCGCGCTGCTCCCCCTCAGGCCTCGCAGGGCCGGGGGCCGCCGCGGTTGGTGTCCCTGGCGGTCACCCTCTGCCGGGGCTGCTCAGCTCTGCGGCTGTCGGAGTCTGCCCCAGATACAAGGCGGGGCAGCTCCCTCGGCGTGGCTAGGCACCGAGAGCGCGTACCGGCCCCGCGTCCGTGACCCGCCCGTGCAGGAGGCGGGGGAGGGGGAGGTTGCGGGGGGGGGAGTTAGCGGGAACTGCTGACACGGTGAAGCGCCGGGAGGGGCTGTGCTCTAGGATGAGGCCCGGGCTGAGAGACGCAAATAGGAGCGATTCACTCAGCTCGCCCCATCCAGGGCTTTGCACCCAGGCGGTCTTCAGGCAGCCGTGTCGTGTCTGTCCTTTAGGTGCTGTCCCCCCATGCGCGGATCGCTCGCGCGCGCGCTCTCTCTCTCTCTCGCCTGAGGAGAAGCCCCTTTGAGAGTCTTGCTTAACTCTTCGTGGTCCCCTTTTGTGGTGTAATCCTCTTCTCTCACTTCAGAATTGGTCGTCTGTGGAGGGCCAGTAGCATCTAAGTGATGTTCTCCTCAACGAAGCCTTTTCTACATAGTGAACGTTATTATCAGCCAAAACTTTTCACGTGTCACTTCAGCAAAAATGCTTTGTAGTCAGTAAACTCGGCTAATTCTCTCCCCCCTCTCCCCTCCCCCACTTAAGAGTCACTATTGTCAACCTAATGGGAAATCTCTCTTCTATTGAATTAAATACCAGCGTCTGGTTTAGACCATGAATTCCCATTGGATGGCTGTGCTGGGTCTTTTATCTCTTACATTGCTTTAGCGGTCAGCAGAGTTCAGCACATTCTTTCATAAGGAATAATCCTGTTTTTCCCCCATACCAAAATGAAAACTCAGTCTGATTCTTTTTCTTTCTGGTCATACATAGTAAGAGCACATTGAAGTTGAAAACTGTTTGTAGGTAGTAAAGCCACCAGACTTACAGTGAAGCAGCAAATGATGCTCCCACATTCTGGAATGTAGTGGTTAAAATATAGACTGTAAAATAATTGTGTGACTTGATTTTTCCCATTTTGATGCCCAGAAGTGTAGCAAAATTACACTTGTGCACGAATTAGGTTTTAAAAAAATTGAGAAAGTATATTTGTTGCACAATGTATTAAAGCAACGTTAAAAGATAGTGGAAAATTGTATAATAACAATTATAAAATCCTTTTCAGAAAGGGATAAATAAAATTTTGTATAGTTTACTTTGTGAAAAGTTTGCTTTGACTATGTGTATCAACTGCACATTTGTCAATTCCCATGTGAAGTCAATCAAAACAAAAATATCTATTGCATGTGACTGACTATACCAGACTGTTGAACACTGTGTGTTGCGTTTGTATTTGAATACAAACAGAGTAATACCATTTACTTTTTTATTTAGGTACATTGAACTTGATGTTTGGTTTCTGTTTCATCTAGACATAATGGAAATAGTTGGATAATGAGTATTTAGTTTCTTGTTCCTAAAACAATTTTCTCTTCCCAAAGTTTGTTTATAAATTTTAAATGACTTAATCTGTACTGTTTTAAAAATCAATTTGTGTCCAAAAATACTCTCTCCAAATATGCTTTTGCTTGGAAATGAGCAATGTTTCTCTTGTGAATTTTTAGAATATTTTTTCCCTAATACGTTTACCATTAATTTATTTCTGTCCTAAAATGATGGTTTCTAATCTTAGCCTTGCAATATTTAGTATGTTTAGTTCAAACAGTTAAAAATTCATCTATCTAACTGGTTACTAAGAGTTCAGGTAACTGTGAAAATACATTTAGAGTAGTATGATTTGATTTACTCCAGTGAACAATATTTCTGGTTTGCATATTATAGCTAGTTTACTTTTAAGGTCAAGATTTTGACTAATTCTAATAGGTAGATTTTTAAGTGACATTAAGTATATTCCAGGAAAGAGTATAGAACAAGTGTATATAGCAAGCATAAAAGTATAGAGAAAGCATATTCCAGGGAAAAGTATAGAGCAAGTGTATTCTTGCTTTATACAGAAATCTCATTAATGTCAATTAGTTATGTGCTTAATATGAACATAATATTACCCTGGAAAATTGCTGTATGTTCTTTGGAACAAATCCTTAATTTATGAATATTTATAGCTTAGACACAAGTACACAGATCCTTTTCATTCTTGGGCCCCAGTATGACACTTGTTCTTAAATTCCAGAACCTCTGAAGGACAGCCGTTTCAAATAAATGCAGGAACTAGTGCTTAGTTGCTTGTTGAATCTCTTATGACTGCTCTCTTAGAATTCATTGTTCCAGAATTTAGCCAGCCTAGATACTGTCAGCCTTTGTAAACAAAGTGTGATTACATACAGTGTTGCAAGTTAGTTGCACTAATATCAGGTGTCAGTGGCTTGAAATTAGTGTAGAATGGTACTATTTAGCTAATGTGCAAACCTAGTAAACCCTTAAAAAAAGACATTATCAAAAGCTTGTTATTAAATCTATTTCATAATATACACAACTGTACCGTTATTGGTATACTACGTATCATGAATAACTAGAACTTTTGAGTACTAGTACCAGCTTTCCCACTGACTTGCTATGTGGCTCAGGTAAGTCACTTAAGAACTTTATGTCACAATTTCTCTGTCTGTACAGATGGGAATAATTATCTCAAAGGAATGTTGAGGATTAACTGGTTAGTGTTATAAATATTTAGAACACTAACATGTTACAAATGAAAAGTACATTTTAATGTACCAAGCTTACAAACATGCAAAATTTAGTAATCCGTGCAGTCGCTTTCCATGTCATTAATGACTTTCTACTGTGTTACTACTGAGTAGTAATAGCTGTTAGAACTAAACTCTTGAATCAAATTGGAACCTTTAAAGAGGGCATGAGAACTGCTTGAGATTAGTTGCACAGCAAAATTCAGGTGCTTGGTACTATGTTAGTCTTCTGAATAGTGTGTATGGTTTAAAAACCTATTTAATTCAAAATCTCAGGAAAATGTACCTGTCCCAAACTGATAACATACTGTTAAAATACTTTGCAACACTTACACAATTGACTCAAACCATCTTGCTGAAAACTGGTTCCTTCACTTCTTTCATCCAGTCTCAAAGAATAGTGGACAGTTATGTTCATTGACTGCAAATCAAACTCCATAATATTTCCTTCCTTAGAATTTGGATCTCTTTAGTTTACATTTGACAAGTCTGCTAATGTATTTGTCTTGCTGCTTCTAAGATTGTCATTGGAATATTCCCCAGTAAGATTGGGGTGGAGGGTGGGCAGCAAATGTGGATTATAGAATAATAAAAAGCTCACAATCTAAAAGAACAAGTAATGTGAAGAGTAAAACAATAGTAATTTAAATATTTCTTTTTCCCATGACCTTCCTCCATGTTTTTAGTTGGCAACTTTTTTAGAGCAGCACAGTAGAAATGGGAGATTTGAAGGAGAAGGATTGTACTGGTTTTACAGTTCAAGGAGGGCATTGCACATACACCGGGTGGTGTGAAAGAAAATATGAAGATGGTTGTAGGTTAAGTGGACAAATGAGCGGTGGAGGTTGGTGCACTGGTGAGATGGTGGTGGGTGGGAGATGTATAAAGAATCAAAAAGATGGGAGGGTTAGAGTTATTTAAAGGCCATTAAAGTGAGGACAAGAAGCTTGAACGTAATGTAGTACAGTAGAACTTCTGTAGTACCAGAATTATGAACTGACCAGTCAACCACATACCTCATTTGGTACCAGAAGTATACAGTCAGGTAGCAGCAGAGACAAAAAAAAAGAAATACAGTGCCGTGTTAAAAGTAAACTACTAAAAAAATAGGAAAAACAGCATTTTTCTTCGCATAGTAAAGTTTCAAAGCTGTATTAAGTCAATGTTCAGTTGTAAACTTTTGAAAGAACAACCATAATGTTTTGTTCAGAGTTATGAACATTTCAGAGTTACAAATAACCTTAGTTCCTGACGAAGTAGGTATTCACCCACAAAAGCTCATGCTCCAATACGTCTGTTAGTCTCTAAGGTGCCACAGGACTCTTTGCCGTCTTAGTTCCCGAGGTGTTCGTAATTCTGAGGCTCTGCAGTAGAAAGGGGGAAGTCAGTAGGAGTTCAGAGTACGAATGAGGGGCGGAGGGGGAATAGTTGTCCAGTTCTGAAGGCACCACCACTTCTATGCTGCTGCTGGAAGTGAAGTAAGGTTGGCAGTGGGGTGCTAAGTCTGTTGTGAAAAGTGATGACAGTTTCTTCATGAGCTCCCCCAGTATTAAACAGTAACTATTTAAAAAAAAAAAAAAAGCTTTTCTGCATATAACAATTTAATAAAAAATGTGTTTTAATTTAAAAGCTGTGAGAAAAGGTAAATTCATTTTAAATGGGGTTATGAACTTATTTTTTATATTGAACATTATTTAAATGCTGTGCTTTTAATTTATAAGGGAGATGGCTCTCTGAGGCTTGCTGTGTGAAACGGGTCACCAATACAAAAAATTTGAGGACCACTGGTTTAGACTGAAGGGACAAGAGATTGGACTGTAGTTGTGGAGAGGAGTCAGATAGATTTGTTGGGAATGGGGTTGATGAGAACAGGTTTGTATTTTGAGCAGAAGTTATCTAAAAGTTTGTGTTGGGTGTTTATACATGTGAACTTGGTTAGAATTTGAGTGGGAAAAATGGGTAAAATATTTTAAAGGGGTTACTTAACTTTTCTTTCTGAAAAATCTTACTACAAAGATGAAGTGCATTCTTATAAATAAAACTTGCTCACACATCTGAAATATCAGTTGAAAATTCACACTTGGGTCACATTATTCTTCTGTCTACAAAAGCTTCTGATATTTGATCCCAGTCTTAACTTAGGTCTTTGAAATAAATCTTCATTACAGGCCTGAGTTAGAGATACAATACAATCTTTCTGAAAGTGTATAAGGCAATTTCCTTCTAGCTCTCAGGAGGTAAGATTTCATATTGCCAAGCCTTTTTTAATTTTACAAAATATTCCAAATATTTACTACATTTGTCTCAATGTACTTTGTCAACTTAATTTTATGTATATGATGTACTATCGTTTTGTTTAATAATTTGCAATGGATTCTCCAACTGGAGCAATTAAGGTTCTTAATGTTAATGCCACTTGTATGTTTTCCAGCAGTAACTTGCTGGTAGTAACCTCTTCTCTTTTCTTTATGTCCAGGAAACATATGAGACTATCCCAGGCCAGTCCAAGATCACATTCCTTTTACAAGCCATCAGGAATGCTGCTGCTGCTGAGGAGGTTTGTGTTAAGAATCATTCTGCAAAGTGTTCAGAAGGTTACTGGGAGGGGAGGTAAGGGTTTGGAGGAGGGGTGTGTGTGAGCTGTTTCATTGCAGGGATGAGTGACTGAGTGACAAATCTGGCATTGTGTTTCTATAGTGAGTCGTGCTGAATTCAGCACATTTAGGAAGAGCTGGGTTTAGATTTCATTCATACATAGTTCATTGTATGTATCAGTGGATTTGTTATACATTGTCTTAAGTTTCCTAATTACTAATTCTGTTTTGGGGATTTACAGTGGCTGCCTGTACCTGCCTTGCTTCCTGCGTGTACATTATCTCAGCTGAAATAACAAATGGTCCTTTTTCCTAGAAAAGCTTATCCACAATATTTTTTACATGAAAGTATATGTGTGTATTACAGTAGTGTCACCTATAGCTATGGTTGACAAATTAGTTCATTCAAAGGCCCTGTTTTTACGTGTAACCCTTGGGCTGAAATTTCTAATGTTTCTTAGACAAAAAGTGAATGGCTTAAGTTCTGTTTGACTACTTTTAAGGTAGCTGACCATGAGGGAAAGGTGTTTTTAAAGTGTTAACTATTCACATATATTTTGTGCTCTACTGGGGAAAAAAAATTCTGTAATTGATCAGAAAGACTGGCATTAGTTTAGAACTTGGGTTTGGTAACTATCAAACACTAAATGAAGTTGACTTGTGTACTGTAACGTAAAAAAATTTACAAAGCGTGTCTCTCAGGTACTCACTTTGTTTGGGAGTGTTTGCACGTTACAGAATATCCTGCAGTTCAGAAGTAATTAATCTTACAAGTACTTATCCTTAGACACCTGGACATGTAAAGTGGAGAACCACTAACTTAACATCAGAAAACTCAAAATCATTTTAGAAATGTAAGAGAGTACTTAATTTGTCAATATACAGCTTTAATTGGAAAGTTGTTGCTGAATCATGAAAAGATGTTTGATATCATTTAGAATTCCTCTATAAATATTGGAAGAAAAACATGAGCAGCAGTGTTATCCTGGTCAGGCAATGATCCCCTTATATATATATCACATTTTTCCCTGACAGCTTAAAGACTTAATGTATTTAATGATACTGCTAATCTCCCAGATGCTAAACCACCTTCTTCCTTTTACAATCTCTCTCAATATTAAGCACCTCTGATTTTGGACAAGAATTAAGCATCTTAGGAGTCTGAATCTGTTATTGCAAGTTGCTAGCTGCATAAAGCTGAGGATGCTTAATTCTTGTCCAAGATCAGAGATGTCTTCTAATTTCAGAAAATTGTGGAACCCTCTTTTATGCATTTATATCTGTCAGGGAAAATAAGGTACTTTGCAATCTTTTCCTTCAGAAAGTTGTCTTGGGCTCTAGATGTCATATTTGTATATACAGTTAGAGAACTACTGCAGATTGAGCAGCTTTCATGTTATTTGTGTAAACTTATGCTTCTAAAGTCCCACTTGATTATGTTCTCCACAAAGTAGTATTGTATTGCTTTTCAACCCTCTAATTTTAAAAAAAGGTAAAATTGGCAAAAATCAGGGTGGTCTTGGGTTTTCAGGAACTCCAGAGTCCTGCTGCTGACCAGCCTTGTGGCCTTGGGTGAGTAACAGCACTTTGCCCCACCCTTAAAATAAGAATAATACTTTCACTCTCTAAGGGATGTGGTGAGCATTAATTAGCTAATGTTAGTCCTTTAGATCTTCAAAGCCAGTTTCCTCTTTAGTTTCATCTTTGATGCTACGGGTACTAGTAATCACTCTTTCTTTTTTTAAAGGGGATGAATATTTCATAAGTCATCCTCATTGCGCAGTCCGTTGGCTAACGGATCTTGGATTATTGGTTTCAACAACTAAGGATATTGTAATCTTAAAATACTGGATCCACAGGCAGGATCTTGTTCGATCCAGTTATGGATTTTATGTATTTGTGGATGTTTTCCTTTACAGAATAATGGATTGAGTTATGAAACATACATCCCCCCTGAAATTCTTGTCAGATTCCCCAATGAATGTGGATGATATCTGTGAATCCAGAGTGGGTCCTATCTAGTTGCATATATGAATGAGCAATGTAGTAACACATTAATTCTGTTTTAGGAGTGTCTCTAGCACCCATCAACATAATAGCTTATTTCTGAAGCAGTGTGGGGGAAAAGCACTAGACTGGGACTTGGGAGACATGGATTCTGTTCCTGGTTCTGCCTCTGGCCTGGTGGTGGTGTGACCTTACACCTCAGTTTCCCCATCATTTAAAATGGGGGTGATAATACTTAAACCTCCTTTATAAAGAAGGTTTGAGATCTACTTATGAAAAGAGGTTAGGAGCTAAATATTTGTATTGGCTTCATCTTTCTTTCTTAATTTATCTTTGCGTATATATTTGTAGGGTTGGACACTTGACCAGTCAGAAAATAGTTGGTCAGTTGACCAGTCAAATATTGGTCAAACAATGTCTTGTGTCAGTAACAGTCAAGGATTTTAAAGGACTAATTTATTAGAACAACAACAGTAAGGGGGGGGAACTTTGATCTCCAGTAGGTTTAGCTTTAGATACTTACACCTAATTACAAAAAACAAATTACTTAACGGGGTTATTTCAATTGAGAAAAATGTGAAGCACAGTGAAATTACTTTCTAAAAAGTGAAAGAATTATTTTTTTTTAGCAAAGTTAGTTTAGTATTTACATGTGAACTTTATTCAAGGCTGAACAGTTAGAGGGGAAAAAAAAACCTAAACAGAAATAAAACACAGCAACTATAAGAGTCATTTTAAAATGTACTTATGCTAGGTAAGCAGCAGAGCAGCCCTTCAATTATCTTGCTTTACATTATCAGCTTCAACTGCTTCATCAATATCTTTATCATCAGAATCTCCTCCATTTGATGTATATTCAGTCAACTCTTCATCTGCCGTTTTCTTTTCTAATCTTAATCTAGTCTTGATATGTACAGTGGTATTGTAACTTTGTCAGTCCAAGGATATTAGAGAGACAAGTTGAAAGTGATCTCTCTCTATCTAACCTATCAGTCCTCATCCTCAAAGGAACACTGCACAACACTTTCAAAAAACAAGCCTGGGCGCTTAAGTTCATAATCTTGTGTGACAGTAAAAATCGTGATCTTAAATAAAGATCCCATCACTGTTGTGGTGGGATCCCCGGGGTACAACCTGGCACGGGGGTACCACTGTGCCCCCTTAACTCTCCAGCTTGGGCTCTCTCTCAGTGCTTTTAGTGACAAGCAGCAAACCCCTATAGGTGCTGCTATCACTCAACACAAGAGCATGTGGAGCCCCACGCCCAGTTAGATTGCATAAATGGTCCTAAAGCACTCATGAATCACACAGAGAAAGGCACCAGCCAATTCCCCTCAGCTCCCTAGCCTGGCACCCCCCGGACTATACTGTCTTGCCGTGGTCAGAAGCCTGACCAGCGGAAGTTTATTACTCAGTCCGCCCCTCCCTCAATGTGGAGAGGACATATACCAGCCTTTGTACCTGAGCTGACATTTCCTACTCACTTCAACCAAACCACAGTTTTAGGTAAAATATAAACAAATTTATTAACTACAGAAAGATAGATTGTAAGTGGTAGGCATAAAAGTTCAGATATTTACTAAAGAAAATAAAAGTAAATGCATAGTCTAAATCTTAAAACTTATTAGCCTAGGCAGTATTTAGAGCAAGCAGTTTTCTCACCCCCTGGATGTTACATTCTTAATACACAGACTTCTCCGAGAAGCCTGGACTAATCTCCTCAGATGAAGTTTTTGTCTTCTCAGGGTTCTTGTTGCTTCCAGCATAGGTGGGGGGAGGAGAAAGGCAAAGGAATGCTGCTTTGTTCCCTATTTTATATCCTTAGTCCATGTACCTAGAAGACACTTGCCCAGACGTGTCCTGGCAGGCTTTGCTGAGTCACTGGGTTGAGCAGTCCCCTGGTCTTGTGCAACTGTCACTGAATTGTAAATCCATTGATTACAGCTGCCCTGCTGATTAATGGTCATTGAGCACCCCTCTGGGAGCGGTTTGCCTTTTTGGTATGTCCCTAACAAACTTACAACCTATGTCAGTAACAATCATGCAGCAAAATCTCATAACTTCATACACACTAATGATACACATATTTGGGCAGAACAGTGGGTTTCATCAGGTTGTGACCTTTCATATGGTATCTTACATGGCATACTTTGTATGAAATATATCATAAATATATGATGGTATGAATATGGGGGTTCCACAGTGCTGCTTTGAGGCACAAAATGCCATAAGTGGATTTATGGCTTATTACAACAATCTAACCCTCTAAGCCCCTTTTTGTCCTATGACTGCAGGGGTGTTACCGCCCACTTCACCTTGAATGTTTCCTTAGAATACATGCTAACTGCTTGTGCTAAACTATCTGTTCAATCTTGTAGTTAGCTGTGATGCTCATAGTACCTTTCCCAGACCTGGAGATGAGCTCTGTGTAGCTTGAAAGCTTCTCTCTCACCAACAAAAGTAGGTCCAATAAAAGATATTACCTCACCTAGCTTGCCTTTTTAGTCCTGAAACACTGTTGCCAGCTTCCAAGCAGTGGAGGTGTTGAGTTTATTTCTAGGTTTTGAAAGGATGATTCCCCAAATCATCCTTTTTTTTTTTTTTTTTTTTTTTTGCATCTGCAGTAGCACGTAGAAGGACTAAAATAACTTCTGCCACTGTAGCTACAGTGCAGGGACCAACCTTTTTCACTGTCATGGAGCAAACTGCTTTGATTCAACTCCTGGGACAGCACTCCACGTTGTCTTATTACTTAATGGGCTTCTGCTTGTTTTATAATTTGCTGCCTCTGTCCGAATTTTTAGTTCACTGTATATCCTTGAAAATTTGCAACAGCTGCAATGAAGTCATATGCTGAATCAGTCATTATCAGCAAGGCCTTGGCCCTGGAAGCATGGATCAAGAAGATAGGCAGCATTTGTGCCAGAGTGATCACTTGATTTTCTGTGCTATTATTTTGTCTCTATTTTCAGCTTTTGTAAGTGGACTTTGTTCAGTATTCTCACAGATGTTTCTTAATGTTCAGGAGCTTGTTCTTTTCATCATACAATGCAGAACTATCATTTCATATTCTGAATGGACTGTGCTATTGGTTCAAGCAATGAAATGAATGTTGAGTTGTGCATCTGAAAGATTGACAAGAATGTCAGTGCAGATTACTCTGGGAGAACACCTGGCCGCTCTTTCTTTAGCAGTGGCTGACTGAAATCTTCTTACATATTTGAAGATTTTTGATACATTTAATAGAAGATGCTCCTCAAGAATGATATGGCAAGTGCTGTACTAAATGTTGCTCAGAAATGGCTGCGGGCACTCATTTGTTTTTGGAAAAATTGGCAATGCTTTTCACTTTTTTACATGTAATGAGAAAATTTTCAGATCTGCAACATAACCAATGAAAAGCTGCATCATATGGGCAGCAAATCCATAACACACGGTGTGGATACTCAATCTACAGTGACCAAGAAGCTTTCATGTTAGCGGCATTGTTAGTCACAACCAAAATACCTTCCAAGGGTCCAGGTCATTCATTATCTTGGCAGAATTCAATTTTGTTTTTTATAAACTTTGGATAATATTGATCTTGATTTTTTTTCAGTGTTTTTATCCATTTCCACTTTCACAGTTGTATGAAATTTTGCATTTAAATGTTCTCTTTTAAATCTTTATCAATTTTAATTGTTTGCAATTGTTTGAAATTATGGGCAGGTGAGGCAATAATTTAATGACTGTCTCTAAGTTCTTAAGCAGCATTTTTCTTACTTTGCCTGTCTGTAGATGTTGATTATTATCAATGGAAATATTTTTCATTGATGTTTGAAATCGATGTTCACTGACACTTTACTGATAAATATCTAACCTACCAAGTCTTACCTTTTTTAACTGGTCAGCAATATATTGGGCTGTGTGGAGAAGCTCGGTTGTGCGTTGGAGTGAACATGAAATAGTGAATGTTGCTCCATCCTTCAGACACTAGACACGCGAGGAGCTTACTCAAGAAGAGGACTAACTTTTTCACACTGCCCATTTTGGCATTCAGAAGACTTCCTGCAAGCTGTTTCCTACTCGATGCTTTGTAAATTGAAAAAATTCTAGCATACAAAGGTTTTCAATTATATATGAAATGGTGTACTGCAAACAATACCTCTAGCAAACATTTGTTCAAGTTTATTTTTCTGGTGATGGGACCAAAAAACTTTTTAATATCAATTTGATGAACATCTGAAGAATTTTCCAGTGGGTGGTAGTTTTCAATGCTGAAGCAGATGAAGTAGCAAAGTTCTTATTAGAGGATGAAGAAATGGGATTAGCTTCGCTTTTTGTCATTATCTCACTATCTTCCTCAAAAGATTGTTCAGGATGGTACTGCTGAAGATGAAGTAGGAGAATGCACTGAAGAAAATTCTGCTGCAGACTAGGTTTCCCTTTCTTGCTGTTTCACTGCAGTATCTTTGACAGTAGGTGGACACCTCACAAGAGTTCAGTGAGTTTCTCCGTTTTATCAAGGTGTCGTACTCCAAGCAGAACACTTACAGTTAGCTTTAACAGTTTTTCCACGTCTAGTAAAATTTCCATACAAATGATTTTAGCCTTCCTGACTTGGTGTAATTTATTATGTCATTATAATGTGTGTCTATTGGTGGAATGCTTTCTGGTTTATGAAATATCCCTTGTAGTTCAATCAGTAGCCATTCAGTTGTTTCTAACTGCTGCTGTTTCAGAGATTCCAGCCAATCAATATTTTTGGGCATGTTTTTTCTGCATCCTAGGAAACTATGGACTCCCAGATCACATAGGGTATGTCTACACAGCAATGTAAGCCTAGGGTTGATGAGACTCAAGACAGCTGACCTGTGTCAGGGAACCCTGGGCTTGAGAGTGTCTACACTGCATTAACCCTTGGTTAAGGATTTTCTGACCCATGCTCAAACCTAGGGCTCTGGCATCCACACTGCAGTGCACAGATCCAAGTCAAAGCAACTCTATCCCAGAGTGCCTAGTGTCACTTTCTCCTCCTCCTCTCCCCCCACACCCCTGTGTCGACACTATTCCTATGAATGTGTTGAGTTAATTTCTGTATCTTTGACTAGTCAGTTCATATTATAAGCTCTTCAGGGCAGGGACTGTGTATTTTAACTTGTTTAATGTACTTTGTAAACTACCATGTATACTGATGGCCTGTTACACAAATAAAGATATATATATATATATATATACATATGTTTGTTTTGGAAGATTCCAGCTAATGAAGATGCTCCACTTTCAGTTAGCTCCCAGCAGGTGGCATTAGCATCTAGTAAAATCAGTGATCAAAACATTTAAGTAGACTGGCTAAAAGGTGGCACCAGGGTGCAATCAAAAAGATAGACCAGTGCCTTCTTCAGGCTATTCTTGCTGGAATGTTTGCAACATTTGACCATGGTCAAATAGGTATTTAATTTATCATTATTACCAGTTGACTGACTTTCCTATGTATTTGTATGATTCTCTCATCACCATAATATTTGAGCACCTCACTGATTAAATATGTACAGTGAATTCTCTAGTAGGCTTTAAGAACTTCTGCCCTTTGCCTTGATTCATATCTGCCTTCCCTTTTCCCCTTCCTATCTTATCTAGATATCAGTTGTAATTTCGCTTCTTTCTAAATATCTAAAATTGGATATTTTAAAGATTTTTGGTTTTGATTTCTAAAAAATATAAATTATCTATCCATCCATCCATCCAATTGGCATAATTGAAAAATATATACTAAGGAAAAATACATCTAGCTGCTTCCCCAAACCAGAAAGAACAGAAAAAACTCTGCTGCAACTATTGATTCGGCTATCTTCTTAATAAAATTGAGTACAAATTTCTACTCACGGTGAAGTTTTGTGGGGTAAAACTGCCATCTGTGAACAAACTTTAATAATTTCACAGTTCCTTCATAACTCCTTGGATAACTGAGATTGCTTTACAGCAGTAGTTTTTTCATTTGCAGATCCCTAAAAAAATTTCAAATGGAGTTGTGGACCCTTTTGGAAATTTTAGACCCCACAGGTTGAAAACCACTGTTCTATGGTAATGACAACCTCTTGCAGACCTCTTTGACGTCGTCTGTGGTCCCCCATGAGTCTGCCAACCAAAGCTTGAAAACCACTGCTTTACAGAATATTCAGCTACTGTGTAACTTACTAAACGTAATCAAAGCTCCTTTCATTTAACAGAACTTGTATTCCCCCTCAGACTCTAGCACTTGTCTTCTCTTGTCATTTTTGCTGACATTTTACAGTGACCCTGAAGCTAGAGGCTTTTGATTGAGCTCACTCAATGAGATTTTAAGCATGTGCTTAAAGTTAAGGAAATGGCTAAAAGTTCTTGGGGGGGTATTGGAGTTCAAATGAGTGGGATGTTTGGATCTGAATATCAAAGTTAATATGTTATAATTCTTGTGGGGAAAGAGTACAAAATTTGCTGAGACACATACAAAATCACCTTTTGAGGAGGTTAGGACACATCTGTTTTAGTTTACAAAAAACAACAAAACTCTTAAATCTGTGTGAAAAGACAGTGCTGCATTTTAGAGAGGATTGATGAGAGTTTTTATTTTTGAAAAATGTACCTCAACTAAACTACATACATACCTTATCCTCTTTCCAAGTAAATAATTTGATTAAATGGCTTATCAAATGGATTGTTGTGTATAAAAGTGGAACATTTCATAGGAGTAGAACTAATATCTTGCTTATGAGACTTCTTCCAAGGAAAACATAGTAATATATACAATATCTTTTCGCAATAGGCTAGACAAATGGCAGCTGTCCTTCTACGACGTCTGTTGTCCTCTGCGTTTGAGGAAGTCTATCCAGCTCTTTCACCAGATGTTCAAACTGCCATCAAAAGTGAACTGCTGTTGATTATTCAGATGGAAACACAGTCTAGTATGAGGAAAAAAATCTGTGACATTGTTGCTGAGCTGGCCAGGAATTTAATAGGTATATTATGTATATGCAGTGGTCACTACCTATATGTACATACCTATATGTAAATATTTGCATCGTATTTTGGTTCCTAATCTCAAGAAGAATTTCAAAGTACAGTAGCTGACTTTTTTTAAAAGAAAGCAAGTCTAGACAGAAGTGTAAGTAAAATGGTTAAATATAAAATATTGCAGCTTTAAAACCCAACTTAATGATCCAAGTTTGTACTATGTTGACCTTTGTTAACTATAGGGTCCTATCAAGTTCACGGCCATGGGAAAAAATGTCATGAAATGTGAAATAAGCCCTCCCCCATGAAATCTAGCTATTGGGGGGTGGGAGAGGAGTGTTCACTGGGCACTAGCTAATAGTCGCTGGGGTGGGAAGAGACAGGACTTGCTCTTCCCCTGCACAGCTAGTCTTAGGGAGTGGGGGAGATCAGATTGACCTCCAGCTACCCTGCTGCAGGAAGCCCTGGGGCTGCTGCCCAGATGCAGAACTTCCTGCAGCAGAGGGAAGTATTCAGAGGTGGGTCTGATCTCACCTCTGAGAGTGGCCGTGCAGGGGAAGAGCGAGTCCTGTCCCTTCCCAGCCCAACTCGTACTAGCAGCTTGGAGCTCCCGGCTGGGGCGCTCGTATCAGTACCGGCGATTAGACCCGGCTGCAGGAAGCTCCCTGGCAGCTGCCTTTAGAGGCCAGCTCTGAAAGTAGCACAGAAGTTAGGGTGGCAACCCCCCTACAACAGCTTTTTGACCCCAACCCTGTTTTGGGTCGGGACCCGCACAGTTACAGAACTCTGAAATTTCAGATGTAAACACCTGAAAACATGAAACTGACTACTTTTCAAATCCTATGGCTGTGAACTTGACTAGAATGGACCATGAATTTGGTAGGGCCCTAGTTATCCATGTAGAGGCAACTTCAGAAGGCACAGTTAAGGAAACATAATTGGGATTGGGTAGGATTTCACTTCCTTGACCTTTTCAGTAAAGTCTCTGGTGCACAACTGTATTAATTCTTATATATGAATATTTTTTCATAAGAGTAAATGCTGATCTCTGTACCTTAGTGTTTTTGCTTATCAGATACTCATCTCCTTTTGTTTTCCCTTTCTTATATTCCTGGAATAGTTTATGCTGTGGCCTTTATACATATGCAATTTTAATTTTGTTTGGAATTTTATTTGAAAAAAGCACAGTGACTTTTAAATGTACTGTGTTTTTACTCAGTCTGAATATGCACCAGTTTGCTCCTGTTGAAGTGCTGCTCTTATTTCAACTAACTTAACTTATGCTCACAGTTCTGGTTTAGTTGAATGCCAGAAGAGTATGCAAAGGCTTTGCACAACTGATATCCTAATATATTAACTGTTGTAAGTTGTAGTTGAAACTTAAACCACCCTAAAATTTATTTGCCCTGTAAACCTTTGACTTTTTTTCTAGATGAGGATGGCAATAACCAGTGGCCAGAAGGTCTGAAGTTCTTATTTGATTCCGTCAGCTCTCAGAATGTGGGACTGCGTGAGGCCGCTCTGCATATTTTTTGGTATGCTTCTGGACCAGTGGTGGTTGTTGCTCAGTTAGTGTACTTGGGTTTTTAGCTAAATCAAATGCTTGTAAGAAATGCAAGATAGGAGAAACTGTAATAGTTTACAACTGATTATGCATCCTGTTTATATTCTGGCATATGGCATTTTACTTGACACCGAGAAAAGAGGGTAGAGTATTTGTTACTGATTTTAAGTATATATTAAAGCTTCATTTGCCGTCTGTTAAGGTCTTAAACCTATCTAAAATGAGTTAATGCAGGTGTTATTCGTCATCTTTAGGAACTTTCCTGGGATTTTTGGGAATCAACAACAACACTATTTAGAGGTCATTAAGCGGATGTTGGTTCAGTGTATGCAAGATCAGGAGCATCCAACGGTAATACACCTGTTCTCCTTTCATAGAATCATAAGAGGGGAGGATTATCCCATAATTAGGGTGCTAGTTTAGGACCCTGGACCTGGGGTTCAGTTCCCTGCTCTGCCATAAATTTCCTTTCTGACCTTGAGCAAGTCCCAGAGGGGTAACATTTTCAAAAGTGCCTAAGTCATGTTGGAAGTAAGTCAGATTCACTTTCCTTCAGACTTACCTCTTAAGTGCCTATGTCATTTTAAAATGGGACTTAGCCTACTACGTCACTTACTTGGGTTTTAAAAATTTTACCCTTTGTCTTTCAGTTCCCCATCTGTAAAAATGGTGAATAATAGTACCTCACAGGGGTAAAGATGATCAATAATACAGTAATGAAGGAAAGAGATTGTTTGACAAGATTTCTGATGAATGAATTTATTGAAGTCCTTGGTGAAAAACATCAAAAACTTTTCCAAGTGGATGTATTTTCAAACTAAAAGTGAATCTAAAATGGTTCTATTGTGGCATATTAGCAGCTAGTTTAAAAACCGTATCAAATATGAAAGCACTCAGATGTCTCTCTACCATTACAAACTCTAATCTTCGCCTGAAACAGCCTTTCTACCCCTTCCCTCTAGGTTAGGATGCTGTCTGCAAGGGCTGCAGCTGCATTTGTACTTGCTAATGAGCACAATCTTCCTCTTCTGAAGCATTTTGCAGACTTGCTACCTGGAATCTTGCAGGTAAGAACCACGCAGAAGGTGTCTTGTCATACCATCTATATTTGCTTAACGTAAGCACAAGCCATTGATTTGTAAACTCCTTAGTGCAGGGGCGGGCAAACTTTTTTGTCCTGAGGACCACATCGGGTTTCCAAAATTGTATGGAGGGCTGGTTAGGGGAGGCTGTGCCTCTCCAGACAGCCAGGCGTGGCCTGGCCCCCGACCCCTATCCGACCTCCCCTGCTTCTCTCCCCCGACAGCCTACCCCTGGGGACCCCTGCCCCATCCACCACCCCCTGACTGCCCTGAACTCCCTGCTGCCCCATCCAACCGCTCTTCTCATTCCTGACACCTCCCCCCCCACCCAAGGACCCTTGCCCCATCCAACCACCTCTTCTCCCTGTCCCCTGACTGCCCCCTGCCACCGCCCCATCCAACCCTCCCTCTCCTTCCTGACTGCCCCCCGGGACCCCTGCCCCCATTCAACCCCCCTGATCCCTGCCCTCTGAGCACCCCGCCCCCTATTCACACCCCTGACCATCACCCCGAACTCCCCTGCCCTCTATCCAACACCCCGCCCCCTTACCTCGCTGCCTGGAGCATTGGTGGCTGGTGGCGTTACAGCCACGCCACTGAGAGCACCAGGTCAGGCCACGGCTCTGCAGCTGTGCTGTCTGGCCGTCCAGAGCGTTGTGCCGGTGGCACAGTGAGCTGAGGCTGCGGGGGTGGGGGAACAGCAGTGGAGGGGCCGAGGGCTAGCCTCCTGGGCCAGGTGCTTAGGGGCCAGACAGGAGGGTTACATGGGCCGGATGTGGCTCTCGGGCTGTAGTTTGCCCACCTCTGCCTTAGTGGCATGTGAATTCCTCCACCTTGATCATATGTGCCAAATGGCTTTCTTTCCTAGTCTTTTTTTGTTTACATAGGGCATGTCTACACATACAGTGGTGCAGCGGCAGAGCCACACTGATGCAGTGCATATAGTGAAGACATTCTATGCTGTTAAGAGAGCTCTCCCGTTGGCATAATAAAACCACCTCCAAGTGGTGGTAGCTATGTTGGCAGGAGAAGCTGCCAACGAAGCTCTGTCCACACCAGTGCTTATGTCAGTGTAACTTACATCGCTTGGCATTGATTTATTCACACCCTGAGCAACATAAATAATGCCGACATAAGCTGTAATGTCGACATAGCCTGAAATTTTAAACTCTTTGGCACAGAGACTTTCATTGTTTGCCCACTGTCAAGTACATGTTTGGTGCTTTTGTAACACAAATAATAAATAGGGTCTAAGATAAATTTCTGTGGAAAATCCATTTATTTTAATGGTCAATATCTTAAATGTTATGATAACACTTGAGCAGTAAAAATTAATGAAATCACTTTATAGTAGAGTCTTTGCTGGTGTACATGTTTAAAAAAACTATGCTCAATCATATATTATAAGAAAACTCAAGATTATGAAATTGTAAATAATAAAGCAGGATGTTAAACATCTGCTAAGGATAAATATTTTTAAATCACCAGGTTCAGATAACTTGCACACTTACTCAGAGTTGGCTGGAGAGATCTCTGGCCCAGGGATCACTTTTAATAAATCTTGGAAATTCCAGAAGACAGGAAAAGTACTAATGTTTGCCGTTATTCAAAAAGGGCAGGGACGATAACCTAGGTAGTCATAGGCCCGTTAACCTAACATCAATCCCAGGCAAAATAATGAAAACTCTGACCTGGTATTCAGTGAACAAAGAAGTAAATGTTGAGAATATAATTAATGCTGATCAACATGAATTTATGGGAAATAAGTTTGTCAAACCTGATCTCATTTTTTGATGAGATTATAAGTTTGGTTAATATATAGACTTTTGTAACATATTTTACTTAATAGTGTGGAAAATCCTGATTTTAAAAACCCTTAGAACTATGCAACATCAAAGTAAACGCTAAATGAATTGCTAACGGACCATCTGAAACTAATTGGCGATAGGAATTGTCATCAAATGGGTGTGTTCCTCGTGGGATGTTGCAGGAATTGGTTCTAGGCCCAATGCTGTTTGACTTTCAATAATGTGGAAGAAAATATGAATAACATTTGCTGATCTCTCACAGATTGAGTGATAAATGAGAATAAGGCCATCATACTGAGCGACCTGGATCACTTGGCAAGGTTGGCCAATTTATACAAAATATTTAATACAGCCAAGTGCAAGGTCATACATGTAGGAACAAGGAGTGGGAGTATATACTAGAAAGCAGTGACTCTGGAAAAGATTTAGGGGTTATAGCAGAAAAGCAACTGAATATGAGCTTCTAATGCAAGGTTGTGGCAAAAAAGGCTAATGTAATCCTTGGATGTATAAATAGGGGAGTAGTGAGTTGGAGTAGAGAAATTGATACTGGAATACTGTATCCAGTTCTGATGTCCATATTTTTACGATGATGTTGAAAAAGTGGAAAGGGTTCAGAAAAGAGCCACAAAAATGACTTGTGGGCTTGGGGGGAAAAAAATTTCTTAGTGATACTTAAGGACCTCGGTCTGTTTAGTTCATCAATAAGCCTGAGAGAGGACTTGATTTGTGCAGGAAAAACCTTCACTGAGAGAAAATATCAGGTATTAAAGAGCTCTTTAGCCTAGCGCAGAGGCATAACAAGAGCCAATGGCTGAAAGCTGTAACCAGACAAATTCAAATTAGAAATGTCAGTTAACAGTGAAAGAAATTAGCCATTAGAACAAAATATGAAGGGAACTGGTGGATTCTGTCTTTGAAGTCTTAAATCAAGACTGGATGCCTAGAAAATATGCTTTAGCCAAGCAGAAGCTGCGGGGCTCAGTACAGGATTAACTGGGTAAAATTCAATGGCCTGTAATATACAGGTCAAACAAATGTTCTTTTGGTCCCTTTTAGCTCTAGAGGATCAGGAGTAGAAACTCACCTATGATTCAAGCTGGCTTATGTTTGTTTTGAAAGGGATAAAGTTGTGCAAGAGTTGGAGTTAAAGGGTATCTAGTTTTGGGAAAAGCTAAGTTGGGTAGTTTGAGCTCTATTTGGGCAGGTATTGTGGGGTACAGATGGTTTTATAAAAGGAAGCAGGTAATAGCATGTTCGTTTGGTACAGTGTTTGTAGCAGCCATACTGAGTTTCATGCCATTCATATTGCATAGTGCAGTTCAGAGTAGATTAAGAACATTAAGGTAACCTTTGTTGCTAGGGTCAGGAGGATGGCTTGATGCTGGAGGCAGTGGAAGCTATAAACATAGCCTCCTTTACTCTGATAAGCTGAACCTAAATTTTCTGCCAAGATTCCTACCTTCTGCAGCACACTGGAAATTCTGTAGCAGCTTCATTTAAATGAAAAATTGAGTGTGTTTTAACTGTGGAAATGAATACAGGAACTCCTGTTTGATACTGAAACCAGTTTTTTTACTCTCTAGAATTTGTGTGACAAATTTTGTTTAACAATACATAATTGTTTTAGTAGCAGAGTATGATATAATTTGAGCTTTTGGCAGCTAGAAAGAAGGAATTGTGGGATAATCATCCAGTTCATACTAAAATGTTAAGCAGTAAAATAGTTAATATAGGCACAGATAGGTCTGAAAATTAGATATGGCAAACAGTCTATTTGGATGCATATGTGCAGTTGGATTCTGTGGCTATGGTAAACCGAATATGTAGATCTCTGGTTATAAATAGGAGATGAGAAGTGTTGGGATAATTGTGGGTGATCTTTGGAGGCAGTTGGGAAAGAATTCTGCGGCTGTTGAAGTTCATTCTACTGATTGGTTAGTGGGAAGGATATGAAATGTTACGACCATGATTAAAGCTTGGCTTTGGACACCAGTGTGACATTCTGGATGACCAGTTAGGTCTTTAAGCCAGACTTTTTTCAAGCCTTGATATCTAAAGTTCAGTTTCTTAATTCACAGATGAGCTACTAAATACAAGAGCCCTGACTTTCAAAGGAAACAAAGCACTTGCACCTCCAACTGACTTCAGTGATTTGGGTGCTCAGTACTTCTGAAAACTAACTAGGCTATTTATATTTAATGCAGAATTTGGAGGTGTGACTTTAGATACCCAGGTTTGAAAATACTGACTTTTTGCTGTACAGCTGCTCACACTTGTAGTGGATAGACAAGTAGAACTTAATCACTGAAAAATGAAGAAAAATCCTTGTATACGTTATACAACTGCCTGGATAGGGCGGGTGGAGTGTACTAACTAGTATAAGGATGACCTGTCTTGACTAAGCAGTATCTTCCATGATGGAGATTAAACCACTGAGATCCTAATTACGTTGAAAAGCAATATTGTATTATAAATTGAAGAACCAAATACAGTTTGTAACTTGTTTGCTTTAAACTATACTTTTGAGATAAAGAACAAAATCTGGTTAATAGTGATACAAATAAATATCTATTATACCGATAAGAGGTGACTGCCAAAGGGACAAAAGTGCTCTTTTTAGGCTAAAAAGAGCAAAAGACTTGTTTACCTTAGAAATTCAGATCATATTGACCTATTTTTCCTGGAAGGCAGCCCTAAACATGACTACAGTATCAAGAGAACACTGTCTAACCAATTAAAAGGCAAGGAAGTTTTAGTTAAACTTTTAAATAATTTTTAACATACAACTTCAGACAGTTGCTGGTTAGGATATCTTTACAAAAAATTGAATACATTTTTCATTCCCATGCCCTTCAATTGAGGGCTAACAGGGGTCCCATTCTAGTTCCAGATTCTCCAGCAAAAGCAAGGAAGAATAAACTTGATATGCTTGGTATTTCTAAGGTGGTGGGTTTTTTTTACTTTAAGACTGCATTTATACAACAGAGAAACAAAATGAGCATGAATTTGTTTTTTTCTTTGTGGATTACCTTCAGTTACTAGTTAGTAAGATGTATGAAGTATTAGACATGCTTTTTGGGAGTTATACCTGTTAAACTGCTAAAATGCAACTTTTACCATTTGAGCACTACTGACTTAGTGATATGATTTGATTTTATGAAGTTAAGTGTCTCCCCCCATCATGTTGGCTCTGCTTATATTAACGCCAGTGGGAACTAGTCACACACAGAAGACGTAGACCCCATAATCTTTAATGCGAGTAAACAGCCTGAATTTCTTCATAATCCAGTGTTTTTGCAGCATCAGTAAAAAGCAATATTTTAATTTCATCCTAATTTTTTTCTAGGCTGTAAATGATTCCTGTTACCAAAATGATGACTCCGTTCTAAAATCCCTTGTAGAGATCGCAGATACTGTTCCGAAATATTTACGTCCACATTTAGAACCAACATTACAACTAAGCCTAAAGGTATATCTGGAAATTACGAAGAGCAGATTTTCATTTGTTAAACGTCTGGTCTAACCACTGAGCTTTAATCTTTAATCCTTGCAGTTATGCGGAGACACCAACCTCAATAACATGCAGCGTCAGCTGGCCCTGGAAGTAATAGTGACGCTATCAGAAACTGCTGCTGCTATGCTGAGAAGACATACCAACATTGTTGCACAAGCTAGTAAGTAAAATACTCCTGTTATCTATTAAATAACTTGCCCCCTTTTTAAAATGTTAAACCAATGTCCCCCATGTTAACTAGCACAATAACCTCTCTAGACTTTCAGTATTGCAAAACATTTATCAACATCTGCAAGCCCCTAAATCAGTTTTCCAAAACTCTTTTTAGTGAAGGCCACTTCTTGGCAATTTTGAGCTGTTTTGCCTTCTCACTTATGATTTTGTGAACTCCTCCAGTCTGCAGCTGCATAACACTTCTATAGCAACTAGAGCACATGCTTACAGGGAAAGTGATATTGGGAAAGCATTTGATTGTTTTTACTTAGCTGTCACTAGATACAGTCCAAACTTTAGCACTATACAAACCCAGCTATGGACACCCAACTATTAAAGTCTTAAATTCAAAGTTTCTGTTTAGGCACCTAAGTGGCCTCATTTTTCCAAGTGCTAAGGGCCCCTGACACCCAGTTAATGTTAGTGGGAGCTGTTATGCTGCATCTTTGAAAATCAGTCAGTTTATTCAGACGCTTAAATATGGGGTTAAGTTTCGATCCAAAATACTGATTAAAATCTAGATTGTAAACTCTCCAGGACAGGCGCTGTGCCTTTCTAAAGCATGGCACGCACTTTTGGACACTAAAAATAACTTTCTCAGCTGGGCAACCCAACAACAGAGTACTGTTTTTATATGCATAACTAAATGCATATTGCTCCACCTGTCAGATTCTTTTGTGAGCAGACAGGGCACTGAAATAAACAAGTCATGCTCTGAGAGATTCAAACAACCCCCCCCACCACACACACACACACAGAGAGAGAGTGGTAGTTGAATAGACTTTGGTTCACCATATGCTAAGTCCCTGGAAATTACATAAAGGCAACTTGCTATTTCATTCTTCTGCGGGTTGGAAAAGTGCCGCTTTATGCTCATAACTGTTTGAGATGTTAATCTTCTAGGAAGACAGTAAAAAATTAGGATTGTCGATCTTTACCTATATATCCAGAAGAACAAAACTCTGGAGGTCAAAGACTTCTACACAGTGTGCATGAAAAGCAAGCCTTTTATAGAGATGTTTTTCAGGGGTCCTTTATATTAAATGTTACTATTCTCAGTAGGCTTACATGTTTTAAGCCATTTGCTAGAGTCATTTGTACTCTTCCAGGTTTTTGGAATCTGAGTCTTGGTGCCAGTGACAATGTGTGATTGAGATTCTGATTTTTTAACTGGATTTGAACACTGGTGTATAAGAGCCTCCCCGCTACCACATATATATGCTTACAAGTCATGCACATGTGTGCTTGAAAAGCATGTCATCTCAGGTATAATCCTTTTGAAGCAGCTTATTCTTAGTGGCTTCACACATAGGCATCTGGTAGTCCAACATCACATTCAAACTTTGGTTGGGTATGCAAGAGGTTATCTTGGTGGGCAAATTAAAGCACTCTGAGAATCTTGCAGACACAGTGCAATTTTCTCTGGCTTATGTACATAGCCACAATTGGTTAACTCACTACATAGCTCCTGGGTTCTTTGCTAAATTCTCGCACAGCATCATCAGCAAGTAATGCTTTCTGCCATCTCCATTTGTTAGCCAGGGTTATCTGAACCCAAAGATGTGGTAACTAATCTGTTTTCCAGGCAGTGTCAGGAAATAAGTCAGTGGGTGACACAGCATCTCTGTCTGATAAATGATTGGAATATACAAGAGTGCTTCCATCCAACAGTCCTTGGTTTTTATTGAGTATAAAGCACACATCAGAACTAGCGATATTCTAGATTAGAAGCACCTGAGATTATAGTTGCCCAAAGTCTGAGGTGGTATCAAGTTACAGCAACAGGTTTCGGGTGCCCAACCTTTCTTCTAGCTACTGGGGAGTTAGATGTCAGTCTCCTAGCTCATAGAAATCCTCTTAGACTTCTCCCAAGCTTCTCCAAAGTACACTCTAACTAAACTTTATATAGGTTCTCTTTAGACCAAGCACATAACTCATAATAGGCTAAACAATCTCCCTAGCAAGGGCGAATAATAATTCATTATTCTACTGATACCCAAATCTAGGTCTGTTTTCCCCACTTCCCCTCTACCCCTTCTCATGATTCTGTCCTTTCACTGAAACTGTGCTGTTAGTAACACACTGCAGTCTGTACGGCTGTCTTGTCTGTCTAAGCAAGGATGAATTATTCCTACATGGTGTCCTTGCTTCCAGCTCATGGCGCTAAGTACACAGGATGGCTGCGAGTTATGTCAAGTCACGTTCTCTTGTAATATAGTTGGCTAGGAGACTGTCCCATCCTGGTGGATGATGACCTGGCCTTGGTTGTACACTCCTGCATCATCTCCCCTGTATATAGCTCGGTATAAAGCCATCAGTCTTATGAAACATCAGCTAGTATGGAATGCCACAGCATGCCTCCTCAGCAACACAGGCTACTGTGAGCACATGAAACAAGTTTTGTGTGTTCTATGCTGGCTTCCATACAATATAAAGTAAAGTTTAAGGTCATGGACCTTATCTTCAAGGCATGTGATGACGTGGGCCCAGCCTTTCTAAAAAAAAAAAAATGGCATAAAGCTCCAGGATGAGGACTGTGGCTGAAAACTGCTCTTCAGGCACAATGGAACTTTTTTACCATGGGTGATGTTAGTCGATGCAAGAGAGCTTTCTCAGTTGCTGGTCTAAAACTGTAACTCCTTAAGGCAGTGGTCCCCAAACTTTTGAGGGTTGTGCCCCCTCCTTACCCTTGTCCCCACCCCACTGGGGATTGGGGGGAGAAGGAGGGAGACGCAGCCAGGGATAAGGAGGCCAAGGCTGGGGCTGCAGCTGGGGGTGAGTCTGAGGTCGGGAGTGGAGCTGGAGCCATGGCCAGAGGCTGAGCAGAACTGCAGCCGGCTGCGGTGGGGGCCAACAGCTGGGCCTCCTGCCCCAGCCTTGGCCCTAGGCAGGGAACGGAGCCGAGACTGGGAGCAGGGCAGGAGCCAGGGATGTGGCTGTGGGTGTGACTGGAGCAGAGCTGGGGGCAGGGAAGGTGTGGGTGGTGTTCGCTCCCTGCCCCCCCATTGGCCCCCCCCCCAAAGGTTCCTTTGTACCCCCTAGTTTGATAGCCCTTAGGGAAGAAGTCCCCATAGACATATGCTACCTCTTATTCAAATTGCAAGGCACATTTCTTGTCTTCTCTAATATAAACATATAGCCGCATGTACATAGTGTAAAAACAAATAAAAACCCTACCAGACGTTACACTGCACACACAATTATCCTGAGGTGGAGCAACAAGTAACATAAGTTAGTCATGTTGTTTAATGGAAGACACTTAAATACTATGGTGATGAGGGTGTAATTAAAACCTATTTAGAAGCTAAGGTTCCATATTTACAGAGTAAACTTTCATTTTTCAAATGCAGGGATGGGCAAGTTGACAGTTGATGGATTAAGTGTCATAGGTTCTTCATATCTTGAGCTCTTCTGAAAGTTCTAAGGTACTTTCAGTGGGAAAATCCCATTTCTAAAGGGCTTATATCTTCTTTGTTTAAAAAGAAGACAAGGCAGAACAGAAGGGCTACACACTTGCAATCCGAAACAGGTAATCAGGTTGTCAAGATGAAGATTAGGCCAGTGTCCCTCTAAATATGTACAGCCATTGAGAATTACTTATTGGTCTGTTTGCCATATATCAGTCAGTAGTGTTTTATATTTTTTTTAAGTTTTCATCTATGCCAGGTATACTGTCTGTGCACCAAGAGTTCATAATGGAGAGCAGGAAAACTGGGAAATAGTTTTCTGTAGTCAGTCATCAGACTTTATCAGCCAAAATTTGGAGGATTCCTTGTCAAAGCTTCCATAAATTAGTCCAAACACATCCTGACTCTAATGCCATGTTTGTCAAATATTGCTAAACCTTTCAAATGAATGTTGGCAGCCTTTACTTTATCAAATTGATCTTTGCAAATTTAAAATTCTTCAGAAGAACTCTGTTGTAATTTATTTTTGGTGATGAAAGGGTATTCCTAATTTCCATTCTATTATTTTTATTACATGTGAAGCAAAATGTTCTGAACGTCCTCTCCTAAACTCATTCAGAGCTATAGATTAAACATTACTTTAGTATACTGTAATTTAATTGGGATGACTGTCAGGTTTTCATTTTGTGTTTAGTTCCTCAGATGTTAGCAATGATGGTTGATTTAGAAGAAGATGAAGATTGGGCAAATGCAGATGAGCTTGAAGATGATGATTTTGACAGGTATTTGACAAACCAGCTGTCTCAATTAAAAGAAACCCTATAGCATACAGGTGACCTGGGTGTTTGCGAGATGGGGATGCAGTTTGTTTGCATCCTGCACTCCCACACTTTACCTGTCTTCCACTCTGAGCAGCAGCACACACATTTCTACTTTTTACAGATAGTGGAAGTGAAAATAGAAGCCTTGTGATATAAGTTGGTGCCACAACTGGCAGAAAATAATTGAGGTCTAGAATTATGTTACTGGTGTCTGAAGGAAAAGGATCAGAAGCAGTTTATTCTTGGATAGGAGCAATGCTAAAGGGGAGGGTGAGCAGAAGTAGCTGTGTGTGTGTCTCATTGAATAACAAGCTTTGGGTGTAAATAAATCTTCCTTTATAATTGAAAGACTCCAAATATAAGCATTTGTATCTTTCAGATTCAAACTTAAACTTTATTTGCTTGCAAGGATCATTCACATTCAGAGATGGAAAAAGTGTATGAGGAAATACGCTTTTTCGAATGAACTATTGGACCTGTTGACTTTTTATCACAGACTTTGAATTAATCATGAAATTTTTTTTAAACATTAACTTTAGCAATGCAGTTGCTGGTGAGAGTGCATTGGACAGAATGGCATGTGGCCTTGGAGGGAAACTTGTTCTGCCTATGATTAAAGAACATATTATGCAAATGCTCCAGAATCGTAAGTAACTGATGCATTGTTTTAGAGTTTTAGCTTATATAATTTTTGTAAAGGCCTGTTCAGCTATGTAGCGCTTTCTGTTCATTATCCTTTTGGATTATTAATAGGTGCATATAAAACTATATAGATATTGTAGATAGACTTGTAATTTATTCTTTATCCAAAGTGGAATTTCAAAAATGTATCTAAAATGTGATGAATGTGTTCTGCTTTCGGTGGTCAAGCACAGAGGAGCTATTTTATTAAAAGTAGTAAAGTAACTCAAACAGCTTCCCTTCAGACTTTCTCTGGATTTCGTCATAAATGAGGGAAAATGTCTGCCACATTGAAGAATTTTGGTTTAGATTGGACTTGTGAGTTCTAGAAATACCAACTGCATATGAGCAGTATGAAATTTCCCACTAATTCAGTAAAACATTGAGAATGAGTTTGACTAGATAAATGTGCTACAGATTGTCACAATTGGTAATTGACACTTCTGGCATCCTCTGCAGACAACACCCAGGGTTATGTTGGATACTGACTTCTTTATCTTTTTAGAGACGGTCCCCCCAGGTTAGAGTTCAGGCATTGTGCTAAGGCATTGTGAGGCAGTATAAACTGCCTCTTCCAGTCCTCTAACTTTACAGAACTCCAGTCTGCAAGAGTCTCAATCCTACTTTTTTCACAAGCATTAGAAGCACACTGATTTTTTTAAAAAACACATTAAGGTGCCGCGATCATACATGGATAAGAACAAATCACACACTGAAATACAGTAGTAACCACTATGGTGGACAGGTTGAGTTTTGCCATACTGATCCACCTTATAGTAGTATGGATCCACCTTATAGTAGTATGGATCCTGGCCAGCCATCTATCTTCTCCTGACCTCCAAGTATCCTAATGTTTGTTTGTGCAACAGGATTGCTCATTGAATCATATTTTGCACATTTGGGTTTATTGCACCCTAGAAGGCATGCTGAATTTGATATGGACAGCCAGGCATATGGGTTGAAGAAGGCAAGTCACAAACCACTAGCAGCCTTCTTGTGCTGTTTAATTTCTGAAATGAAAGTTATTCATTGTAGAAAACTACTTGGATACTTTGGAAACTGATTAATCTTTTGATCTTCAATACCTTCAGAACTGGCAGGTACCTAGAGCCTTTATGTAGCCCCTTGGCAGTTGGGGCTGGGTCTTATAAGAGTTGGAAGCACTCATTCTCACCTGACTTGCTAGTCAGTATGCCCTGATCCTTCCTTTGAGCAGGGATGCTGCAATCTGGGTTGAGCGATAGTGAGAGGTGAGGCGCATGAGGTGTGTGCTCTGCTGGGAAGGAGAACCTGATGCAATATTTATTTGGTGAAGTGTCATTGGTAGTATAATAGGAGGGGAGAGCTCTATTTACAGGCAGGGAATAGAGGAGAGACTGCAAGGTTTTCTGATTAAAACTTCAAACACAATACCTTATTTAATCAACTGTTAAAGATGAACTACAAAGAATTTTTGTTTTTCTTTTTTTAGTGGTAATATTCCAGTCTTTTTCCCCTCAAACCTTCCTTACATAAATTAAAGATTGTAAGTTTTCCCCTCAGGGGGTGGGATGCAAGAATATGAGCCCCAACAGGCTTTAGGTATCATCTCTCCTGGCATCACAAGAATGCATGCATGCAGGCATGCATTCTAATAGCAGTGAGTTGGAAGGAAGAGGCACAATGGGATCTTAATGAATTAGGAAAAAGCAGTGAACTTGAGCAGCAGCCAAAATAGAAGCACTGTAACTGCTGGTTCCCAGCATCCACTGTCAGAACTGGCACTTTCTAGCCTAGCTGTCCGATGCAAATCAGAATATCTTTCACTTATAATGAAGCAAGCTGCAACTAGGATGCCAGTCTGTGGTGGTATATTGGTTAAGTTTGCCGGAGTTGGAAACTTTTATGTTGTGACTGTTTAGGGCAATCCTGTGAGTTGTGCATTGGTACTACACAATTACTATATTTACATTATCCTTTAGATTTTCTATAGTACAGAAGATCTGCCATCTAGACTACTGGGGTTTATGAAACAATGGAGTAGTGGGAGTGGATAGTCCACTTCACCTCACTATAATATGTCTGACCAGAGCACAGTGGTTTAAAAAAAAAAAAAAGCCAGATGTTGAAGTAATTAAACATTTTTTACTTGACTAATTTATTTGGGGTGGGAGAGCTGTAGGCATCTCTTTAATCTGGTGCTGTATAATACCGTGGAATATATAATACACTGCTTTACAGCGAGTAGCAAAAACAGATCTTTGTACTATCCCAAACTACCTCACAATTCAGCAGATGTGTGTGAGTAGCATTAGGGACAGTAGTAGAAAGAGTTGAAGTGCCCTTTACAAGTTGTAGGATTGGAGACCTGGTACCACTAATTCAAAATTCTTGACTTTTGGTGTGGGGAGAAGTCTTAGTCTTAGTCTTAGTCTAGCAAAGCAGGGAAAGAGTAGGCTGTTTGACAGATTTGGCTATATCTTTACTTGTATGTTTTATTTTCAAATGTGTTTGTTGTAGTACAAGGAAGAACATTGTGGGCAAAAGGGATTTGCTAATGCACATTCTCCACTCTAAAGGAAAGCTGTTAAGGAGAGATGGAGGTCAGGTGTCAGGCTAATAGGCTATACATTATAAAAAGAGTGAAAGTTAAATTCCTAAATCCATATTTAACCTTAGGCTTCAATTTTTTTAAATTGTCCAATCCTTTGAAAAACACATTAGGAGGATTGAATAGGGTACATGACATTAGAAATTTGTGAGAGAGAGGTGGGGATTCTTTGTTCATCTTTAAATTGGAATGTTCAGTTCTCTTACCTAGATTTTTTTCTTTTTTTCAAACACTGAAGAAGAGGGGCAAGCACAAGGGTATGGAAATCACTGGTAGCAAAATGGAAGATGTCTTTTCCTGAAACTTTCCTAGTTGACTTATTTAAGTAGGCTATTTCAAGACATTAGCACTAGGGATGAGGCATCAATAGCTTAGAATTTCTGTGTTCAGTTTTGGGCAGAAGGGTTTGTCCCCCATTTCCTTAAACTATCCTGAAGAAAAGGATGTCTGGATACATGCAGGGGTGGAGAGAGAGCATTTCTGACATACATAGATTAAGTATCCAGTCTTGTTTTTACGATTTTAAAATGAGACCTTATGTATTCCTGTCTTTTCTTATTATTTTCCGAAATGGATACCTTATTTTCCATGTAACGTCTTCTTACACAGCTGATTGGAAATACAGGCATGCTGGTTTAATGGCCCTGTCAGCTATTGGAGAAGGTTGTCATCAACAGATGGAGGGAATTCTAAATGAGATAGTTAACTTCGTTTTACTTTTCCTCCAGGATCCTGTAAGTTTAATGCAGTTGATTGATCAAAATTTGTTATTTAACTTCTGTTTTTATAAACACTTACTATTTGAGGGGAATGTTATTTCAGCATCCAAGAGTGAGATATGCAGCCTGTAATGCAGTTGGACAAATGGCTACAGACTTTGCCCCTGGTTTCCAAAAGAAATTCCATGAGAAGGCAAGTAATAGACAATCCAAGATTAAATTTTGTTCCATTCAGAAACTTGTTTTGAACATAAACTATTCTGTTGTAGGTAATTGCAGCTCTTCTGCAAACTATGGAAGATCAAGGCAACCAGCGTGTTCAGGCTCATGCAGCTGCTGCACTCATTAACTTTACTGAAGATTGTCCGAAATCACTGCTTATTCCATACCTGGATAATCTAGTGAAGCATCTTCATTCCACCATGGTGATTAAATTGCAGGAGGTACAATATGCTTAATGATTTTGGTGGTTTTTTTATTGCTTTGCTAAAGTCTTCTGTCAAGTTTGCAAACCCCATTTATTATCCTACAGTAATTATTTGAGTCTTGTAAAACAGCTGATATTAAATTCACATTCAGTATCAAAAACTGAATGTTGTAAATAGTGATATTTAGACTATATAACAATATTTTATCAAAATTATAATCTGTACAAAAGCCACATTTGGAGACGGGATGCAATTTTCAAATAAAATTTAAGTGGTTGTAAGTTTTAGAGACAAACCATCTTTCTTTTTTTAATCCCAAAGTTAATACAGAAAGGCACTAAGCTGGTTTTGGAACAAGTTGTGACTTCCATTGCATCAGTTGCAGATACAGCAGAGGAAAAATTTGTTCCCTACTATGACTTATTTATGCCATCTCTTAAACACATTGTTGAGAATGCTGTACAGAAGGAACTTAGACTTTTAAGAGGAAAAACTATTGAATGCATCAGCCTAATTGGCCTTGCTGTTGGTAAGGAAAAGGTAAGTCTTTGAGATACATACTGAGATACATACTGTTAACTGTCGAGTCAAAGAGAATCTATTTTTTTAATAGATTCCACATAATAGTATGTTGCATTTCCTTCATTGATTGCTGAACCTTCAGGTTTGTTGCTGTCTGTCATACTTCCAAGTTCCTTTAACTGGGAAGGTAAATAAATATTTCAGCTGGCTTCGTTTGAATGGTTTTAGTTTTGTGCCTCATGTTGGTCTTTTATTCTGTATTTCCAAGATTACTACCTTGCAATTTAGTCTTTGCTAGATGTATGTATGTGTGTGTATACATACTACATGTACATCTAAAAAAAAGTTTAGTATTTGTTACATGACGGCAATATGATTCAAATTGATATAGTACCTTTCATTTCAACACTGGAAAATATCTACCAAGAACATTTTAAATTCTCAAAATAAGTCAAATAATTAATTGTTAAAATTAATGAAAATACTATAAGGATAGCATGGCATGGAGTATTGCCACCTTCACTTCTGTGCTGTGTGGCTGAACTGAGCACCTGGAAAGCGTGGCTGCAGAGCCTGCCTACAAAGATGGGAAGCCCTTCCCAGTGCAGGGTCCCCCTCAGCCAGGGACTGTTCTTCCCCCTCACCCCACCCCACCCGTTCACCTCCAGCATCCAGACCCCTCCAACACTGGGCTGGTACATGTGCCCACCCGGTAAAGACTGGGTTGCATGTGCAGGGCAGACCGGTCCCACCCAGGGACTGTCCTTCTGTGCACCAGCACCCCACCTAGGGACTGCCTCCCAGCACTCACCCTGCCCTATCCATGGACTGTGCCCCAATATTTAGGCCCCCCCAACCTAGTCTGTTCCCCATGTACTAATTGACTCTCCTCCCCATGCCTGCTGGTCTCCTACCTCAGCTGTGCAGCCCGCCCTGCCCACCTGCTGCTGCAGTCCTAGTGTTGGGGAGCCTGCTCCAGTTGGAGTCACTGGACCCACAATCCTGTAGGGTGGGGGGGCGCTGATCCTGATCCTGCTGCGGGGCGGAGCCCAACACCACTGGACTTGATCCTGCTGGCAGGACTGATGCTGGGTCCGATCCTGTGACACCCCATTTTTGCACACCTCTTCCACCCCCGCTGGCTCTGCACCTGGGGCAGTACCTCTCCTGCCCCACCCTTGAGGATGTCACGTGAGCCACAGCTGTGTGCTGATTGGGCCACAGGTTGAGAACCACTGCCTTAAAGCTTGACCATAGCTAAGGTTCACATCTTCAGTGGAAGATTACTCTCAGGAGTATCTTACGCTGCTTTAGGAATTTTTGCTTTTAAGTTAAATTCCTCTAAAAACAATGACTAACTTGTGTGCCTCAACTTGAAATAAGCGTTGTTTGATATGAAATTTCACATGTAGGTGTATTTTATTTCTAGTTTATGCAGGATGCATCAGATGTGATGCAGCTGTTGCTGAAGACGCAGACAGACTTCAGTGATCTGGAAGATGATGACCCCCAGGTATGTCAGATGCTCACTTGTAACAAATATCTGTTGACGCCTAATATTTAGTGTCTTTATCCTCTTGCTTTTTTATAGAAAATTTCTGAAGTGTCCCATGCAACATGGAAGTGTGTACCTGCTTCTTAAAAAAATTAGCTGTTCAGATCTTTTTGCCACAGAGAACCATTCTCCTAAGTCTAGTACAATGCATGGGATCTGCATAGTGTAGAGGTGGTTGAAAAGTGAAATTCCTAACAATGAAAGGATTTGAGGATCGAGGAACTTAAGAAACTGGACTTGCAATGCAGATTCTTCCATGCAGGAAATGGAGGGAAATGGTACATGGAATGCAGGATCAGACTTCAGCATATGAGTCTCTGTAATGGATAGTCTCTTTAGCACTGGATCCATTCACTATATTCTTATAGTAAATAGTTACTATGTTATAGTGGTTTTACTGTGAAAATGACTACAAATTTAATTAAGATTTGTATTTAACTTCTATATAAAATTGCTCAACCTATGTCCTTTGGTTTTTTTCTAACTGAAATTCTAATGGAAAATTCTACTTGAGATCTGAAAACCTAAGTGGTCATTTTTCATATCACTTCTACACCAATAATTGCAGTTTGACCATAGCAGACTAACTTGTTGATGCACACGGTAGAATAAAATTTAGCTTTATTGTGCTGCATTTTCTCAACAGCACCATTATTACTAAAAACTTGTCAGGAAGAAAATATCTTCTCCCTCTATCTGAGGATATTTGTAATAAACAACATTTTCATATTTACTGACCTCCCAGGCCAAGATACGTTGCATCGGTGCCTCTACCCAAAACTACTAGAGGCAGTTCAGAATTCTCCCTGAGGCTCTGGTCTTAACTTCCTTCCACCCTTGTACCAGATTCTCTGCCTATGGCAGTGCAAGCAGCGTTCAGCGCTATCTTATCTATTGTAGCCCTAGCTTTAAAGGATGATTTTGAAACAGCAGCTAGCAAAATCTTTTTCCCACCCTATCCTTTTGACCATCCTCTGACCTCCTTCATCCATTTATTGCCCCTCTCCCTATGGCTAAGCTTCCCAATCGAAGCAAGCAGAGGGGCTCCATTTGTGAAGAGACTCTTGGGAGATGCAAGGGGAGCTCTGTCACAGCTGCTTTCAGTCTGTGGACCCTTATGCTACTGGGTAAGTTTGTTGGGTCCCTTGCTTCCCTGCCCTGCTGTTTAAGACTTTTCTGGATACACTTCTGTTTGGCAATGTCAGACCTCGTTGCACATTGGGACAGATAAATCCAAACTAAAACTTTACTCTTTTTAAAAAATAGTTTGAATGAGCAAAACTGGTATACCCACACTAGATAAACAGTTGAAGAGGGCAAAAGGGTCCAAAACAGACTCTGGCAGGTCAAGTTTTTTGGTTTGACCTTATCAGCTGTTTTATAGAGGTCTCTTGGTAGTCATTAAAGAGATTCTCTTCTTGCTTGAGTTTGTACTACTAAAAAGAGCCTGCAAGGTAACTCTGATGGCCTAGTTTCAAAGCTGCTAGTTCCAAAGCTGCTAGTTCCAGCAGCAAAGCCTCAATTACTCTTAGGGTCTCAGAGCTCAATTTTATGTCATGTAATTTCCACCTCACTGCTCCTCCTCGCACAGATTGGACTGGTGAAAAGCTTATGTAGAATCATAGGACTGTAAACTCTGCCCACCAGAAATCCTGCCTCAAGCAGTAGGAAAATACAGTAGTTCAAGCCCTCTTGCATCTGTATTTTAAAAATTAATTCAGTTTCTGGGGAAATTGAGCTCTTTCCACTGCTGCTTTTTCTCTTGGTTGATGCAACTGAACCTCTGGAGAATTCATCTACATGGATCGCTCACTAAGCAATCCTGGACTAAGGTTACTTTTGCCCATTTAAAACTTGCAGCAGAGGGAAAATTGTCACTTCAACTCTCTGACCTTCACTACTTGGGATAGGGGCCCAGTCTCTTGAGGCCTCCTTACTTATCCATAACTAAGACTCACTAGACACACAGTCACTTATGAGGTGATAGAGGCTGTAACTACATGCAGAAGCTTGCCTTGCTGAGAAGAATAATTTCAGGGTGGATTAGAGCAGAGCAATATTGGTATTACAGGGACAAGAGGAAGTTAGTCAGGTCAGGAGACAGCAGGGGATTTGCACAGATGTTCTAGCAAAGACAAAGGTTCAGCTCTTCAAAATATTCCCTAAAAGAAGGCCATGCCAGTTGAAGAGAAGGGTTCCATCATAGCTTTTGTATGCCCCTGTGCCCCCATACAAACTGTCTTCACCTGTCAGTGAGGGTTAAAAGATTGTTTTGACTTTCCAGCAGTATATTGAAGGTAAGCTGTTTTCGGGGGGTTTTTTAGCTCATAGACATTGAGTTAATAAGATGTTATATTTAAACCCCATCTATTTGAGATTCCCTCTTGTTCTTTCTTCCTATGTCATAAAAAAAACCTACTGTTCAGTGCAAAACTTGATTAATTTCCTTGAGTCATTCTGTACCTGTTTTTTATGGTCTGCTACACTGTATTACCTAGTGACATGTTCTGTATTTTGAGATTTTTTTCTGGATCTTGTCTCTCCATAAGTGTATCTGAAAATTAGTTCCCTCACAACACACATACAGTAGATCACTACTCGTGTACCTTTTTTGGAATTGACGCTTCAGTAAATGTTAACTTTGCAAATTACATAATTTTCTTTGAAAGAAAGTTACTATTGGAGGGCCCGGAGGGCCAAAGTGGTTCCACTGCATGGGCACTGTCCTGTACTAGAGCCAGCAGGTTGGGAACTTGAAGATAAAGGATTTCCTAGTCAATGTTTTGCTGAGGTTACAGGTTCATGTGTGGTGATGTATAACAGCTATGTCTTTACAGAACCACTTACAGGTAAAATCGATTTTTTTTTTGCTTTGAGCTGCATTTTGTGCAGTTTGGCAATATATAAATAAAACATAGCAATTGTGTGTGGGCAAGACAAGGTTTAAAACACAAAATAGCTGTGTCCTTGAGACAGTCATTGGCCTCTGAGTCAACAGTGTTCATCTTGGGAAGACCTCCCTGGAATCCAACATGAAAAGAGCAACCATACAGCATTTTTGCAGCATCCTCCACAGATGCACAGTGGGCTGTCTTAGATTATGCTTGGGGCATCCTTCTTGGCACAGTGAACCATGCAACATCTGAACCTAGTAAGCTTGGCTCCAGAGGTGGTATGGAAGCCCAAAGTCAATTAGCTGTTCATACAGCATGGTGATGTGGGAGTTCCTGGTAGTGACAGTTTCTTCCTTTCTGTCAGATTCAGTGAGCTGATCTCAATCGAGAGTGTGCAGCACTGTCCAGATAGGATTTCTATTGCACAGTTGGTAGAAGAGTGCATCCCAAATATTCCTGAACAGTGTCAAGTGTGGCATTTGCTGTACCTTGGTGATCAGTCTGTTGGTTGCATTCTGATGCTGGTTGTCAGGTGGAGAAATATTGGCTAGGACTGGTAACATACACAATTTTTGTTGGCTCCAATGTGCCTGTAACAATTCTCATGTCTGTTAATTTAGTGTGTGCAGAATTTAACCAAACTGGGGCGCAGTATTCTCCAGTTGAATAGCCGAGAGTGAGCCCTAAGTTATGCAGTGTTCGCATACTAGATCTCCAGGTTGACCCTACCAGTTTACGTTTCTGCTTTTGATAATTTGAGCTACATGGGTGGGGGTGTGTGTGTGAGTGAGAGAGATGTTGGGTGACCTCTAGATACACTGGCTTTGGATCACGTGCTGACCACTGACCGTTCAAAAAGATGTTTAAGCTCAGGTTGGCTCTGAGCATGCCGTAAATGGAAGCATGTTGACATGGTCTTTGATGTACTTGGTTTTCATCTCCATGATCAAGATCAATGCCCATAAACTACCTGGAGATGGTATTTGGTGGGCTCATTGATGGGTATATTAAATAAAGTTGGTGCCAGCACCAAGCCTCCTGGGAGTCCATTCTTCTGTAATCTCCAGGTGCTGGTTTTGTGGCCCAGAGCCACCTAAAAATGTCTACCTCAGACCATCGGCTCAGTTGCAATGACAATCCATCTAGGAAGAACCCTTGACATTTTGTACAGCAAACCAGTGTCCCAGATGGTGTCATAGGCTGCTGTAAGGTAAAAAAGGACAGCTCCACTTTTCTTCTCTTGAAATCCATTCTCACTGTACATAGTGAGTGCTAGCATTTGGTCCACCTGTGCTTCCTTTCGGTTAGAATCATTCAAAAGTTGTTCTGTCATAGGCATAATTGTCTAAAGCATCATCCACTCCAGGAGTTTATAGCTACAGCTTGAGTGATATTGGATGATAGCTGGCTGCTGAAGAGTGGGCTTTACCTGGCTTTGGTAAAGTTGTCACCTTAGCTTTTTGTCGTTCTTGGGTATCATTCTCCTATATGTCATGGGACATGAGGGTGGACAGTCAGTGTTGGCTTTTCTTTCTAAGATGTTGTAGTTCTGGTGATATATTTTCAAAAGCAGCAGGCTGTCCATGTGTTCATTTATTTTAGTGCCTTTCTTATTTCTTTCCTAGAGAATGGCTGGAAGTTTTTTTGTCTTGGTCCATCTGAGGCGATTCCTTTTAGTGGTGCCACTCTTTTTGATTGACCTCTCAAATTTTATCTTTGTCTGCTTTAGTGATGTTGGTCAGTTAACTGTTTGACAAAGAACATGCAGACCTACTTAGACATGCTATATAGGCTTTTTGGCAGCCATGTGGGATGGTCTTGGAGGCAGCCTAAAAGATGGCATTGGTAACCCTTGAGTATGCTTGATCTAATTGAGATGTTATGTGATCGACTGTATATTGGTCAATGAGCTTAGTGTAATTATTCCAGTCTGCCTTTCTGTAGTTCCAACATAGCCTTGGTTTAGTAATCAGTATGGGTATGGTAACCCCTATTTGGATGAAGATGGGGCAATGCAGCTGTGGGGGGAATTTCTAAAGACCCTGAAGGTGGCTAGTAGAGGGCAGTCTGTAACTGAGGTCGGGGGAGCAGCCCTCATTCCAGCAGGTAGAGTGAAAATTTGTCTGGTTGGTTAGGGTCTTGAAAATGTAGTTAATTGAGAGAGATCCAGTTTGTAGTCTGTTCATCTTGGATCAGATTCTGTATTGCTTCAGATTGTGTGGTTGCTATTAGTCTCTGGCATAGATAGTGGGATGCTAGTGATGATACAGTAGGCCATAATTATTAGGGGGCCACCCAGCCACTTTAAAGTTGTTGAGCCTTATGATGTCATAGTAGTTAGATGTAGATGGTAGACTCCACATTGGTAAGTTGGGTCTTGCATACATGGCTCAACCATATTTTCATGAAGGCTGTAATTTGAGATTGAAACCAGATATTATAGGTAACTGGCAGTGAATGAATTAACATGGGTTTCCTAAAAGCAGATCGCATCAATGTTGTGGCAGGAGGCAATGTTTTCAAAACCAGAGTGCTTTGTGGCTCTTACGCCATCGACGTTCAAGTGTAACACCTTGAGGGAAGGGTAAAAATTTATAGCATTTCCTTGTCTTTGTCTATATCCTCGGTAATTGTGATCCAGTAGTCTGACAATGATAGACTTTTAACCACTTTTTTTATATACTGCAGTGTAATAGAAATGCATTTCCTCTTGTTTTGTTTTAATACACATTGAAAAGGGTAATGAGTGTGCTTATGTGAGTTTTTCAAAACTGCTCTCACAGATATCTTACATGATCTCTGCATGGGCTAGAATGTGCAAAATCCTTGGAAAAGAATTTCAGCAGTACCTTCCTGTTGTCATGGGGCCTTTAATGAAGACTGCATCAATTAAACCTGAAGTAGCTCTACTAGACAGTAGGTTATAACTATTACTTTATTTTGAAAAATCTTTGAACTACAAATGCTGCCAGATCTTTTATAACAATCTTTTTTCTTTCTACAACAGCCCAAGATATGGAGAATATGAGTGATGATGATGGTTGGGAATTTGTAAACCTAGGAGACCAGCAAAGTTTTGGAATTAAAACTGCAGGCCTTGAAGAAAAAGCAACTGCATGCCAGATGCTGGTAGGTAATGGGAAATCTTGGTCAGCTACTTCTTGCTAGGTTTTCTATGGAATTAAATTAATAGTTAAAAGTCAATAGTTATTAAATCTGAATCCCATATATATAAGTATTTTATTCTTGCAGTACTAAGGTGTGGTTGGGCAAACTTTTTTGTGGGCAAATAACTCATTCATCCTCAACTTACTGCTTGCATTCAAATTTTAATAGTTCTCATTTTTAGTTTCATATTGCTGCAGTTTAGGTTTCAAACTCTGCAGATGACTTAAAAATACTGAAACCTTTTTCTATTGGTCCTAAGTTCTGTTAACTTACATAAAATTAAGCCTTGGGACAAATGTAACGAGTGTCCTTTCAGATGTCAGCAAAAGGAGCCCTAGAAAAAGAATTTTCAGTTGTACGTATCATGAAGTATACACATTTAATCTAAAATATTCAGCCATTAGTGAAAAAATGTACTCTGCCATCTAGCTCTTTCCAAATATCATGGTTAAGTGGTAAGTAAATGCATTCTAACTTGGCTTTTCCATTAACTCTGACCTTACTCTGGTTGCCTACTATCCTCCTTGAACATTTCATAGTTTAAAAATTTTAGTAGTAATGCTTTTACCCTAGTGCTGATAACTGTTAAAATTACCTTTTTTGTGTTTCAGGTTTGCTATGCTAAGGAATTAAAAGAAGGATTTGTGGAGTACACAGAGCAAGTTGTAAAACTGATGGTTCCTTTGCTGAAATTCTATTTCCATGATGATATCCTTTTAATATAAAAACAATAGAAATTAACTAGCAGTTTTACTTCTGAAAAACTCAAAACTTCATCTATGCCAGTCATCTTTCCATAAATATGGAAAAAGTAAGTTCAACAGTGTTATATTCTAGTGTCAGGAAGGTGTCTGTCTACAGCAGGGGTGGGCAAACTTTTTTTTCCTGAGGGCCACATCGGGTTTCCAAAATTGTTTGGAGGGCCAGTTAGGGGAGGCTGTCTCCCCCCAGACAGCCAGGTGTGGCCTGGCCCATGCCTCCTAACCAACCCAGCCCCATCTAAACCCCACCCCCCCCCCACCACCACCACCACCGTGCTACCTAGAGCACCAGGTCAGGCCGTGGCTCTGCAACTGCGCTGCCTGGCCGTCCAGAGTGTTGCGCCGGCAGTGCTGTGTGCTGAGGCTGCGGGGGAGGGGGGACAGTAAGGCAGGGGCCGGGGCTAGCCTCCCAGGCCAGTAGCTCAGGGGCTGGGCAGGACAGTCCCGTGGGCCGGAGTTTGCCCACCTCTGGTCTATAGCAAACCTCATTTTTCAGTATTTTATAAATTGGGAGTTTAAATTTCTCCAACCTGATCCATTGCAAACAAGCTGTCAGTCCAGCAATAAATACTACTTTGACCAATTATTTAAATTCTTTGTCCATTGGCTTGGGCGTCTAGTTTCAGTATGTATGCAAATTAGTTTGAGTCTTAACTTCTTAATCTTACAGTATGCACTCGCCTCTGCATCTAGTTCATCCAACTAAAAAGCAGCACTGACTGTCCCTAAATGTGCCTGCCTCCAGCTCTTACCTGATGAAAAGCCTCCATAACATAACTCAGAGCGTGAGGAAGAAGTAAACAGGGTGGGGAAATGTCCAAAACAACGTTGAAGTATTATTTTGTTATCTGTTTACTATTCTTGCCACAATGGGCAAGGACAGTTTTTACAACCCTAATATTTAGCCTATGTTGTTGTGCTCCCAGATCATAACTTTATTCAAATTGCACCATCAGTTCCTTTGGCAAATACGGCTTTTTGGTTTTTTTAAAGAAGAATTAAATAAGTAAACGTAAAAGTTGGTTGCAGCATGAATCAAGAAGCCAAGGAAATGCATAGATAGCTTTTCAACCTTAGTTATACATTATAAATCTTTAAAACTTTTATATAGCAAGCATAACTTTTACATCAAGTCTCTTTGATTAAATGTCTGGGTAGTTATGAAAATGAGTATATTTCAGTTTGGGGTGACTGGTCATAGTTTAAGGTGGGAATTTAGTACTTTTTTGGTAGTATGTTTCCTGATGCTCACGTCAGAAAAGTACTTCAGTTTGATCTCAGTTATCCACTATTTCCTTAATAATCAAACGTGTTCGTGTGGCAGCAGCAGAATCTATGCCTCTTCTCCTTGACTGTGCTAGAGTTCGTGGGCCAGAGTATCTCACACAGATGTGGCATTTCATGTGTGATGCGCTTATCAAAGCTATAGGGACAGAACCCGATTCAGATGTACTTTCAGAAATAATGCATTCATTTGCAAAGGTGACCTTTTTTCTTCATAGAAATATTTATGCCACTATCATTATTATTGAAAACTTGTATATGTATTTTTAGTGTCAAGAAATTTAGTGCTTGCCATAAGTTTAAATTACTAGTACAGGAGATTTTTTCCGACAGTTACCTATCATTTGACTGTGTTTTTGTTAGCTTAGTTTAATGGGACTAATTTTCATAGCTAACTATTGAAAATGTCCATTGAATCTTATAAATATAGTTTGTTTCTGGATTAGGGAACAATTTTTCACTTGCATAGATAACATTTGTTTAAAACATTAATACTAAATATCAAACAAAAGTCTAGAAAAAACACTAAATTTTACTACATTTATGGATCTAACCTGTAAAATGTTAGTTCCTTAATTTTATAAGCCTAGAATTAATATGAAAGTTCTTCTTTTTTTAAAATAAATTTGCTATTTTGTCAGTGGTAATCTGAAGTATAGCTCTAGTCAATGTTTTCAACATGTTAAAATTTCACTCACTATTTGAGTAGTGTTTAATGTTAAACTTCTGTTTTGAACATAATGTATTTCACTAGTGCATTGAGGTAATGGGAGATGGATGCCTTAACAATGAACATTTTGAAGAACTTGGAGGAATATTGAAAGGAAAATTAGAAGAGCACTTTAAAAATCAAGAGTTAAGACAAGGTAAGTTAGTACCATCTTCTATGTATTAGAATAAGTTTTGTGATTTACACTAAAGATAGCTCTCTAAAGCAGAGATTCTAAACATCTCGTATTGACTGCTTGTTCAGTTATCTCCTGAGTTACCTCACCTTGAGATTCAGCAGCAGTAAGATGAAACTAGATACATTCAGATTAGAAATTAGGTGCAAACCGTAACTAGTAATTGACCTTTGAAATAGCTTACCAAAGGATGTATTCTCCATCATTTGAAATCTTTTCCAAAAAATGTTGTAGCTCAGTCAGAAGTTGATGCAGAAATCACTAGGTGAAATTCTAAGACAGTCAGACTAGGTGATCAGAATTGTCCCTTCTGACCTTAAATCAGCGACAACCTCCCAATCCTACAGCAATGACTGTTTGTTTTTGGTATCCCTTTTCCCTGCTTTTCTGATTTTTGCTTTTCCCAGACCAAGGTTGTCCTTCTCCCATGCTCCCTTACATACTCACTCCTAACTTGTTCAGTGCATTTTTCCTTACTTGCCCAATATCTCCTTTAGGCACTCTGACAGAAGGTCCTGAGTGCTTCACCCTGCAACTGTTTCTGGAGTCCTCTTTTATCCATTACTGCATTTTGTCAACTGTTCCTGTGCTTTTTGCAGGAGTGGGTCCTAGAGAAAACATCTAACCTTATAGTTTGCACTTATTCCTTTTAATTTAGTAAAAAGACAAGATGAAGACTATGATGAACAAGTTGAAGAGTCATTACAAGATGAAGTAAGTTATTTCCTTTTTTGAGTTTTAAAAAATAAATAAAAATTTAGACACTTTCAAATTCCACAGAGCAGCAGCTGTGTGGAGACAGACTTTACACCACAGTGACATGCTGCTGAATTGAAACAAACAAAACCAAATCCTTTGAGACTTGCCCATATGGATCCCCAGTATTGGAGAAGTGCATCTTTGGCATGTTTCCTCAGAAGTTTCTAGCAAGCATTGTCTATTGGTGCTACACAGTGTGCTGGAACTTGAAGATATATCCTAACTGCTGATGGAACAGGTTTAGAGCAGAGCTTTTCCATACTTATTTCCTCTTTTGAAGAGCTTTCTCTTTCTAAATAGGATTGCTTTTTAAAACTACTTTCTCAATTATTGTACCATTCCAAGTATTGTCCAAGGTGCAGCCCAGTTGCCCTGCTTTTTTATCTTTGTTCCTTTTGGGTCTGTGTGGTGTTGCTAATCCAAGCAACAGCATGACTCAAGGTCAGGGAGGCTGCAAGCCATTTGCCTCCTTCAGTGTCGTCCTATGTGTTGCTGATGACTGTTAGCTGTTATCAGTCACTGGGTGGAGACTGTAGAACCTTAAAGTACTGGGAAGGAAACTTTTTTCTGATGGAGGACGCTCCTAGGGTTTAGTCAACCAAGCCTTGTATCTAACACCCAGAACAGTTGACATTTAAAGGGCCTTTGAGTTAGACCTACTCACTGAAAATGGCTGCTTAAGGCCTGACAGAGAGGCAGTGCTGTAATTCCCAAAACTCTCCATGCTCAAAAGAGAGCATAAATGTTGGTACTAAAGTCTCTCCAGTACCAAGTCCTGGTAGGCCGGGCTAAGAGTCCTGAGTTTGTTCGTTTCTCAGTACCAAGACATTTGGTCTCTAGCGGGACAAAAGCAGAAAAAGTATATTGGTACGTATTGGAACCACAAGTTATGTATTCCAATCTACCAGATCACTTCGCTATCAGAGTAAGATTTTTCCACCTGCATTTGAAGTATTTCAATCTAACAGTTTGGCTTCTGGGTTATTTGGGCACAAGATTGGGAAATCTGGAGGAATCCAAAGATTATATTGGAAAGCAGGAAACATTCTACATGGAAAACTTATTTGATGAATGAAGTTGTGGAAAGATTCTACTTTCTTAGAAAAGAATGGACTAGAGATGGTCCTGCATACTTTCTAATTTTTGAGTATTTAATAGTCAAAACTTTCATTGAGTTCACTGTTTGTCTAGCTGCCAGTTCAGCTTTTCACCTTTTCAAAGCATGGATCATGAATCTTAATTCATCTTGTGATTACAAAGCTTGTTCTGTGTTCTCCCACCAGTGTATGAACATAGTCTTTGTTCTGTTTGTACAGTGCCTAGCACAGTAAGATCCTAGTGCATGATTGGGGCTCAGAGGTGTTACCACAGGACCAATAAATTAATCGTACTAATGCTCATAGATCCACTGTGTTGAGCCTAGGGGCACATCACAGTTTTAAAAAATGTTTCCAAAATGCACCTGTACAATGTCTACATCAAGAAATGCACAATTCCCACTTGACGCTCCACACACATTTATGTAAGCCTTAATTCCTCAATTTGTCCTCCTAGATCTGTGCCCAGTTTGAAAGCAGTCCTGCAGTGACTTCAGCGGCTAACTTCTCACTAACACACACACCACCTGGAAGGTCACAACTGCTTGTTAATTTCCAGAACTGAGGAGCCATATGGGCAGTTGTTGAAGGCGAAAAAGTGGTGACTTACCCTAGTAACAGATTTTTGGAGATTGTCCATATGGATCCACATACCTCAGCCCATTCCAACTAGTCTCTCTTTTTCGAGTTATTCGGTTAATTTAAGGAATTGAGAGTGGTTGGGGTCCATGCCCTCTCTTAAATTCTCACAAATAAACAATGGGATGCAAGTGGTCTCATTAGACAGTACTTGCTAGAAGTTTCCAAAATCATGTGCCAGGGATGCACTTCCCCCAAGAATATGGATCGACATACATGGTTATTTTGAGAAAAATAAGGTACTGTACATAATCATTCTGTGATGTATGAAGTCTGTAAGGAAATATTTTAACATTCAGCATTGCTATATTTTCATAGCTACTAAAATTCATTGGAAAGAAAATGAGAGTTACATTAACTAAGAGTTACTGCTATACGCCTTGTCATTTCAAAATATATAGAACACTGCTCTTTTTACCAAGAAAAATAACCTGACATATAAAATTGTTCTCGTGAACTTGTCATGAGAGAAATTTTGAAGAGGAATGACTTAAATAGAGTAATCTTACTAAGCGCATTAACTTCTTCTTTGAGTAGTGTCCCTGTGGGTACTCCACTTCAGGATTTGTGCTTGCCCATACACTTTTGGTCCCTGGGTCCACACCTGCATCATAGATGTCTTTGGGCTCTGGTGTATGGGTGGGACAGATCTGCTGCTGCTCCAGTTGCTTCTCAGCTGCCTGTGGCTTGAGACAGAGTAGTGCACTGTTAGCTGTAGCTAGCTAGTGACTTGCTGCTCTTATTGTTCGTTCATTTTATCATTCTTTTATATATATATTTTTTTAATTTCTGTTTATTTAATAAAGCTTTGTGCTTTTGTGGGATTCCACCTTTCCTTCTTTTATTTGCCTAATCTGGCACAATTTTATTCTCTCAGGCCTCAATCCATGGTGACAAGTAATGGGTTATGCCAGCGGTTCTCAAACTTCATTGCACCATGACCTTCTGACAACAAAAATTACTACATGACTCCAGGAGTGGGGTCTGGAGCCCGAGCCCCGCTGCCCTGGGCTGGAGGGGCAAAAGCTGAAGCCAAAGAGCTTCTACCCTGGGCAGGGGACATGTAACTTTGTCACCTGCCCAGGGCTGAAGCTCTTGGGTTTTGGCCTTGGCCTGGGCCTCAGCAAGTCTAACCAGCCCTGGTGACCTCAGTAAAATGGGTTCCTGACCCACTTTGGGGTCCTGACCCACAGTTTTAGAACCCCTGGGTTATGCCCAAGATCCCAGGCTTCAAACTCTGCCAGGCCTGCCATAGGCCTTTTCCTTGCAGTGACAGACATTCAATATGTCTCCGCTGCCTGGGAGAGACTCATGTCCCCGCCTAATGTACGATCTACTCAGGAGTTAAAGGCAGATCAAAAAAGTTGGAGATCAGACTAAAACTCCTGTTGATGGAGCATTCTCTTAGACTCTGGGATTCAAATCACCACCCTTTACATTGGATTTGGTTGGTCAGAGAGGCCTGGTGCATCACAGTTGCTATGGTAAGCAAACCCTGGGGTCGTTCAGAACCATCCAGACTTCAAAAGAAAAAAGAGCCTATTTTACACTGCGGGTAAAGAGTAAGGAAAAGTCTTGATCTGAGTCTGTCTTCATGTCCTGGCATGGGGATTGGTGTGGCTCTTACCCACTCTGGTCACGAGACTGCAGCATCAGCTGAATAGACCACACTGCATACTGGGAAGCCACCAGTAAACAATCTAGAGTGGGTCAGCACTGGACTCTGTACCTTCAAAGCAAATGGATTTTAAAGCGGAGCTGAAACTGTTGTTGATACAGTCTTATGTACCTAGATGAGATGGGAACATGGATTGCACTTCAGTACCCTCTCCTGTACCACACTGTATATTGAGTCCCAAGGGTCCTTATCTAGATTCTCTGGTGCCATCCTGGCTCCTTTTCCATGAGGACCTTCAGATCCTGGAAGAACTCCTATCGCTTTTACTGAGGGATACTGAAAGAGTCCTTGCTGGTACCAACTTACCTTCTGGAGTCAACTTACCTTCCAGTCCTGCCGTCTACCGTAACTCATCCTCTGGTACCAACATGGTCACTGGCCCCACACAAACAATTTGAGAGTACTGAGAGGGACCTGCAGCCAGTACCTATATCCTCCAATACAGTCTTGCTGCCCAGTTGAGTCTCTGCCTCCAGATGCAGTAACAAGACCCTTTCCAGACCCCAGTTCTGACTTGACAAACCGCTGGTACCAGTTCCACTTGCCCCTCCGATGGTCATTGCGGCGGGCACTTCATCTGATTCAGAGGTATCCAAGGCTCCTCCACCATCCTGTCCTAGCCTCCCTCCCTTAAGGTGCACCCCAAGGAAGAAATTACACCCAGCAACTTTGGGGTCCTGCCCTTTTTCCGTATGCCCCATGAGAGTTGGCTTATTGGAACTCAAGGGCCCCTTGTAAGAGGGCATGCCAAGAGCAACAACTGAGATCCTTAGGTCCTGCTCCATAGGAGGAACTTAGAGGAGCAAGAGCCAGCTGGAGAAGCAGAAGTACCACCTTCCCACAAATCCTCTTCCTCACTAGATGAGGCTGTTATGCCTCCCTCACCATCTTACGGTGATAGTTTCAAGGATTTTCAAGACCTTGTAAAACAAATAGCAGAGAACTTACACATTCTGTTTGAGGAGATACAGGAATATTCTACATATATCTCAGAGCGAAATCACTTTGTCCTTCAGTAATGCTCTGTTGGCCCCGCCTGTATGAGGTGACATGGTAGTTAGAATTTGCCACTCATGTATAAATGAGCTGACGCATACTATATACTGCCCAGAGGCTTGGAGAATTCGTTTTTTCACATCCTACACCTAACTCCCTGGTGGTTGAGGCCATTAACTAACAAAATAGGCCACATTGGTCCTGTTCAACACTATCTAAGGAGCTTGAAATGGCTGGACATTCTGGATCGTAAAAGCTACTCCTTGGCCTCTTAGCAATTCAGAATAGCCAATTACCAAGCCCTGATGGCAAAATATGATTTTACAAGTTATTCAAAGAGTGCATCTTTTATTGAACACCTGCTACAGGGTGAACAATTTCAAGCCCTCCTAATGGAAGATCAGACAGTCACAAAAACATTTTTTTCCAGACTTCACTCAATGCCGCCATGATGTCCTGCCTCGTTTTGACAACATAACAGAACCCACAAACCACAGCAAGGTCTTGCCTTCAATTCCTGGGCCATATGGCAACCTGTACATTTGTGATCCACTTAGCGGTGGCGTATTAGCCACTAGGCCGACGGGGTCTGTGTCCAGGAGCCCCAGCAAAAAATCCGCTGTTGGGCGGTGGAAGCCCCCACCACCCCCGACCTTGTCCGCAGCAGAAGCCCTGGGGCAGGCAGGGCAGGAGAAGCTCCAGTTCTCCCACCCTGGTCCCCCACAGATGCAGAGGGGAAGCCCCAGCACCTGGACCCCCTCTGCGGCCCCAGGACTGGAGGAGCTCTCACTTGCCGCTGTGGGCCCAGGCACAGGGACAGAACTGCTGCGTTCTTGGGGCTGCACTGCAGGGAGGAGGGTGCAGAAAGGAGCAAATGGGTTGTGGAGAGCTGCAGTGGGAGGGGGTTCACCAGGCGGAAACGTGGGTGGAACAGGCTTGGGCCCCGGGGAAGGGGCAGAATGGGTATGGGACTGAAGGTGGAAGGGGTGGGGAGGACTCCTCCTTCTCCCCCCCCCACCCCCACCACACACGCACTTGGTCTGACCCAGGAAACCTTAATCCACCTCTGCCACTTAGCAAGACTACACTCTCGGTGTATTCAAGCCTGGCTGAGAACTATCGACACCCCCCCCCCCCCCAAAAAGCCATCCATTCAAGACTGTGTCCATATCTCAGAGGTTCTTCATTCTCTAAATTGTTGAAACGATCCCCAAAAAGTATGCATGGCAGTTATGTTCTCACAGTCTCCTCCCACAAGGATAATCACTACAGATGCCTTCCTGCTGGGCTGGGTTATGCACTTCAGGACTTCACAGCTTGGCAAATGGAGCCCACAGAAGGTGATCCTGCATATCAACATATTAGAGGTCAGAGATCCATTACTCAACATCTACACCCAATCAGAATAATTCTGGATAGCAAAGCAGTAGTGTATTATATCAATCAAGAAGGAGCAAGGTTCCAGCCCTTCGGTGTTAAATCCATATCACACCACCTACAGATCTCAGCAGTTTCAGTAACAGGACTTCAGAATAGTGGCGGATTCCCTCAGCAGGCATTTCCACCTCTAACACAAGTGGGAGCTGAACAACACGGTATTCTGAAAGATGTCATACCTGGGGTCATCTGGAGATAAAACTCTTTGTATCACCATCCCACGCGATGTGCAGACGACTGTTTTGTGGGGAAAGCACAGCCCCAATTCGATGTGGGCGGTGTCAAGGTGACACTGTAGTCAGCCTTTGGCCTCATGTATTGCTATACGCTTATCCCCAAAGCCATTACTGCTCAAGGTCCTGAATAAGTTGAAACAGAAGCCATCCTTATAACATCATCATGGCCAAGATACATGTATGGTTCCCAGAGTTGGTTCATATGTCTAGACAGAGGATCCCCTTCCCCTGACAGTGGATCTTCTCACTCAGGAGTCAAGATCTATCTCCTGCCCCAACCTCTTAGTGCTTCACCTCAAGACTTGGCTATTAGATGATTCTTTGGTGTAGAACAAAACTTCTCCCTAGAGATACAAAGAGTACTTCTTAATAATAAATTTTCCTTTATAGTGGGTTTTCTATCTACAGAAGAGGAAACTTTGTCGGGCTTGGTGCAGCCTCTGAGCTATACCTTCTCTCGAATCTTGTCTGACATACTTGCAATTACCTGCTAAATTTAAAAATCACAGCATTATTGCTGAGTTCAATTTAAGTTCATGTGGCTGCCATCAGCTTTTCTCTCTCACACCCACACCCATTGAGGGATTTTTATTCTTTACCCATCCAACCACAGCGAGGTTCATTAGGGGCCTGTTCTACATTTTTCCTCTTAAGAAATCTATTCCGCCATGGGACCTCAACTTAATCCTTAATGTGCTGAGGAAACCTCCATTTGAACCTATGGGGAGCTATTTCCTCCTTTGTTTGGCCCTCCAGATTGTGTTCTTCATAGCAGCTACCTCAGCCAGGTGGGTTTGGGGAGCTGGGATACCTGATGGCTGATCCACCACACACTGTATTCTATTGCTTACTGGTGGCACTATGTCCACACTCCCACTTGCTACCATAAATTTCTTCAGGTTTCCACACTAATCAGGAGATTCACTTACTGGTATTTTATCCCAAGCCTCACTCTTTGAGGGAAATGAGCCTATATACCCTAGATGTAAGAAGAGTTCTCTCATCTTTTACCTCAACAGAGCTAAGTGCTTCAGGACTTCCCCATGGATTTTTCTCTCAGTCGCAGAACTAATGATAGGGCACCCAATCTCCACTCAAACATTGTCTGAATGGGTTTTGGGATGCTTCTTAATCTATTTATGAAGCATCATTCCCCTCCTAGAGTGATTGCCCACTCCACCAGGGATCAGCCTACCTGTGGCCTTTCTGAAAAACCTACCTATCTCAGACATCTGCAGGCCAGTCCTTCTAGTCTTCAGTGCATATGTTTTCTCAGCACTGTGCTCTCATGCCTGCTTCCAGAGCTGATGCGACTTTTGGCGATGATATTTTATGGTTTATACTGAATCCATCCCCTCTGTAATTGAGGGTACTGCTTGGGAATCTCTTGAAATGGAACACCCATACAGACACTACTTGAAGGAGAGGTAACTTGTGGTACAGAAACTGGAAATCTTTGAGATTTTTCCTATGGGAGCTCCACTATCTGCCCTCCTTCCCTTCTGCGTCAGTCTTCTCACTGGACTTTAATGATTGAGAAGGAACTGGAGCAGCTGAGGGTCTCATCCCCTTATATCCGAGCACAAGCCTATCTAGAGCATGTGCATGAACACTGGAAAAATTCCAGCCAAGAGTTCATGGGGACGACACGCATGTCCTGAAGCGGAGCCTCCTTAGTGGGGCACATCTTCAAGAACTTCAGTTACTGTACAAGGTAAGTAACCTCTCCTTATAATTCCCTTTTTACCCTTATTTCAGAGTGGTTTTAAAAATATTTTGTAAAGTAACATGGGTGAGTTAACATGCACACCAAGGTTTATTTTGGATTTCGGTTACATCATGGCAGTGCAGAAATGGCCTAAAGTTGCAATCCCCACTTTCTTGTGCAGCGCAGCTTGTCACACTGTGAGATGTGAAAATATTGTCATACTAGTAGTGTGGCCATCAGAGGCTAGATGCAGTTGGCATTTTGCTTTCTGTCTGTTGCTATGGCTATAATAGAATAGGAGTGGAGCACTGATTAAAGCAACCATACTTAGAGTAATAGAACTCCCAACAAGGAGTCAGAGGATGTTGCTAGGGCCAATTCTTCAATCCTCACATAAATCCCATTTAAGTTGGTAGGAGTTGTGTGTGAAAGTCCACAGGATTAAGCCCTTCATGTTCACTGTAATTGTGGAGGGTAAAGATGCACTATGCAGGGGGACAATAATAGAGAATAAGATGATTCAAATTGTCCAGATTGTTGTAGCAGAAGGAAGGAAGAGCTCAGAGTAGAAAACAGGCTGAAATGTCAGTGTAAAGACTGTTGAGGCATCAGGAAGCTATAGGAAAGGTCCTCATCCAAGGGCTTTGTATAGGGAAACAACCAGATTTGATTCCATGGTGCAAAGTGTCTGTCATAGTAAAGTGCTATGTATTTTTCCATTTTTGATGGTGCATTGTTCCTCTCACTACTTCTAAAACAAACCCTTCTGATGTAACATAGTTGGGAACCAAGGTGAAGTAGCTCTGTCAGCACAGACACTGGATAGTGGTATAAATCTTTCTGAATTATTTACATATCTAGTTATCAGAGTGTCTAATTTAAATTGCTTTAGTTCAAAATGCAGAAGTCTTAATATTTTGATATGGTTTCTACCTTCTGAGAGAGTGCTGATCAAAAAGGATACTTCTGATATTATTGCTATTTTTTCTTAGGATGACAGTGATGTTTATATTCTGACTAAAGTGTCAGATATCTTGCACTCAATATTCAGCAGCTACCAGGAGAAGGTGTTGCTGTGGTTTGAACAGCTACTACCACTAATTGTCAATTTAATTGTAAGTATCTTGGATTCTTTCCATTTAAATCTGAGATGTTATGGCACATGCATAAGATCTCATGCTGGTGTGGCAAATTGTTTTTAGAGCACTGAATGCCTTGTACAAAACATAGGCATGTGTTCACCCAAGAAGTTTATAGTCTAGACAAATACAATCAAACAGATTTGTCACCTGGTGCTTTATCACACAGCAGTGCATTTGTTTCTTTTTTACTAACCCTTCTGTCATAGATTATTGCTGATAGGCTTTGGAGGGGTATTTGAAATTTGAAAGAGGAAGTGCACCAGGTAGAAGGGACTTTCATGGAACAAGACCCAAAAAAGAATGCGGGGGGGGAGGGGGTATAAAACTTCTATATTCAACATACAGTCCTGATTTCATTTATTAGTCTAATTCAGTCGTCACCAACCGATCAATGGCTGTAAAGTGGTTGATCCTAGAGGATCTCCCAGTCGATCATGATCTGTGGTGGTGGAGCGTGGCTGCCGCTAAGGCAGACTCCCTACCCTGGCCCCATGCTGCTCCCAGAAGCAGCCAGTGCAGGCAGGGGGCAGGGATCTCCCTCTGTGCGCTGCTTGTGTCTGCAAGCACCGCCCCCACAGCTCTCCTGGTTGCGGGGGCAGTGCTTGCAGAGAGGGGCAGTGCGTGGACCCATGTGCCCCCCACCTCTCCTTACACGTGCACACCCCCCTCCCGCAGGGCCGCGTTGGCCCTTTCCGGGAGTGGTGTGGTGCCGGGGTAGGCAGGGAGCCTGTCTTAGCCTCGCTGTGCCCGCCACCAACCGGGAGCTAACAGAGGTAAGTGCTGCCCGGTGGGAGGCTGCACCCCAACTCCCCGAGCCCCTTCCTGAACCCCGAGCCCCCTCTCAGAGCCAGCATCCTAAGCCCCCTCCTGCACCGCAACCCCCAGCTCTGACTCCCCTCCCAGAGCCAGCATCTTGTACCCCCTCCTGCACCTCCAACACTCTGCCCCAGCCTGGAGCCCCCTCCTGCACCCAAACTTCCTCCTAGAGCTTGCCTCCCTCACCTCCTCCTGCACGCCTGCCCCAGGCTCAGCCCAGAGCCCCTTCCCACACTGCGACCCCCCCACCCTGGTGAAAGTGAGTGAGGGTTGGGGAGAGCAAGTGACGGAGAGAGGGTGGAGATGGAGTGAGTGGGGTGGTGCTTTGGGGAAAGGGAAGGGGCAGGGTAGATCCTGGGTTGCCCTTCGATTCAAAAAATGATCTTGGGCATAAAAAGGTTGGAGACCACTGGTCTAACTGCTCTCCTCAAACAGCAAAAGTTAACTTTTGATTTTGTCTTTAGTGTTGCAATCAGTGTCCTTAGAGGAACGAATTCCTCTGTAAAGATTAAATTCAGGTCAACCCATGTAGCTCTTGAAATGGAGCTTAAATTCCACAATTATAAACATTTCATTTTGATATAATCATTCATCTTTTTGTATGCATCATGGCAGTTGATTAACAGTTACATTCTGAGGTGGCTTAGAAAATTTTATTTTTTTTTTAATGTAGTGTCCACATAGGCCATGGCCAGATAGACAGTGGGGGTTATGCATTTTTGATGACATCGTAGAGCACTGCAGCCCATCCTCATTCAAATATGCTGAATACTTCCTGAGGCCAATGCTACAGTCAATATGTGACAACAGCCCAGAGGTTAGGCAAGCAGCTGCTTATGGTGTTGGAGTTATGGCACAGTTTGGTGGGGAGAGCTATCGTCCTTTTTGCACAGGTATGTATATTCATGCGTATCTTTCTATTCCTGTAAAATTAATTCCAGAGATTGTAATACTTATGCTAACCATGAGATTCTGCCAGGAAATGCCAACTCCATGTTAATGAATGATCATATTCTCATCTCTGGTAATGGAATAAAATACCAGTGAGTGTTTTGGGGAGGGTGGTGACAAGTTTTAAAAAAAAAAAAAGGGGCGGGGAGGGGAGAGGTGACCTAAGCTATCCAGATTTGTGGCCATATCCTTCCTATTCACATTTTTGTTTGCGATACACATTTGGATTGAAAAGTGTAAAAGAATGTATTCACTAAGCAACATTTTTCTCTTAAATAAGTACAAGTGTATATCCAATAAAAAGCTGACTTGTACACAATAACTGATTTTATAAAAGATGGATACAGCTACATATATCTAAAAGCAAGATTGAGTCCTTTGCTTTGTATGTCTGGAGAAATTGTACAGAAACGTGTAATAAGGAGGGGGCCTTAAATATAATTGAAGTAACCTGCACTTTCCCCATGCGTGAAGCAGAGGAATCTAACATTTGTGACTTAGAACAGTTTTAATAATTTATACTTATCACAGATGCTTTTTGCTGAATTTCTGCTCTCTAACTCTAGCTGCATTTTGAATTTAGAAGATAGTTTTTATTGGTTATGACTGAGCTACAACTGAAAGAATCTTCTTGTGCTCTTCACACCAGAGCCAGTTAAGTTAATTTCTAAGGTGCTCTAGTATGGAGAAAGTGGTGCTGGGGCTGGGGGGTTGGATAAGGGGCAGAGGGTCTTGAGGGGCGGTCAGGGGACAGGTGGGGGCGGGGTTGGATGTGTCTGGGGATTCGAGGGGTCAGTCAAGGGGCGGGAAGTAGGTGGCGGTTGGATGGGGGTGGGGCCAGGCTGTTTGGGGAGGCACAGCCTTCCCTACCCGGCCCTCCATAGCAAGTTCGATATAATGCGATTCCACCTACAAAGCGATAAGATTTTTTTTGGCTCCCCAGGACCGCATTATATCGGGGTAGAGGTGTATATTGCATATTGACTCCACTTATCAGTGGTCAATTACTGTATAATTTACATCATTGTGAATGAAACTCTCTATCCTATAGCCCTCTGGGAGAAGTAGCAATGATAAAGAAGTGCCTATAAACTGTATTCTAATTTCAAGTATTAGGAAATTGTTATAGGTGGCAGAAAGATATAATGTGAATCTGTCAGATGACCTTTGTTGTGACCCAAGAATCAGTTGGGAGTGAGTTGGGCACAGAACCTGCTCAGTCTTACTTAGGTTTCTTAGTTTTGGAATGTTCTGCCAAAGGTTCCTTTTGGCTGCCTTTAATGAATAATGCTTGCTGAAAATCAATAGTATTTCCATATCTTGGACTTTGCCAAAAAGGATCAGTTTGCGAATATGGTACAAAGAATAAAGATAAAATTTTTTTTAATCAGTCATATCACCCCTGCAGACATCTGGCTTTCCCTTCCGTTTGAGTTGGCCTAGTATATTTGAATAGATTGGCTCTTTATTTTTCTTTATCTTCACTTGATTTTATTGTATGGTTCACAAACGCTAATGGGTAAGTATTTCAAGATGTATTAAATACAATTAATTTTAAAATTAATACGTATGCTGCAACGGAAAAATCATGCTGTAACTAGGAGTAATGCAGATCGTTAGTATAAGAATCTGTGGATTCCCAAGGATTTAGTATTTTCATAGATTTTGCTATAGTCTTTAGAAATTCATGTTTTCAGCTCTTCTCTTGGCAATAAATATTTCTCTACTGTTTGGTCCAGACATTGTTCCTGTTGTGGCTTTGGAGTTGCATGTAGAGATTTGTTAGACTCCACAATGGATTGTGCAGCTGCAGCACTTGGTTTTGGTTTGGACATTTTGTGCCCAAGAGTAGACCAAGGATTGGAATCTGGGAGATCCTGATATATGCCAGGGTGGTTGCGTTATGGAGAGGAAAGACTCAAGCACTGCAAATCCAAGATGAATAGGGTAGGAGGAAAACAAGGAAAATAGGCTGTAGGGAACAAATCTAAAGGCAAACTATGAAATCAGCAACTGAAAATGATTGTAGAATGGTGAGGGGAGAAGCAAGTCCCAAAGCAAGCCAGAATGTAATTATATGCTTTTAAAATGCGCCACTGTACATAGGTCTGTGGCCCAGATAGCTCACTGAGTTTCGGGTCTAAAATCAACACATGTTGATAAATAAGGCTGCGTTTTAGTCACAGGTATTTTAGTAAAAGTCACGGACAGGTCATGGGCAGTAAACAAAAATTTATGGGCAGCCTGGCTCCTTCTGTGGGGGGGAAGGAGAGAAGAGAGGAGGGAGTGGGGGCTGGTGCTGCAGGGGAGTTGGCAGGGCCATAGGCTCCCTACCTGGCTTCTCCCCCCGCCCCCCCCCCCACTCAGCTGCTCGGCGGAGGCGTGTTCAGGTAGCTCTGCATGCTGCCTCCGCCTGCAGGCACTTCCCCTGCAGCTCCCATTGGCTGCGGTTGCCTCTGGGCGGAGGCAACCCACAGAGCTGCCTGCTCATGCCTCCACCTAGCAGCTGAGCGAAAGGGATGTCACCGTTTTTGGGGAGCCCCCCAGGTATGCCTTGCCCAGAGACTGCCTCACCCTGTCCGGTGCCCCAACCACCTCCCACACCGAAACTCTGCGGTGGGGGCCCGAGACTGCCCCAGCAGCAGCTGGTGCACCTGGAACAGGGGCTGCCTGAGCTGTCCCTGAGCCAGGCGCACCAGCTGCTGCAAAAGTCACAGTCATGGAATCCATGACCTATGTGGCAAACTTGCAGCCTTATTCATAAATGTAGTTCTGTCTTGGGGAGTCTGCGGCAGTAAATTGAAACAGTTGCACCATGAGAGAGCTGAACCTCTGCATGCACTTCACATTAGGATGTGAAATTAACATTCCACTGAACGCTTTTAAAGAAGAAGCCATGACTACTGGGTATAACTTGGTTTGAGGTGGACTTTACTGAAGAGATTTTCAAAGTGAGATAATCTTTTCTAGGTTTAGTGAATATATGCAAACAGTGCTGTTCATCCACTCTGTTAAATTAACGCCTATAAATGGTGAAAATATGGATCTCCCCAAAGAAAGTTAACTTTTTAATGTTCATTGCCAAACACTAAACCCTTTCCTGAATTTAAGATTTGCCTGTTGTCTAAAAATGCATTCATTCTCCTATGCGATAACTACTTGTAAGAACCAATGTGTCCAAAAAATTCCATTTTTATTGGTGACTGTTAGAATAAAATAGGAGAAATACACTGTGACTCTGGGAAAAGTATTGGTAGGAAACGTTAATGTCCAGGCTAAAGGCCACACACAGCTGACACTTCATGACTATTGGGTATGTCCATTAGGGATATTGATCAGAAATGAGACATAAGAGATTAAAAAGCGTCACCTCCTCTTAAATATTTGTGACCCAAATATGAACATGTGACATTTAGTATCTTCAAATATTTGAAGGCGTTAGCTAGAAAGCTGTATTTAGATCTTTATTACTATTTATACACAACTGATTGGGAGCAATATTTCTTGACTGAAGAACTGATATATTTAGAGTGGGCACAAAGCTTTAATTTAAACTGTGTAATAATGTAACAGGAACCACTAACAAACAGCAGGCTAGTCCTCGTAGTGCTAAAGGGGTTGTCCATTTAGTTTCTAAGGATTTTAAATATTTTAATCTTGTATCCATTATCCATGGATTTCACTAGCTGCTGTGTTTATAATAGGGACTGATTCCAGAAGCAAGTATGGGCACTTCTGAGAAGCAAATTGGGCGCTTCTGAGGGAGTTGTAGAAGTTTAGATATTCTAATTTAATTGCTTAAGGCGCTGTTTTTCTCTAAAACCATAGATATAAATTACCCTAGTCATAAAATTAAGACTATTTTGTTATCAGAACTCAAATGTTACTGGGAAATCTGAAGCCCAAAAAATTAACATCACACTTTTCAGATAGCCACTGTGCTCTGAAATACATATTGGGCTAGATTCTCCACTCAGTCAGAACTCTGTTCAGACACAGTGGGTGGAGGTAAGGAATCCGTTGCATCTCCCTAATTCAGTACTGCCTGGCCCTGATGTAAGTTAAAGATAGTCCTCAAACTCTGCATTTACACCAGTGGAAGGTTTGGCATAGCAGGTTTCCACTCCAGTACATGCCTCTTTAGCCTTTATTATGAATTGATAGTTCTGTGGTAAATTAGTTAGTCCAACTTCTGTTGCTACAGTTTAAAGATAAATAGGGTAGAGATTTGGAGGCTCTAGGAACACATGAAGATTGAAGACAGTAAGCGCAAACAGTTACAAATGTTGTTGTCACATACCCATTTATTCATCCTGAGAGAGTCCATGCACTGGCCAATGCCATATCCAGATTCAGTACCCAAAGACTTCATAGAGTTGGGTGGGATCTCAATGGGTGGTCATTGAGAGAGAGGTGGTTCCTGGCGTGGTCCTACCAATGAGGTCTTCCATGGGTATTCCTCCCGTTGGCGTCTTCCCACTTTTACACAACCAGGAAACCTCTTACATTGTTCTGACCACCACCTAATACCTGATGCATATGCTTTTTTCCTTATCTGTACTTTCCCACCCCATGAATGGAGGATAGATCCAACGGGATGGCCTGTTTTTCATAGTTTTAGTTTCCCCTTATTCTTACTGGCATCTATGCACATCCGTCCATAGTAACCTGCAGTCAGAGCATGACATTCCGTGGTGTTACAATCAGGTATCTCGTGGTCTTGGGCAGTTGTTTTCCATTGCAGTCTATTTCTCTGTCACATCACCTGTTGGTACATCTTTTACAGGAATATTGTAACCTTACTGGCGTAGTGTTATTCCTAGGTCACCCATTCACATCAAGCATACTTAGCCATAGGCTTAAGCTATGTAGGCCTTGCATCCCAGCTGTGCATTACTTATACCTCCTACACAATCATCGTTCCTAAATACTTGTCAGTCTTGTACTTAAATCTGTTTTACGTACATTGATTATATATGAAATAGCATATGAGTGGACCGTAACACTAAGTACAATGATAAATGGATGATAAAATTAACTAATTGGCTACACCTTTGTGCCTCCTCCATGCTTCCTCTGCTGGGACGGGAAATAGGCATGGGCACGTGGCGCAGAAGACAATTATGTTGGCTTCATTTGTGCTAGTGAAGTTCTTTTGATTGTCCCCATAGCTTCTGCTTCCAGTGTGCATACACTCCATACATGTGAACTCAGATTCTTTTTGGCTAGCAGATTGTCTGGGGCTGTGCTAGGACCCCCTTTTGAGCCCTGAGCAGCCTTACCTTTTTACTTCCTGTCTGTGAATGCCACATCTTTAGTGCAAATGATCATAAGAGCGGCCATAGTGGGTCAGACCAAAGGTCCATCTAGCCCAGGATCCTGTCTTCCAACAGTGACCAAGCAAGGTGCCCCAGAGGGAATGAACAGAACAGGTAATCATCAAGTGATCCATTCCCTGTCACCCATTTCCATCTTCTGGCAGAGGCTAGGGACACTATCCCTGACCATCCTGACTAATAGCCGTTGGATCTATCCTCCATGAACTTAACTAGTTCTTTTTTGAGCCCTTTTATAGTCTTGGCCTGCACAACATTCTCTGGCAGAGTTCCACTGACTGCATTGAGTGGAAAAAATACTTCCTTTTGTTTGTTTTAAACCTGCTGCTTATTAATTTCATTTGGTGACCCTTAGTTTTTGTATTATGAGGAGTAAATAATTTACTTTCTCCACCCCAGTCATGATTTTATAGACCTCTATCATATGCCCCCTTAGTAGTCTCTTTTCCAAACTGAAAAGTCCCAGTCTTATTAATCTCTCCTCATATGGAAGCTGTTCCATACCCCTAATCATTTTTGTTGCACTTTTCTGAACCTTTTCCAATTCCAATACATCAGTTTTGAGATGGGGCGGCCACACCTGCATGCAGTATTCAAGATATGGGCGTACCATGGATTTATAGAAAGGCAATTTGATATTTTCTGTCGTCTTATCTATCCTTAATGATTCCCAACATTCTGTTTGCTTTTTTGACTGCTACTGCACATTGAGTGGCTGTTTTCAGAGACCTATCCACAATGGCTCCAAGATCTTTCTTGAGTGGTAACAGCTAATTTAGAACCCATCATTTTATATGTGTAGTTGGGATTGTTTTCCTATGTGCATTACTTTTTATTTATCAGTATTTAAATTCATCTGCCATTTTGTTGCCCAGGGACTCAGTTTTCAGAGATCCTTTTGTAGCTCTTCTCAGTCTGCCTGGGACTTAACTATCTTGAGTAGTTTTGTATCATCTGCAAATGTTGCCACTTCACTGGTTACCCCTTTTTCCAGATCATTTATGAATGTTGCAATGGGCTGGTCTCAGTATAGACCCTGGGGGACACCATTATTTACCTCTCTCCATTCTGAAAACTGACCATTTATTCCTACCCTTTGTTTACTATCTTTTAACCAGTTACCAATCCGTGAGAGGACCTTCCCTCTTATCCCATGTCACTTACAAAATAACATTCTCTCATAGGATATGGGAAATTCAGGGCCTTATGGCTGATCTACCTTACACAGTGTTCCATAAAGATAAGGTAACTCTTTGGAAGGAACTTGGAGTGCAGCCTAAGATTTTCCAGTTTTCACTTAACTGGAAAGTGAATCAACTGATTTTTTTCTTTCCCAAGACTCACTTTGGGGGGAAGCTAAATTGGACAGTATTAAGGGTCAAGCTTTTTACACCCAAAGATTGTTTATGTAAGTATCTAACTGTTTTAGAATGTGGTAGCTAAGTTAAATCCACCCAGGCAGGTTAAAGACTGTTCCATCAGGAATTAGGCAACATCCTTAAGAAGCATTCCTATTTCAGAAATTTGCGAGATGGCTACAGGGGATCAGTCCATACTTTTATCTAGCACTGTTTCTTAGTTGATGCTTCAAGATCAGATGTCCTTTTTGGTAGAGCAATGCTACAATTTTTGTTTAAATAGAACTCCCAGACTCACCTCATAATTCTGAGGTAACTGCTTGCTAGTCACTAGAAGAGGAATCCATGTTGAAAATCACTTGGAAGTGACATTTGATGGTCTTCAATAACTGATTCTTCAAGATGTGTTGTCCAGATGGATTCCACAACTCACCCTATTTACCTGCTGCTACAGTATTCTGTACTACTGGCAATGGAACTGAGGAACTGCTCTGTTTTTGTGCTCTGGTGGGGGGCCGTGCAGGCACAGCCCCAACAGACACTGGTAGCTAAAAAGAATTTGTCATATGCTTGGGGTGCATGTACATCACAAGTGGAATTCATGTGAACGCAGTTACTAAAGATGACTGTTCATTCTTTGACTAATTGTCCCTATGAGTGCTCCAGTTCAGGATGTGCATTTGCCCAGGCGCTTTTATAGGAGATTTTGTCAGCAGCATCCATGGGTCTGCTCCTTCACCCTACATGTTCTTGTGCCCTGAAGGAAGGGTATATAGAGAAGAGTGGACCCACTGCCACTCCCGATTCCTGCTCAACTGCTTGTGGCTCAAGAGGGAGTGTTGGGTGTCCACTTAGCTATGTGGGTAACTTGCTAATTTTTCTTTGTTTGTTCTTTACTTGAGTATTTTCTTTCTCATTTATTAAGCAGAATTTGTGCTTTGGGGTGGTCCCATTTCCCCCCCCCCCCCCTAATTTGGGCCTATCATTCAACATAACTGGTTAGGAAACTCATTCACCATAGTCCTCCATCTGCAGCCTTTCCTAACCAGTTATGCCCAAGACTCCGGGCTTCAAGCACTGTCAGACCTGCCCACAGGTCTTTCTCCTGCAGCAACAGGCATTCTAGCTGCCTCTGCTGTCTTCCAAATGTAAGATCTGCACTGCTTTCAAAGGCAGATTTAAAATGAGAAGGCTGGAGTAAAACTCCTTTATAAAACATTCTTTGAGACCTGCAGGATCTGAGGTGCCACCCCATCCTTCCCCGGTACATTAGCTTCAGCTGCTCAGAGCACCTCAGTGACCATGGGGGCTTTTCAGAGTCTTCCAGACAACCAAAAAAAGACCCTATTCTCCAGAATAAAAAACAAAAGGAGGGGAAAATCACCCTTTCAAACCACATCTAAAGATGCCTCACATCCTGGTATGAGTACTTTTTCTTCTATCCCCCTGTAGTAAAGAAACCCCAGCACAGGCTCAAAAGAGTTCTCTGAGTACCAAGAAGCCAGCCAGCAAGCAAACAGGAACATCATCGGTACTGGACTCAGTGCCTGTGAAGCGCAAGAACTCCTTTAACAACTAGGTGCCCTAGTCTTCAGTACAGTCTCTGGTACCTCCCACATGCTGACTCCCGAGGAATACTATCCAGATCCATGGTACCATCTAGGTTCCTCTCCCACGAGGATGTTTGATTCTCGGAAGAGTCTGAATCCCTTCTCAGGGGTAACAGGAGGCACCCACTTATGTTCCTGGGTCAACTTACCCTTGCATGACTACTCAATCTCCAGTACTGATGCAGTCTCCAGCCATCCACAGGCTTCCTGAACCATCTCTGAGGGGGTATTGAGAAGGATTTCCCACTGGTATCAATATACCCGTCAGATCCACTGTTCTGTCTGTGAAATCTTGATGCGGTTATTGGTCCATCACTGGCTCCCAGTACCAACATGACCACTGGTACCGACACCTTGCCCTTCTGGTGGTACTTGCTCTGATTGTGAGGTATCGCTTCAGGGTTCCTCCAACTTCCAGTTCTACCTTTCCTCTTTTGGTGTATGTCCTGAGGAAGATACTCCCAGCAGGAGATACACCTGGCAGTGCTGGCAGGAACGATCTTGGAGTACTACCCCCTTTTCCTTAATCTAACCACAGTGGGCCACCTAAGGTGAGCAGTTTTAAAGGATACTCTCATGTAAGAGAGCACATTAGGAACAGCAACCACACCAACACCGGGTCCTATCCCTCAGAGGGATTCTCCAGAGGAGCAGGAGCCAGGTGCAGAAGTGGACAAACACCTCCTTCCCCCAAATCCTCCTCCTCAGTAGACACAATTATCTCCCCTTCCCACGGCCTTCCAATGCAGATGATTTCAGGGCCTTCCAGGAATTTATGAAAAGGATTGCAGAGGCGTTACAAATCCTGCTAAGAGATACAGGAACTTGATCATTTCTTTCAGAACATTCTCCAAGGCAAAATCACCTTGCCCATCAACAGTGATGTCACCAGCCCATGTGGTGTGGTAAACTCCAGCTACCATACCACGCACTTGTAAGAGGGCCAGTGAAAAGATACTATATTCACCCCCAAGGCCTCAAAGTACTTTCTCCCACTGAACCCCCAACTATTTGGTTGTTGATGCTGTTAACAAAAGGAACAGACAACACCACTGTCTAGATCAATGCCATCTGACAAGGAGCTGAGAGGGCTAGACCCGTTTAGCTGGAAGAGTTACTCCCCTGCCACTTTGCAATTCAGAGTAGCCGGTTACCAAGCCCCGATGACAAAATATGATTTCCCAAAATATTCTCAGTTCTTGCATTTTATTGAACTTCTGCCACAGGACTAGGAGGAGTAGTTTCAAACCCCCATCACAGAAAGCCAGATCATTGCTAAGGCCTCACTCAATGCTGCTGATGCAGCTATGTAGTGCTATAGTAGTTTTGAGCTTTTGGTTCCAATCCTCCAGCCTACTCCAAAAAGTACAAAACACTGGAGAACCTTCTGGGTCTTAAGCTGTTTAGTAACATTGCAGACAGGTCCTTCCAGTCACAAAAAGACTGGGCATCATTGCAATCCCTCAACATCTACACACCTGCAGCAACAAGAAAATTCAGTATGCTCGAAAGGCAGCTCCACAGTCTTGCTCAGTCCATTATAGCCCATGAGACTTGTGGAACCTCTCAGAAAGAAGCCAAGATTCTCTAAGAAAGGGCTATCCTCCAGTTACATAAGTCAGTGACTCTCAAAACAGTTGTTTTGACCAGTTGGTCAAGAGTCATAATCGGTCTCCCATTCCAGATCATATGCTATACCCATCCCCCCTCAACACCCTTGTGGTGCTCCTCTCTGATTTCCTGCCTGCCTGAGAGCTTATCACCTCTGACAGATCCTGGAGGTGTTTTCAGTGGGCTGTTCCATTCAGTTCAGCTCCCTCTTTCCCATCCTTCCTCTCCATCCCACTTCAGGTATGCTTCTTATCGGGCTGTCCTAAAACAGCAAATACAATCCCTTCTAATTATGGGGCGATCAAACCTGTTCCATTGGACTTCGTCAGAAAAGGAGTACTACTTAGTCCCCAAGAAAAATGGATGCTGGAGACAGGACATTGAAAACCTTCATCCTCTCGCAGTGTTTCAAAATGGTAACTCTCAGCAATAATTCCTTCTCTGGATCTGGGAGATTAATTTGTCTCCCTTGATCTTCAGGATGCTTATTTTCCTATGTGTACATCTCATCACTGTTCCACTCTTTGGGTCTCCTCGATGGAGAAGAGTCTACATTGAGACACACACAACAAATAGACTTCATAGGGGCCACTCTGGACTACATTACCTCCAGAGCATGCTTTCCCACAGGCAGGTTTGTTACATTGTAAAACAAGGCTGGACTTTGTAACAGAGCCTGCACGCCACAGCAAAAGGCTTGCCTTCCACCCCGGGCCACATAGCAGCATGTACCCTGTTGTAACACGGTTGGCAAGACTACACTCCTATTGTCTTCAAGCCTGGTTGAGGGCAGTTTACACATGGAGTAAACAGTTTATCCAACTGGGTATCAATACCCCAGATGGTCCTCAACTTCTCCCAACAGGTGTGGGGGCAAAAAGTCTGTGTGGGAGTTCCATTCTTGAATTCCCCTCCCACAAAGATAATCCCCAGATGCCTTCCTTCTAGGTTGGGGTACTCACTTTAAAATCTGTACAGCTTGGGGCAAATGGAATCCCTCAAGAGGCCACTCTAGTCACATTTTAGAATTGGGGAGTCCGTTAGGCTTGCCATTGCTTTACACTCCATATCAGGAGCCACTCAGTGCTGAATAACAACGTATTGCATAAATCATTGAGGAGCAGGATCCTGGTCTGTGCACAGAATCCATAAAATAATGGAACTAGTGTATATCTGAGCATACCGAGATCAGTGGCTCATCTGCCGGGGCTATAGAACACCATAGCAGACACCCTCAGCAAGGTTTTCTGCCGTGACCATGCATGAGTGGGAGTTCAATGATACAGTATTCTGGAAGATTTATTACCTGGGGTCTTCCAGAGATTTCTTTGATGCCATCAACATGAAGGCCTGATTATCTTGCTTGAGAGGAGGACACAGACACAGCTTGCTGGAAGATGAGGCCAAGAGATAACAAGAACATGTACTCTTCTGTATTTGTCTCCTGACACCATTACTTTCTCAAAATCCTGAACAGGTTGAAACAGGAGAGATCAAGGACCATCTTCATAATGCCGTTGTGGCGGCCAAAGTAGATATAGTTCAAAGAGCTCTTCCAACTGTCCTTGCCAGGGCCGGCTCTAGGCACCAGCAAAACAAGCAGGTTCTAGGGGCGGCATTCCAGCCCCTAGAAATGTGCCCCAGCTCGCCTCCGCCTGCTCCCCTGAGCACACTGCTGCCGCTCCGCTTCTCCCCCCTTCCCGTTTTGCACGGCAAGCCTGGGAGGGAGGAGGAGCCGAGCGGCGGCGTGCTCAGGGGAGGCGGCGGTGGTGGAGCAGAGGTGAGCTGGGGCGGGGAGTGTTTCCTCTACCTGCCATTCCTTCCTGCCCTTCCCCCCCACCCTCGCTCACCTCTGCTCTGCCTGCTCCCCTGAATGCGCTGCCTCTCCCTCGCCTGGGAGGGAGGGGGGAGAAGCGGAGCAGCGAAATGTTCAGGGGAGCAGGCGGAGCAGAGGTAAGCTAGGGCAGGCAGTTGCAGGGTGGGAGCCGCAGGAAGCAATGGGGGGGGGCAGGGATTTTGGGAGGGGGCGGAGTTGGGGGTGGGGACCACAAAAAAGGCGGGGGGTGGCCAAAAATTTTTTGCTTCGGGCATCAAATATCCTAGAGCCAGCCCTGGTCCTTGCAACTACATCTCCGCCTTCCTTTGACAGCAGACCTCACCCAGGTGTCGGGATACACTGTCCATCCCAACTTCTTGTCACTTCATTTTAGGGCGTCACTGCTAATAGCTCTCGGGACCTCTAGCATAGACCAGAACTACTCTCCAAACAGCAATGCGCAATAGTAGAAAAAGCAGCTGTTTTCATTGTAATGGAAGAGTGGAAATGTGTCCAGATCTGGTGCAGTCTCTGAGCTGTACCTGCTGTCAAGTCTTCCCTTTCCAACATTCTTGGTTACCTGCTAAACTTGAAAACCACAGGGTTATCACTGAGCTCAGTTAAGGTTTACCTGGCTGTCATTGCAGCCTTCTTTTCCTCCTTCCCTCTCCCTCCCCAATTGAAGAGTATTCATTCTTCACTCACCTGACCACTGCAAGGTTCGTTTAAGCCTGTTTAACCTTTTTCCTACCTCAAGGAACCTACTCCTCTATGGGACCTCAACTTAGTTTTCAATGCACTGAGGAAAAACACCATTAGAACCTATGGGGGGCTCTCCCCTCCATTTATCTTCAAGACCTCTTCCCTACAGCCATCCCCTTGTCTAGTAGAGCTGTGGGCCCTTATGGCTGACCCACTGTACATGGTATTTATCATGACATGGTGACATTACATTCCTACCTTCATTTCCTGCCTAAGGTAATCTTCAGAGTTCCATGTTAATCAGGACACTCGTCTATCAGTGTCTTGTCCCACCTCTCACTCTTCAAGAGAAGAAGCTAGTCTCCAAATACTAGACATAAGAGTTCCAGCTTTTTACCTTGACAGGATTAATCCCTTCAGGACTTCTCCTAGACTTTTTATCACTGTCACAGAACGAATCAAAGAGGACCCAATCTCCTCCCAAAGGCTGTTTAAGTCGGTGTTTGGGATGTTTATTAACCTGTTACAATGCCTCAGAGATATGTCATTGTCCTAGTGATTGCTTATTCCACCGGAGTCCAGTCTACCTCTGTCGCCTTACTGAAGAAGGTGTTCATCTTGGATATTTGCAAAACTGCAACCTGGTCATCAATGCATATGTTTTTCCAGCCCTATGCTGTTATGCATGCTTCCAGAGCCGGCATAACTTTTGGTGATTGTTCTATGTTCCGTATTGAATCCACTTCCTGAGCAGCCACCTCCATAATTGATGTACTGCTCGAGAATCTTCTGCAGTGGCGCACCACAGAGATAACTGATCGAGGGACAGGTTTACTTAGGTTGTAATTACAGTAATTGGACTTCTTAGGTGGAGCATCCACAGGGACAAACTACTACCTGCCCTCCTTGCTCTCTGCTTGTCGTTCTTTTGGACTTTGTAGTTGAGAAGGAACTAGAGCTGCAGTTTGCCTGCTTTTCCCTATATACCATAACATTGGCACATGAGGATGTGTAGTACACAAGTGCAGACCCTCAGGCACTGCTGATAACATCTCCACCAAGCATGCATGGGCGCATGTACATCCTGAAATGGAGCCTCCATAGGGACAAAACATTTTGAATGCCAATTACTGTACAAAGTAACCACCTTCTCTAGCCTCTTCAGGTGAGTTTATTTCTGCCTGTGCCATCTGAGTGGTGTAAAGTGGATTTAGCAGACAGTATAATTTGGCCCTTCTGAACTTTTTTTATTGCTTATTTTAGGAAGTGCATGTATGTAACACATGCATATGAATACACATAACAAATACATATATTCTCTTCAGTGTGTATTCTGAGTCATCAGGTATTTAATCTAGTTCAGTGGTTCTCAAACTTGAGCAACCTGAGGACCCCCATTTTGATTTAAAATTTTTCGGGGACCTCCAAGCCCCCTGCTCAGCCCCAGGCCACACCCCCATTCCATCCCTTCCACCAAGGCCCTACCCCCACCCCAGTTCTTCCCGGCTCTGCTCTACCCCTGCCCCTCCTCTTCCCTGCCACTTTCCGCCCCTCCCCTGAGCGTGCCCCATACCAGTGCCTTCTCCATGTTTGGAACAGCTGTTCAGCGGCGTGCAGGAGGCACTGGGAGGGTGGGGGCATAGTTAATCAGCTGGGCCTGCGGACCTATTGGAGTACCCTCGAGGACCCCCATTTGAGAAACGCCTATCTAGTCAAATTTTGCCATTTGTGTACTTTTACTAAGCTATTTTGAGACTGAATTTAAAACTATGCATATAGCTAAAAAATGTCTACCCATTACAAGTAACATTACCACAACTGAAGGGCTATACACACTGTTTTATTACTGTTCAGGTTAATTTTTTGTGTTTGGCAGCTGTCAGTTTCATTGCTTCCCTTGAGTAGTCAATCAACTTTGCGTACCTTTTACATAGTCAGTATATTTTTGTTATGCCTTTCACACAGCAAGAAGGCGGTTGGGGCGGGAATCGTCTTTACATTTTAAAGATTGGAAAACCACAAAAGAAGCAGGGAGACTTAAACAGAAGAATTATTTTAAACTACATCTGACTCATTTTTATAAACTACCCATATTTGAAGTTGTGTGTCTGCAAGCGGTTTAGTGCCCTATTGGGAAACACTATTGTTGCTCAAGTGCAAGCATTTAATTTGGCTATACATGAGGCTTTTTCCTAATTTTGCACTGTTACAGAGGCGCTTCCATTGCTGGTGAGAGTTATTCAGTCATCAGATGCCAAAGCCAAAGAGAACGTCAATGCAACAGAGAACTGTATTTCGGCAGTAGGGAAGATCATGAAGTTCAAACCTGATTGTGTAAATGTTGAGGAAATCCTGCCACACTGGTTATCATGGCTTCCACTACACGAAGACAAAGAAGAAGCTGTTCATACTTTCAATTACCTGTGTGACCTAATTGAGAGGTAAGGTAAAAATGTACTTTGATATAATGCATAAAATAAGCATACTTGTAGTCTGCTTATTTTTCTTATACACAGTCTCCAATAATGGGACCTATACTCGTTTTTATTTCTCTAGTATACGCATTATCTTGAACATGAAAATTAACGTCTTTCATATTCCATTAGTAAGGCTAAGATTTTTGTCATATATTTTTAGTAAAAGTCACAGGTCACAGGCAATAAAGAAAAATTCATGGAAGCCAAATGACCTGTCCCTGACTTTTTCAAAAATTTCCATGATAAAATGGGAAGGGGCTGGGAAGCTGTGGGATGACTGGGAGCTCTGGGGGCCCTCACCGCCCATGGGGACTCAGAGCTCTAGGGTCCCCCTGCCCATGGCAGTTTGGCGCTTGAGGGGCCCTGCTGCTTCAGGCGACAGGGGTACCTCACACCTCCCTGCCACTGTGGGAGACGGTGGGACCCTGCAGCTGCTGGGCCTGAAGTCACGGAGGTCTTTGGAAGTCATGGATGCTGTGAATTCCGGGATCTCCGTGACAAAATCATAGACTCATTCATTAGTAACAAATTTAATTCTAGTTTTCAATAGTGTCTAGTTAAATGTTTTCGTATCTTGCATCCAATTGCTGTGCTGATATAGTATCAGCATGAGACCTTAAGGAAAATTCCAGCGGTTCTTTGACACCGTTCCTATGATCACTTACCAGTATTGCAACATAAATAGACATTTTAACTACCAGCAACACGCAAAACAGATGGCCGCTTTTCTTCCGTAATTGGTTTATAAAACATCTTTGTTTCTTGATGTGCTTTGATCTTTCAGGTGTTCATGAAGCAGCTACGTAAGAAGTAAACAGTGAAACAATGCAAATAGTCCAGTTTTAGAGTACAGTGGTAGTGTCTCCCTTAGTGCAGTTCTGAAGTACTGGCAAGTAGCCCAATCAGTGAAGTCCTGCGGTGAATTCTAATACTACCTAAAGAGGTTCTCTCTCCTTCCAGTGTTCTCAATATAGATACCCAGTCTTGGAAGTGCTTATACACTGTATGAAAGCCCAGAATCTTCTGGAAAGTTTTGACCATTGGGTGATATGTAGACTTCTTTTCAAAGATCACTAGGCAGCCCACAGTCTGTGCATTCAGCAGATGACTACTTTACTCTGTCACAAAACTGGGAAAACAGAGACCTTCAACCTCATGCTGATCAGTGTAAGGTTTGCAATCATGACTCATTTACCATCTATCACTGATAAGTCTTGCAACTTCTGATATAGCCAAAAACTTGCTACCTGAATTTTCCACCTTAATCAAAACAAAATGGAATCCTACAAAAAGTGGAAACATGGTCAAATTGCTGAGGAGAACAAAAGAATAGCAGAAGCGTGTAGGGACGAAGAAAGGATAAGCATACAATGAGTTACACCTTAAAGGCAATAAAAAGAGATTCTTTAATAAGAGATTCTGGGCTTTCATACAGTGTGCACTTCCAAGACTGGGTATCTATATTGAGAACACTGGAAGGAGGGAGAACCTCTTTAGGTAGTATTAGAATTCACTGCAGTCATCTGGTACATAGGGTGATCTATCCTCCAGACATCTGGTACATTAGGAGCAAGAGAAGAATGAAGAAAAGTGTAGGTCCTTTGCATAGCAGGGAAGGAGAGCTGATGACATCAGGAAGTTTGTGTTTAATGCTGTTTTGCTTCATTCTTCACTAGAAAGGTTAATAGTGACCAGTACTCAACACAATTAATATTAACAAGATGGAAGGAACACAAGCCAAAATAGGGAAAGAAGGTGTTAAAGAATATTTAAGAACACAAGAATGGCCATAGTGGGTCAGTCTAATGGCCATCTAGCTTGGTATCCTGTCTTCCAACAGTGGCCAGTGCCAGATGCTTGAGAGGGAGTGAACAGAACAGAGCAACTGTCGTGTGATCCATCCGCTGTTGTCCAGTCTGAGCTTATGGCAGTTGGTGGTTTAGGAATATCTGGAGCATGGGGTTATCCCTAACCATCTTGGCTAGTAGGCATTGATGGACCTATCCTCCACAAATTTATCTAATTCTTTTTTGAACCCAGGTACACACTTGGCCTTCACAGCCTCCTCTAGTAATGAGTTCAACTAGTTGACTGTGCATTGTGTGAAGAAGTACTTCCTTATGTTTGTTTTAAATCTGCTGCCTGTTAATTTAATCGGGTAACCCTTGGTTCTTGTGTTATGTGAAGGGGTATAAAACTCTTCCCCTATTCACTTTCTCCCCACCGTTCATGATTATATAGACTTCTATCATATCCCCCTTTAGTCATCTCTTTTCCAAGATGAACAGTTCCAGTCTTTTTCATCTCTCCTCAGATGGAAGCTGTTCCATACCCCTAATCATTTTTGTTGCCCTTCTCTGTACTTTTTGTAATTCTAAAATATCGTTTTTGAGATGGGACAACTGGAACTGCACGCAATGTTCAAAGTGTGAATGTACCATAGATTTATATAGCAGCATTGTTTCCTGTCTTATAGTCTATCCCTTTCCTAAGAGTTCCTAAAATTCTTAGCTTTTTTTTGACTGCCACTGCACATTGAACAGATGTTTTTAGAGAACTATCTACAGTGACTCCAAGATCATCTGAGAGTAAATAACTAATTTAGACTCCCTTTTGAACTTAGGATTGTTTTCCAATGTGTATTACTTTGAATTTATCAACATGGAATTTCATCTTCAATTTTGTTGCTCCATTCACCCAGCTTTAGGCAATGCCTTGGTAGCTTTTTGCAGTCAATTTTGGATTTAATTATCTTAAGGAATTTTGTGTCTTCAAATTTTGCCACCTCACTGTTCACTCCATTTTCCAGGTCACTTATGAATAGATTGAACAGTACTGGTCCCTGTACAGATTATTGAGGCCCCTGCTATTTACCTCTTTCCATTGTGAAAAATGACAATTTATTCCTGCCCTTTGTTTCCTATGTTTTAACTAATTACTGATCCATGAGAGGACCTTACCTCTTATCTCATGACTACTTACTTTATTTAAGAGGCTTTATTGTGGGACCTAGTCAAAGATTTTCAGAAAGTCCAAGTACACTACATGCACTGGATCACCTTATTGACATTCTGAGAATTCTAATAGATTGGTGAGGCATGACCTCCTTTTACAAAAGCCATGTTGGCTCTTCCCCGATATGTTGTGTTCATCTATGTGCCTGATAATTCTTTCCTTTACTATGGGTTCAGCCAGTTTGCCTGATACTGAAGTCAGGCTTACCAGCCTATAATTGCCAGGATCGCCTCTGGAGTCTTATAAAAATTGGTTACATGATCTATCCTCCAGTCATCTGGTACATAGGGTGACCTTAAGCAGTAGGTTACATACCATAATCAGTAGTTCTGCAATTTCATATCTGATTTCCTTGAGACTCTTGGGTGAATACCATCTGGTCCTGGTGATCTATTACTGTTTAACTTATCAATTTGTTCCAAAACCACCTCTATTGATACCTCAGTCTGGAACAGTTCCTCAAATTTGTCACTTAAAAAGAATGGCTCAGGTGTAGGAATCTCCCTTACACTCCTCTGCAGTGAAGAGTGATGCAAAGAATTAATTTAGCATCTCTGCAATGGCAGAGATAAGTTAGGTAAGTTCAATATAATCAAGTTGGCAGGGGCTGATGAAATGCATTCTAGGGTACTTAAGGAACTAGCTGCAGCAATCTCAGAACTGTTAGCAGTTATCTTTGAGAACTCATGGAGGGTGGGTGAGGTCCCGGAGGACAGTTTAGGTCCCAGAGAATTGGAGACGGGGAAACATATAGTAACTATCATTAAAAAGGGGAACAAAGAGGACCCACAGAATTACAGACCAGTCAGCCTAACTTAATACCTAGAAAGATACTGAAACAAATATTCAACGATCAATTTGTAAGCATCTAGGGGATAATAGGGTTATAAGGAATAGCCAACTTGTCAAGAACAAGTCATACTAAACCCACCTAATTCTTTTACGGTGTTAATGGCCTAGAAGCAATGTGTCTCGATGATTGGTCCGTGGACCAGTGCTCGTTCCTGAGCTCTCCCTGGCACAGTTTAGGAAGGCAGTAAGCCGGTCCCTGGTATCAAAAAGGTTGAGAAACACTGGCCTAGGGAATGGGGGTGGCGAAGCAGTAGACATGATATATCTTGATTTTTAGTAAGGCTTTCGATACAGTCCAATGTGACACTCTCATAAGCAAACTAGGGAAATGCACTCTGGATGAATTTACTAGATAACTGATTGAAAGACTACATTCAGAGTATTATCAGTGGTTTGCTATCACACTGCTGGGGGGGGAGAGGGGGAGGAGAAGCATATTTAGTGGGGTCCTGCAGGGTCAGTCCTGAGTCCAGTACTAGTCAATATTTTCATTAATGATTTGAAGAGAGGGTATATTTGTAGAATTTGCCAGTGAGACAAAGCTGGGAAAGATTGCAAGCACTTTGGAAGACAGGATTAGAATTCAAAAGAACATTGACAAATTGAAAAATTTGGTCTAAAATCAACAAGATGAAATTCAATAAAGACAAGGGCAAAGTACTACACTTAAGGAAAAATCAAATACACAACTACAAAATGGGGAATTAACTGGCAAGGTGGTAGTACTGCTGAAAAGAATCGGTTATAGTGGATCACAAATTGAATGAGTCAACAATGTGATTCAGTTGCAAAAAAGGCTGATATTTTGGGATCTATTAATAGGTGTGTTCGTAAGTAAGACGGTGGAGGTAATTGTCCCACTTGACTCAGCACTGATGGAGGCCTCAGCTGGAGTAGAGTGTTGAGTTCTGGGTGTTGCACTTTAGGAAAGATGTGGACAAATTTGAGAGTCCAGAGGAAAGCAACAAAAATGATGAAAAGACCTATAAGGAAAAGTTTTGTTTTTTAAAAATGGCTGGATATGTTTAGTATTGAGAAAAGAAGACTGAGTGGGGCCCTGAGAACAGTCTTTAAATATGCTAAGGGCTGTTATAAAGAGGATAATGATCAATTGTTTTCCATGTCCACTGAAGGTAGGACAAGATGTTATGGGCTTAATCTGCAGCAATGGAAATTTAGGTTAGAGATTAGGAAAAACTTTCTAACTATAAAGGGCAGTTAAGCACTGGAAAAGGCTTCTAAGGGAGGTTGTGGTGCCCCCGTCATTGGAGGTTTTTAAGAACATGTTGGACATGCAAGGGATGGCCTAGGTGGTTATTTGGTCCTGCCTAAGTGTAGGGAGCTTGTTCTTCCGCAGCGCAGGGGGCTGGACTCGAGGTCCCTTCTAGCCCTATGATTATATCTTTCATTCTTGGTTTACAATCATAGAGCAGATTGTGATAACTCATGGAGTACCTACAAGCGTCAAATCTCATAATGCTTAGTATAAACCAGGGTTTGAAACCGAAATGGTACTGGTGGCATTGTTAGATATCCTGGTGATGGATAATTGTATGCCTGCGCTGATACTGTTTGACCTGTCAGCTGCCTTCATTACCATTTGGGTCTGTTTTATTCTCCCTTTAATCTTCTCAACGCCTTTGATTAACAAGCACTAACCCTTTTCATATTTCAAAGTCCTTGTATTGTGGCATTCCTCACTCTAGGTCAAGGGAGGCTGGTTGGCTCTCCCTTTGGAGCTAGTCAGTACCACTTTCCATCAGCTCTGGGAGGGAGTGAGTAAATCAGTTTAAAATATACGAAGCTTTCCCTACCACGGTGCTCCAGTCCCTGCTGTATGGACTTTCCCAGCATAACCGTATTAAACTTCCAACAGTGTGGGCTGGCCTGCTCTGCTGAAGCCTATCTAAGGCACATAACTTTTCTGATAAAGCACAGCCCAGCTTTATAAATAAGGAATGTTCAAATTAGCCAGATCTTAAAATGACAAAAATGGAATTTTCTTCTAGAACAGGATGCACTTAATGATGCTGAATAACCTCAGGTATGAATATGCAGTTCTAAAAATCAGAAATGTCTTGAAAAGCAGTTAACTTACATACACAATCTACATTTATCTTTTTTAATTAGAATGCTAACACTGACATATTTGTAACATGTATACTTTTTTGATCTCCATCAGTAACAACCCAATTGTCCTTGGTCACAACAATGCTAACCTTCCCAGAATATTCAGTATAATTGCGGATGGTGAAATTCATGAAGCAATTAAACACGAAGATCCATGTACTAAACGGTTGGCTAATGTTGTTCGTCAAGTGCAGGTGAATGTGAATTTATTTTATTGTAAAAGGAATCATTCTAGTTTGCTCTGAGATTTAGGAATTGTAAAACTAGTGTTCAGAACCTATTCTCTAATAAACATGATGCTGCAACCAGTGTTCACTCTTAAGAAGAAATATTCCAAATTGATTCCTAATAGATTCAGTGCAACAATCCAGATTAATCATGATAACGCTATGTAAGGTACTTGAACCAGAGGGTGTGTATCTTTTTATGACTCATGTAATTTTTGAAGTATTCATAAAAAAAATAAACACTTGGAACAATTGCATGGTTTACCTTTTACCTAACTCCCTTTAGTTTCCTTTACCTTTTCTCAGGTGATTTGAACTACGCTTTTTAATTTCTAAATGTTTATTTTGCATGAAATCCAAAAGTTTATTAAAATGACCCAGAAACTGGGCAACTACAGGGCAAGGATACACAGGCTTATTCAAGAAGAACCTCGTGAATTCTATGTTGGAAGAGACTGAGTAGAGTGAAGTGTCAGCTCCATAGCTGTGTGCTACCTTTACTATACAATGTCATTGATGCATTTTGGGTTTCAATGGAAACTGCTTGTGTAAGGGCATTTAAAAAAAAAGAGTAAGCAAAACCTACACATTTAGTTCTGTAAGATAGGGGCAATAGAAGGAGGGCAGTACTGAAATGTATTTATTTTTAGGTTTTTTTAGATAATAGAAGCACCTACTTCAACCTCTGGTTGACCTGTACAAAATATAAAATTCAAAATAAAATCACATTAAATTACTTAAGTCTCTGCCATTACCCCCAGCCACAAATCTTAATTATCCTATGTCAATAGCCTTGTCCAGCCCATCCTCAGATGGCAAATATGAACTTTTTATGATGATACAACTGACTGATGAAGCAAGGCTTTGAATGGAAGGCGGTTCTTCCACCTTCAGAACTATGGGGAAATAAAGTGGCCGTACTTTATCAAGAAATTGCATCTCTAAGTAAAAAGAAAAGGAGTACTTGTGGCACCTTAGAGACTAACCAATTTATTTGAGCATAAGCTTTCGTGAGCTACAGCTCACTTCAATGCATCCGATGAAGTGAGCTGTAGCTCACGAAAGCTTATGTTCAAATAAATTGGTTAGTCTCTAAGGTGCCACAAGTACTCCTTTTCTTTTTGCGAATACAGACTAACACGGCTGTTACTCTGAAACATCTCTAAGTAAACTTGCTTAGTTGCTAACTACCCCCTGTGGAAGCTGGTGGAGGAGCAATGAACAGAGGTTACTCCTAGGGAAATTCTGCATTTAAAAAAATAAAAATTCTGTGCACAATATTTTAAAATTTTGCAGATTTTATTTGTCAAAATAACACTATATAATCATGCCACTTTCAATTATCTTGGTAATTTATTTCAAAATACCTGTCAGGAAGTATTCCTGTAACAATGCCTCATAGGAGCAGAGTTAAAGAAACCCCTGTGGCAACCCAGTTCCTGCTTCTCTGCCCCTTCCCTCCCACCCCACACCCAAGCCCAGCTCCGAGGCTAGACACCCACACCCCCTTGCCCTCCAGAGCCCAGCTACCAAGCCACACACCCACACCCCTTTCCCCTCCAGAGCCCAGCTGTGGGGACAGACACCCTCATCTCCCAGAGTCCAGCCACAGGGCCAGATATTCACACTCCTCCAGAGCCCAGTCACAGGGACCCCCTGCCCTAGATACCCCACAGCCCATCTCTCCCTCAAGAGCCTAGCTGCAGGGCCAGATACCTGCACCCCTCCCCACACAGAGCCCAGTCACTCCCCCCTACACACACACACACAGGGAGAAACAGCCTGATGCTGGGTCCTGGGCTTGTATGGAGTTTCCTGCACACTGCCTCCTTCCTTCAGGGCATGCCAGAAACTGCAGCTGCTGGGAATTCTTCAGCTCTGTTCCCCTTCCCCCAGCAGTGTATTCGATTTGCGAGCTGGGCTCTGCGGGTCCAGAGGCCCCTACTGGCAGCCAGCAGCTCTGCAACACCAATTCTGTGAGGGGGGAAAAAAAGGAAATTGTGCATTGTGCAGTGGCGTAGAATTCTCCCAGGAGTGAGGACGCGTAGGCTGCTTGAGGCAATGATATCTGATTGAGAATGGCAATTTTAAAATTAAAAACTTGCCCTTTATTTGGGAGTACTGCAGAACTTAAAGAAAAGGAGTACTTGTGGCACCTTAGAGACTAACAGAGACTAAGCTCAAATAAATTTGTTAGTCTCTAAGATGCCACAAGTACTCCTTTTCTTTTTGCGAATACAGACTAACACGGTTGCTACTCTGAAACCTGCAGAACTTAAATGTCAGAATCTCATTACCTATGGAAAAAAACTAAAGGCCCTTATTTAAGTGTTAGATTGTCTTTAGAACACTGAATCTCACAGTACACCATGTCTTTACGTTTCTTTGATTGGACCTAGTGGATGCTTTTTTAAATATGGTGTGAAAAGACTAAATTAAGATCTTCAATGTAGAACTGATGTTTAAAATACATCAAATGTAAATCTGCTAACTTTGACAGCTTGTTTAAACACATTAAATGAGATTTTAAATATCAAAAGTCACTGTAGAGATTTAAATTGGTTATCTGCAATAAATTTCAACTTGGCCTCCTTTGTCATACTGAGACAAGTTTAGCCCCTGCTCCCAAACCTGTGTTGATCACTGTGCTGAATACATACTTCCCATTTATCTGAATGCCTTTATTCTGAAGGATTGTATTACCTTGAAAATATATTTGGTACCATTAAAATAAATCACCTTTGTGGTGACAAGCAAAATAGTGTGCTACACAACAGGGTGGAGATGAAAAATTATGGCTAACGATACCGCTGGTCTTCTGAAAGTACCATGTGATTTATCTATGTTAAGGCAGAGCAAATAACCTGTTTATAGCCTTATTGAAAAGAGTACAAATTGTCATGCTACTTACCTTTAGAAGAATGAAGGGCTGCATCTTGCCTGCTGTGATTTGTACTTTTTTAATTCTAGGGAGTTGCTAGGAATTTCAAACCAATTACTTAAGCCTTGTCTACACACAGACTTGCACCAGTGTAACTAAATCATTTTTTAAAAAGCTTTTGTTAAGCTGATACAGGTTTGAGTGTTGGCAAGGACTTTGTCTGTTCTCTTTGGCATAACCTACAGCAGGGATGGGCAGTTGAGGGGTCACATCCAGCCTGCAAGATCATTTCATTTGGCCTACCACAGTCTAGCTTGGGGCAGGAAGGGGGGTGGGACGGGACGATGCACATGTCCTCTCATGTTGCAGCGAGAGCCAGTGGGGCCAAGTGGGGAGCCGGGGCCAGCACAGCGAGACAGGAGTAGTCATGGCAGGGTGAGTGCAGGCCAGGCTCCCTCCCAAACTTCCTCTAGGACCTCCCACTACCCCTTGCGGTAGAGACTCTACATCCCCCCCCCACCCAATGTCACTATTCCATGGGCAGGGTCTGACCTTCTTCCCCCCTCCACCCCCACTTGCAAAATGGTTTTTGTGGCCCCTCTACTATTTACCTGTAAGTTGTCCATCACTCTCCTACAGTATATATGCTCAATGGATGTTGACTTTGAAAGACTAATGAAAATAAATGGTTGACATATTTCTAAGTCTATATTCAGTGAAGACACCTTTATTTTTCATTTGTTTTCCAGACCTCTGGAGGACTATGGACAGAATGCATATCACAGCTCAATGCAGACCAACAGGCAGCTATACAGGAGCTCCTGAACTCTGCTTGAAGGGCCTTAATTATCTGCAAGAAAACTAACTCCAAATAAACATTTACCCTATTGTTTAGGTTTCTTTGTTTTTGTTTTTGAGCAAAAAAGAACTGTAGAGCGTGTAGGCCATTCTTTTGCAATCTACAGGCAGTGGCAACACGAAGAAGCACTCTTTCAGAGTGGTGTTTAAATCCATTTCTATCCCACAACACTGAAGAAGCTCCCTGTAAACCCTACAAAAGCACTGAAGAGTATTTTTCTAATGGTATAAGCCACCCGTATGATGGTGAAAAGGAGACAAGTTGAATTTTCTCATTAGATATAATGAATTAAACAGCTTTAAGACCAGTTATTCAGCGGTAATGTACATTATAGCAGATAACATTTCTATACATCTAGTATTAATTGTATTAACTGGAGTGAGTTTCTTTTAGGGTAGAAAGTGCCCTTCTACCCAGCAAACCACTAGATCAAAAGATGAAAAATTGAAGACGAATATAAAGCATGAAGACCTCATTGATGTCACACAAAAAAGGCTTGTTTAAGTGACTCAATGAGAAAAGCTGTTCAGCTTCCAGCCCTTGAATGTGAAGTGTCTTTGGCATGTCTGGCAGTATCTCATTCACTCCTCAATAAATGACATTCAAATACAATAAGACGCTTGTGTAAAAGTTCAGTGCTGTGTGATTCTTATTCAATTTCCTCCTATGAGAAGATACAAGAACAAATGTTACGAGTCATAATTTTAAGATATTTGAAATTTTCTGTACAATATGTCTAACTCACACTTCATGCTTTTTTGTTTCTTGGATTTTAACCATTCAACTTTTTTCTGATTCAAAGAACTACATACTGTGTAGAATTCAAATTTAGTGACATGAGCCTTGGGTACAGTGAGTTTACATGCCTTTACCATAAACTGTTTCATTTTCAGATCCAATTGCATATTTGTAATTTATGAAAAGTTGGCTAATGTTCCAGTTGCAGATGTACAATGGGTCTGTGATAGCCAAGCAAACTTTCAGTCGTATTAAATTAAATACATGCAGTTACATTTGTGGAGATATGATTGGTAGCCTATCCTGAAAGGAGAAAATTTGTGTATAAATGTTTTATTGGTTCATCTCATCCTAGCAATACATGGGTTACTGTTTAAGATATATGGTTTTTCTAAAATCTTATTTCTAATTTAAACTTCAGTGTGAACCCTTTGCAGTTTGTACTAACATTTTTGATATAAATATTTAAACTTATGCTTAGACCAGAAAGCTAACCTAAGAATTAAAGACTTTTCACTAAGTGATTTGCAGCAGTCTCTTAAAACATACTGTGTAAATGCATTAGAGTGAAATGGAAGAGTACAAGTCTGATGCTTAAAGAGAGAGGAAAAAAGCTGCCCTGTGTATTATAAATGAGGATACGATTTTGTCACAGATTGAGATTTTTACAGACTTCAGTGACTTTCAGCTTCAGCTCTGGCTAGGGAAGTCAGTCCCCCCATAGCGGCGGGGCTCCGGCTTCTGTGATTTGTTTGTTGCCAGTGTCCTGCCCATGAATTTTAATAAAAATCCTTATGCCAAAATCTTAACCTTAATTATAAAATCAATTTCTATGATGAAAAAGCCATCAAACTGTTTAAAACACAACTATACATCAAAATATAACCTGTTGTACTTGTGTAAGAAAATTCTACCCAAAATCAGTTTTTTTAAAGTAGCTTTAGTCTCATGGCAGAGTTTGTCATTTCAATCCTGACTGAGAAGTCAATGATTTTTTGAAAATACAAATGAATAACTATGCTACTGCTAAGAGTGCAGATCTGCCTATAGACAGACAGCATATGTAGTTTGTAAACAGTAATTTTATCAGAACCCTGTTCTATTTTGCTGTTGAGTATATAGTTTGTGGTGATCCCAATTTTTCTCATTAAATTTTTTTCATGTAAGTACAACTCCAGTTATTTTCAAGGAGTTCACATGTCCATTTTCCAATGTGGGGATTTGCACCCATCGATGTGGAAAATATTTCAGTAAATCTGTATGCAGTGTAGTTGTAGCCATGTCAGTCCCAGGATATTAGAAAGGCACGGTAGGTGAGGTAATATCTTTATTACACCAACTTCCGTTGGTGAAAGAGATGAGCTTTCAAGCCACACTCAGATCTGAATAAGAGCTCAAAAGTCTCTCTCTCTCTCTCCATGAGAAGTTGATCCAATAAAATCTTACCTCACTCACCTTGTCTCTCCTAGTAAATCTGATTATTTGTCTCAAAAGTACAAATATCTGGCTACAACAATGGTCTCTTTGGTTATTTTATGTCTGTCTGGTTTTTGTTGTGTCTTCAGCATTTATTCATTTCTGGATTCTCATCTCTTCCCCCCAATCTCAGACGTTTGAGCGAAATCTCTTCTGACAAATACTGGATGCATTTCACAGTTGTCCATGGGACTTCAGGTTTGAAACATAATCCTTTTGCCCTCAAGCTACATTCTTTTTCTGGAAGTGCAAAAAGCTGACTTTTCAAGCAGGAGTGGATAAAACCTTTTTTACCCATAAATAAGGGACCAACATTTGAGTGTTGGGAAGTGTTTACCCCACTGCATGCCTTTCGTCCTTTTTCCCCCCTTCCCTATGATAGCAAAGAAGGCCACCTGAAACAAGCAGACAGAGGAGCACTATTTGTAAGAAGAACTCCAGATCACACAAGGGAAGTTCTGCTGCAATTGCCTCCAGGTTGTTGGCCCTCATTTTGTCAGGGCCAGGGGATTAGGCGAGACAGCATGTGATAGCTGACACATCCGCCTGACATCAGCTTGACTTGCCCACAGAGACATCAAAATCCCTGCAACCCTTTTCCCATAGCACTTCAAAAGTGAAAAGCTGCTGATTCTCCCATATACTTAAATTTTGTCTTGGTAATTATCTCCTTAATATTCCTTCCTACTCCTTGTGTGAAGTCTTTAGGGAGGAGCAGGAAAGTCTGAAAGTGAAAAAGTTCAGTCCTAGAATTTGAGAATTCTGGAACCCTCAAAAAATTGTCTTCTCCAAGCTCAGTATTCCCAAAGCAGGAAAGGTAACAAATGTCAGTTATGAAGTGTAATTCATCCATTTTCCCCTGCAAATTTTGTTCTTGTGATGTAATGCATGGAGACCACACACAAATAAGAATTTTTGTACACTTGGAATTATTTCCAGTGCAAAACACCAGGGAAGTGAAGTCATGTAAAATTATTTCAGATCCTTAAGTGGCAGAAGCAGGAAGCACATGTAATGACAGGGTATGGACACTAAGGTACTGACTGAATTCCAGTTTTTCAGGGTGGTGAGTTGTACTTGAGCTCCGCAATATGTAGTGGACATGGTCAATGTCCAGGCACATTTCAGAGCAACATGCTAGAGATAAGACAAGTCAATCTTGCCTTTCTGACTTCCAGAATCTCCTGAGGAAGGAGCACTTTCTTATCCAGTCACAGCATAACAACTGTGGCATACATAAACCAGCAAGGGAATACAAGAAGCTCATCTGTCCTCCATCAGATGATCCACATAAGAGACTAATCACAAACAGGACTGGCTGAGTATCAATAGACAAAACATAGTGGCTCTTGAACCAAGTTTTCTATTGATATTCTAAGAGCTAGGCTACCTCACCTTGACCTATTTGTATCCCAGTGAAAGTCACTAGGGAAGACAAATCACTGAAAACAGATTCTGGTTCACAGATGACTGAATTGTTTATCAAAAATCTTTGTCATTCGGGTCACCCAAATTGCTCAAGAGCATGGTGATACTCAGATGTATAGGGCTGCCACAGGCTAAATCCATCTTTGCCTGCAGATCCCAACTCATGTTAGCTGAACCTCACCGCTATTGAGCAATAAGCCCTAACCATGTTGGCATAGTTTTCCAAAGTAGTATGTAGCCTCCAACAGGCCTTCTACCCTTTTGGCCTATGCAAGAGTGGACAAGATTCTCCTGCTGATGTCAAAATAAAAAGGTTCGCCCTTAGGAGAGAGGCAGTCCAGCTCTTCTGTATTTCTTGCAGCTGTGCCAAGCCTAAGGATTCCCACTCTTGCATCTCAGTCTTGATGCTAACCAATATCAAATACAGCCTCATCCAAATATTTGGAAAAGCAGCTAGTGATATCAAGGTTCCTTAGGGAAAAATTAGTCCAAAGTAAAAGTGAACATGAAACCTGTCTACATTGCTACAAACTCACGAGACATCCAATTTGCATAGATAGAATCAATTTTCCTGTGTTCTCCATAAAATATTCTTCCTAAGCCCAATCACAATAAGCAAGAAAAGATTCTGAAATCACCGCTTGTACCTTACTGCATAATCTGTTGGAATAAGGTGGTACTTCATACTCCAGAGGCACTTATTACCATGGCCAGCTTTTCCTTCTACTGGAAAATAATTTTTATTCTACCCAAAGCTTAAAGAGCTGGGGGAGAAAAAAAAATTCCAGAGTAGACTCTTGAGCAGAAAGGACATTGGCTACTACCAAGAAAATCTACAGTACCTGCGATTTGATCATGCAGTAATTTTAAAAATAAACACCAGAGGCTTGACTGCTAATCCCCAGCAGTAGCATTTTTGGATAACTCTACTAATTTTTCTTTATTGCTTGCTATGTTTCAGATTTGGGAATTTCACAATCAACAATGGAAAAAAGTCATCTTCCTTTCTGTGACTGACTTCTCTTGTCTGCTCCACTCAAGAAATGTATGTGTCTATCTCTTCAGAATCTATATATATTTAAATAACTAATAATAATCTTGATGGAAGATCAAGAAGAAACAGTCTGAGAATTGTGCCTCTCCCAGAGGGGCTGGAAAAATGGAGGCCTGTGGAATTTTTCTCCCATGCTGCCAATGCTTGTGTGTCATTTCCCCATCCGAACTTGGATGTTGAAAGCCCACCCGCTCCCTTCCTATTGTCTGTTTAGTTACTACTCATCCAGTGTTTGTATCCAGCTTTGGAAGCACATGCCAGGCAGATGCAACATGAGCAAAACTGAGCTACCTTCTGTATATACAAGAAGAGGTGCAGCCCCAAAGTTTGAGGGTGGGGGGGTAGATAAGTTCCAGAAAGACAAAGATAACATTCTCCATTTTATTAGATAAGAAGAGGTTTGATTCATTCAGTAAATTTACTCCTGTAAAGGCATTCTTGGATCTGAGGATTTGATGTTCCCATTGGGGTAGTATAAAACCTCTAAAATGTAACATTAATTTAGATAAGTGAACGTGAACTTTTAGTCTAAAAAATTTAGAGCCATATGTACTTAGACTAATCTGACAGAATTCCTTTTTGTATGGACAGATAAGGCAGAAAGCTTGGCTACACATGTAAAAAATGGAAGAATACTGGGAAAATATTACATTTTAGTATATAAAATTTAAAGTTCTTATTGCAAAGCGATAAATATTGGGACATAAAATGACAACGTGTAAAGGCATTACAAATAACTTACTATCGTTAAACAGCATGTAACATTTTGTAAGGTAGCTTTATTTCCAAGGAAAACTAATCTTCTGGATCTGCTGTGCTTCATTAATTTGTAATGTTAGGATTTACTAATGTCAGTCATTTTTACTGATGTTTTGAAATTACCTTTTGAATTAAGAAAACCACCACAAATACTAAAATTAAAGATGGACAAACAGGTTTTTTTCCCAAGGTATGACAGTGAGGAATAAGATCTTTTTTCCCCCTCTATCTTTCACTTATTCCCATTTGTCTGAACTTTTGGATTTGTTGGAATTCCAAATCTGTTTTCTCATCACTAAATCTTAGCACTAATCAAAGTAACTTTCCAATTCAGCATTGGTAACACACTTAACTTAAAAACATTTAGGCATCTGGTAAATGTGGATGCTTGTGACTATTTTATATAATAGTTTAGCTTATTTTGTTTAACATTTGATGCTGAAATTTAACAATACTCAGTTGACACACTGCTTGTGCCAGATCTCTTGCCCATCTTAAATCCTGTTTGTGTTGCACCCACCAATGCAAGGTTAATCAAAGGTGCTTTGAAGCCACAGCAGAGGATTTTACTTTCTTTGGGGAATCCTGTGCTATCATAGTAAGCACCTCTTGGCTCCTCTGGCTTAGGTGGGGATGATGCCAGCTGGAAGAGTGGTTCCTCGGGGGAATCATCTTCCACTGGTACAAATCAAAGCTGGCCCAAGGCTACTCTAATTGGCGACGGGCTAGTTCAGATATGAAGTGCCACCTGATGCTGATCGTCTAATGCAATGATCAGATTCCTTTGCAGACAAGAAAAAATAGTACTAAATCCCTTCTCTTTAATGTCCCTTTTAAAAAGTGTACTTTTTCTAACCAGTGACTGAAATGTTTTAATACTGGCGACTTTAGTGCATTCTTAACAAAATTTCACCTAAAGCCAGTATCCTGTGTGATATTACTCACTGTAATAGAGTTAACATAACTCACTATTCAATTCATGTACCAATTTAAAAACTTTATGAAATTCCTGACAAAACGTTGAATAAAACTGATACACATGAGTACTAAAAACTTCAAATGGGGAATATTTCAGCAGTACCCACACTTGTCTGAATTACCATAACTAAGACCATCCATTTTCACAAGTTCATTGTGAACCAAATATCTAACATCAATGTTTTATCTTTCATTTTGAAATAGCAATAAAGTTCTTAAACATAATTAAAATGCAAAAACACCTGTTTGGAAGTTCATATTCCTGAAACAAGCAAAATAAGAAACTTGCCTTAGTCAAGATTAAACTAGCAGTGCTCTTTCCAACACAGAGCATGAATATTTTGGAAAGTTTAAGATGGTTACATTTTACTTCTCTGCTAGGCAAGTATACGCAAAAAGAAAAGGAGGACTTGTGGCACCTTAGAGACTAACCAATTTATTTGAGCATAAGCTTTCGTGAGCTACAGCTCACTTCATCGGATGCAAGTGAATGTAGCTCACGAAAGCTTATGCTCAAATAAATTGGTTAGTCTCTAAGGTGCCACAAGTCCTCCTTTTCTTTTTGCGAATACAAACTAACACGGCTGTTACTCTGAAACTAGACAAGTATAGTTCCTTCTGGCCAGTAGATGGAGATAGTACTATTAAACATTAGACTGTCACTTGTATTTAAAAAGCTTGCTAGTTCAGTCCCTGGATTGTCTCCATTCAGAATGGAAATGGTAGAAGTCTGAATGAAGGAAACATTTGTCCAGTTTTCTTGAAACTGGAAACTGTGAGAAACTGAAACTGTGGTGAAACTGTGCCTATGAGAAACCTTTTTTTACACCAGGGCTAAGTTAGCTTTTGTCCGCTTCAGAGGTGCCTGTGCAAGGTAGTTAACATCTTTCAAAGGATATTTACAGAAAAGTGCAGGGAGAATAATTACAGGAAAGTAGCAGAAAAATGGGTTGTATTGATTAGACCTGGGCACAAAAAGAACAAGTGTGAATTCTGCAAGTAACAATTTGTGACTGAATGCATCTGCTATAATATTGGATTCACTCTCTGCTTCTATCAAGGTACAGACTATTGCGGGATCAGCCTCATGAAGGCCTTATCTTGACTAGGGAAAAGGCCAAGTTTAGATCAGGGTTTGCTAATACCTTTAGCTCAGCTTTTTTAGTAGGACAAGTTATTTTGTTGAATCAAACTAAAGGGATTTCCCTGTAACTACACTAGAAGAAGTAGCCTATTTTAGATCTATTTTAGCCCAACTGAAACTTGTCCTCTTTTCCTAGTGTAGACAAAGCCCAAGGGGCCAAGAAGTGAAGATGTTAATGAAGCTCCTTGGGAAAGTTTCTCAAATTGCCTTGAATGAATTCCAAATTCCACCATCCTAGCTGGCATGCCATCTAGTTTTAAGTACTGACTTGTCTGTCATCTATTGGATAAAATGAGAAATGTCATTTTGGATTTCCTGCTCAACAGCTAGTCTGAGGTGAGTAAGTGAAGTCACCACCACTATGGGGATCAGCGCCTAGGTTAAGGACTATTTAGAAAAGCTGTACGTGCACAAGTCCATGGGTCCAGATCTAATGCAGTTGAGGGTGCTGAGGGAGTTGGCTGTTGTGATTGCAGAGCCATTGGCCATTATCTCTGAAAACTCGTGGCAATCAGGGGAGGTCCCGGATGATTGGAAAAAGGCAAATATAGTGCCCATCTTTTAAAAAGGGAAGAAGGAAAATACGGGGAACTACAGGCCGGTCAGCCTCACCTCCCTGGAAAAATCATGGAGCAGTTTCTCAAGGAATCCATTTTGAAGCACTTGAAGGAGAGGAAGGTGATCAGGAACAATCAACATGGATTCTCCCAGGGCAAGTCATGCCCGACCCAACCTGATTGCCTTCTATGATGAGATAACTGGCTCTGTGGATATGGGGAAAGCGGTGGACATGATATATCTTGATGTTAGCAAAGCTTTTGATACGGTCTCCCACAGTATTCTTGCCAGCAAGTTAAGGACTTATGGATTGGATGAATGGACGATAAGGTGGATAGAAAGCTGGCTAGATCGTCAGGCTCAACGGGTAGTGATCAATGGCTCCATGTCTAGTTGGCAGCCGGTATCAAGCGGAGTGCCCCTAGGGTCGATCTTGAGGCTGGTTTGTTCAATATTTTCATTAATGATCTGGAGGATAGTGTGGATTGCACCCTCAGGAAGTTTACAGATGACACTAAACTGATATGCTGGAGGGTAGGGACAGGGTCCAGAGTGACCTAGACAAATTGGAGGATTGGGCTAAAAGAAATCTGATGAGGTTCAACAAGGACAAATGCAGAGTCCTGCACTTAGGAAGGATGAATCCCATGCACTGCTACAGGCTGGTGATTGACTGGCTAAGCGGCAGTTCTGCAGAAAAGGACCTGGGGATTACAGTGGACGAGAATTTGGATATGAGTCAGTAGTGTGTCCTTGTGTCCAAGAAGGTTAACGGCTTATTGGGCTGCATTAGTATGAGCACTGCCAGCAGATCGAGGGAAGTGATTATTCCCCTCTATTCGGCACTGGTGAGGCCACATTTGGAGTATTGCGTCCAGTTTTGGGCCCCCCACTACAGAAAGGATGTGGACAAATTGGAAAGAGTCCAGTGGAGGGCAACGAAAATGATCAGGGGGCTGGGGCACATGACTTACAAGGAGAGGTTGAGGGAACTGGGCTTGTTTAGTCTGCAGAAGAGAAGAGTGAGGGGGGATTTGGTAGCAACCTTCAACTACCTGAAGGGTGGTTCCAAGGAGGATGGAGCTCAGTTGTTCAGTGGTGGCAGATGACAGAACAAGAAGCAGTGTTCTCAAGTTGCAGTGAGGGAGGTCTAGGTTGGATATTAGAAAAAACTATTTTACTAGAAGGATGGTGAAACACTGGAATGGGTTACTTAGGGAAGTAGTGGAATCTCCGTCCTGAGAGGTTTTTAAAGTCTGGCTTGACAAAGCCCTGGCTAGGATGATTTAGTTGAGGTTGGTCTTGCTTTGAGCAGGGGTTGGACTAGATAACCTCCTGAGGTCTCTTTGAGCTCTAATCTTCTATGATTCCTAGGCTCCATGCTGTTAATGCTCATGTGGTGTCCCATCTTCCTCAGAATGAGAGAGGGAAGTTGAGGATGTGCACCTTAATGGTGGGTATGAACTTGGAGAGAAGTTTTAAGGCAGGGGTGGGCAAACCTTTTGGCCTGAGGGCCACATTTGGGTGGCGAAATTGTATGCAGGACCATTAATGTAGGGGCAGGGAGTTGGGGTGTGGGAGGGAGTGCGGGGTCTGGGAGGGAGTGTCGTGTGCAGGCAGGAGCTCATGGCAGGGGGTTGGGGTGCAGCAGGGGGCTCAGGGCAGGGGGTTGGGGTGCAGGAGGAGGCTCAAGGCATCGATAGCAGCTGTGCCAATTTAGCCGCATAGTGTAGGCAAGGCCTTCGAGAGCTTGTTTTTCTCTTACACCTAGTTTTGCTCTTATGTTGGAAGAGGATGAGATATATTAATTCTAGTATCTTGAAGGACATGGTGACCAGGAAAAATCAGTTCACGTCACTAACTAGAGATAATACTTCCTCTGTTTAATAAATCAGTTTAATTTTAAATGCAAAATATGTTTTGCAAAATTTTTTTTTTGAGTTTCCAGCACATTTAAGGTAGTTTTATTTAATTAATTTTGTGCATTTTTGATTGAATTCAAATGTCCATTAAACTAGAATGGAAATTACTTGTAAAATTTAAATCACTAAAATCATTTGTAAAAATTAATCATTCATTATTTTCAAGATAATACAAATGTAAAATTAAGAATCTGAATAAATGTATGTTAAGGGTTAAAAAAAGAGGGTGATGTCATAGTAGGGGGTCTACTATAGATCATAAAATCAGGAAAAGGAGATGGATGAGCCATTTCTAGAACAAATAACAGAAGACCTAGTAGTAATGAGGGAGTTTAACTACCCACACATCTGTTGGAAAATGTCAAAACACAACATTTCCAATAAGTTCTTAGAATGTATTGGAAACCTTTTTGTTTCAGAAGGTAGAGGAAATAATCAGGGGATGGTTAATTTTAGACTTGATTTTGTCCAATAGGAAGAATTGGGAGCAGACCTGAAGTTGGAAGGCAATTTGGGTGAAAGTGTTCATTAAATGATACATTTCATGATACTATGGAAAGGAAGGAGTAAAACCAGCAGAATAAGGATAAGGGACTTCAAAAAAGCAGATTTTTACAAACTCAGAGTAAGGTGCACAGGGAAGAAAATCTAGGGAAAAGAATTCAGGAGAGGTTGACAGTTTCACGAGAGAATATTAAAGGGATAACTGCAAACTGTCTCAATGCAAAGAAAAGATAGGAAGAACAGTAAGAGGCCATGAGGAGCTGTTGAATGACCTGAAAAATCAAAAATGAGTCCTACACAAAATGGAGACATAGTAGAATTTGCTAAGGAGTACAAAAGAATAGCACAAGTATGTAGGTACAAATCAGAATGGCTGAGGCCTAGAATGAGTTACAGCTAGCAAGGGACATAAAAGGCAATAAGAATGGGTCCTTCAAGAAAGATGAAAGAAAGTATAGGTCCTTTAGTTACCAGGCAAGGAGAGCTAATAATTGATTACATCAAGAAGGCTGCAATGTTTAATGCCTGTATTACTTCAGTCTTCACTGAAAAGGTTAATGATGACCAGATATTCAACACAATATTAGCAATAAGGAAGGAATATAAGCCAAAATAGGAAAAAAACAGGTTAAAGAATATTTAGGTAAGTTAGATGTATTGAAGTTGGCAGGGCTTAATGAAATTCATCGTGTGGTACTTAAGGAACTAGCTGAAGCAATCTTGGAACCATCAATGCTTGGAACTAGAGAACGGTAGACATATTATCCATCTTTAAAATGGGAAGAAAAAGGACCTGGGGAATTATAGACCAGTCAGCCTTATGGTTTCAGTATCTGTCAACTGTTGTTAAATTTGTAAGCACCTAGAGGATAATAAAGTTATAAGGAATAGGCATCATGGATTTGTCAAGAACAAATCCTATCAAACCAAACTAATTTCCTTCTTTAACAGGCTTAGTGGATAGGGAAAAGCAGTAGATGTGACTTATCTTGATTTTTAGTAAGGCTTTTGACTGTCCCACATGACAGTCTCAAACAATCTAGGGAAATGCACACTAGATTAATTTACGATAGGGTGGGTGCACAACTGGTTGAAAGACTGCATGCAGAGAGTAGATATCAATGGTGGTTCTTGGAGTAGATGCAGATGTGTATTCCAAGTAGGTATGTGCACTCCCCGCATGCCAGAGCCGGAAATTTTTGCCAAGCAGTACCTGTAGCGGGATGGTGCTCGCACCTCATGCCTGTCGCTCCTTTCCTGGCTATATGAGGTGGCACCACCCCAAATACCCTTAGTTCCTTCTCAACATCCATCTGCAGGAGTCAGAGCTCTGTGTGATTGCTGCTTCACAACCTTGCAATGTGTCTCTTAGCCTAGGTTTTTATTGTACATAGTTAATAGTCAGTAGCATTAAAAGTTAAAGTATATCGTATAGTGTCAGTGGTTGTGCTCCCCGATGATGCCCCCACCAGAGTTCAAGCATTGCCCTTCTTGTGGAGAGCTAATTCCTAACAGTGACTCCCACATGAGGTGCTTGCTCTGCGTTCTCAAAGCCCACCTTAAGGAGAGCCGTTCGATTTGTAGATCATTCAAGAAGAGGACTCAGGCAGCGCGGGACCTTTGCCTTAACCAGCACCTGCTTCAGAAGGTCATGAAGCCTGACCTGGTACGGAGGTCATCTTTGGGCCGCAGATCGGTGTCTGGCTCAGAGAGTGCTGTTGCCTTGGTTCCAGGGCAGGGGCCTCTCTGAAAAGGTGCAGGAGTCGTTTCACATTATCAGTACCAAAGAAGCTGTCATATAAGCCCAATAAAGAGTGCTCCAAATCCCGGGGAAACTTTTCTGTCTCTCCTATGAAGAGCGTGGACTGGCATGGGTGCCTCTGACCTTCCCTTGATAAAAGGTAGGTGTTATGCTTATAAGAAGCACACGGGATCTTTTTCAGAGAAAAAGGAAATACGCTGCATTTAGTGAGAATGCAGCAGTTAGCATATGCTTTTCAGTCACACACACACCATGCACACAGTCCTGTCAGTTGATTTTTATAAAAAGAAAAGGAGTACTTGTGGCACCTTAAGAGACTAGCTCACGAAAGCTTATGCTCAAATAAATTTTAGTCCCTTAAGGTGCCACAAGTACTCCTTTTCTTTTTGTGGATACAGACTAACACAGCTGCTACTCTGAAACTTGATGTGTATAGTTACCAGTTAAGAGTCTGGATCAATCTAGTGGCCAGCCAGATTGGTCACAGAGGGGAGCGGGCTCTGTCGGTAGCAATCTAATGCTCCTGGAGTTGTGGCAAGACGAACCCAAAGTCCCATGGCCAACCACCCTGTTCTTAGTCTTTTTTTTTTTTCTCTGTTGAAGTCTATGGATTTTGCTGTGTCAGTTTGTTACCAGTTACTCCTTAATCGGTGTTATCTTTTGATGTTAACAGTCCAAAACACCTCTGAGAGGGTCATCCTGTCCTGGTTTCAATTTAATCAATTGTCTTATCTTTAGGGGTGCCAGCCTCCACCTCAGGGTCACCAATCTGCCCTTCCTCACTTATGGATGCATGTTGATGATGGTTCTCTGGTGTCCTTAAGTTTCTTCACTCCTCCTTCCTTGACCATCTGACTTTAACAATGGCCTTCACACCTTATCTTTTCCTGATGCATGCATTCCTCATTCACACACAGTCTTTTACAGAGACCTTCAAAGGTATACAAACAGCAGTGTTTTATGTTGAGCAAGAAAGGCATTGTAAATTAAACCTTACTAAATCTTGTAATCAAAACAGGTCACATTGTGGCCTGGGCCTTCAACATACCTCTAGTCTCATTAACGTAGACACAAGACAAAATCCTGTTTCTTACTTACTAAACCTTAAAACAAAGAAATGTATATTTTAACTAGAATGCCTAATTTATAATACATATAGGAAACCATAGTAGACATTCTAACTCATCCTAAAACAAAAGGGTGACCATAATCAGTCATAAGGATTGTTCTGGTCTGTCCCTGCCTTAACATCAGTACAGACGCTGGCAGTCTGTCAGATGCATTTCTACCAATGTCCCAGAGGGTCATTCCTTTCTGCTATTCAAAAAGGGTGGCTGGCAGGATGATCAAATCATACATTAATATCCTGCTCCTACATAGGGAGGGCAGACACCCCATACCGTTGACTCTGGTTCCAGCCTTCAGGCATCCGGTATCAATGGAAGCAAGGCCAGTACTGACAGCGTCAGTGGCATCAGCGTACCAGGCTTTGGCAGACCTACTCTGCCTTTCAGTCCCATTCTCGCCACTGGTCCAAAACTTCGTGAGGCTGGCGTTTACAATGACCCCTCAGTTGGAGCATATCGCCAAAATCTTGGCACGGGCACCATGAAGTACCCCTTGCTGGGTTAGTATGGACATGGTTCCTGAGACAGGACAAGGTTCTTTGCTACAAGGCCCTTCCTCTGCATTCCTCAGTTGCAGATGATCCCATGGAGGTGGAGGCACGTGGGTGCTCCAGTACCATCGTTTGCACCAGGACTGATCTTGCCTGTGGCACCAATCTTTTCACTACCTGTAGTGCTGACTACATTGGGGGTGCCCATTGTGACTTATTCTGGGCTCCGGCTGAGTCAGATTGCCTGTTGGCTCCCTCTGGAGTTGCCCCTCGCATGACTCCGAGGTCCCAGGACTCCTCTGCTTCAGAGTTGAGCTCCTTGTCTTCCCACTCCACTTCACCTGAGGAGGTCTGGAGGCCACCAGCGTACCAACACTGCTACCAAAGTTGGCATATGCACTCTGAGGCCGGGATGGAGGTCCCTGGCCTAGTGTCTGGCCCTACTGGCCACCAATGCCTTATCCATACCAGTGGCTACCTTGCTCTCAGTGGGAAGCCCCTTGTTCCTGGAGGTCTTGCTTGTTATCCAAGTCAAGTGCGAGATTGACTGCTCATATAGCATTGGTGGCTGTGGACCAGCCCCAAGTCCAGATGCCTGCAGTTCCCCTTCCTGTGGAGTCTCCAGAGTTTCTCTATCCAGAGATGCTGCCTCAACCAACAGCCTTGTCCTCATCCCCAGATGATGCGGTGTTGTCTGCTTCATCCCAGAGGACTTCAAGGTTTATCAAGACTTTTTGTATCTGGTGGCCTCCTTTCTGGGTATTCAGGCAGAGTTTCTCCTGGAGAATACTCATATACTCATGGACGTATTCTAGCCCTCGGTCCCTGGGAGGGTCGCCCTCCTGATTAATGAGTTGCTCCTTGAGGTACGCTGGCCTTGGTACTGCTGGTGGCCAAGCACTTGAGGAAACGCTATTTTGTGCCAGTACTGGGATATGAAGGGTTTTATTCCCACCCAACCCTCAACTCCCTGGTGGTCACAGTGGTAAATGACAGGGCCCAACAGGGCAGGTTCAAGTCCTCCTCCAAGGACGTAGATTGGAAGTGCCTAGACCTTCTAGGCAGAAAGATGTACACATCATCGTTACAGATGAGAATTGTGAACCAGCAAGTCCTGGTTGCATGGGCTGCAGGTATAATAGACCAGGGGAGGCTAAGCCTCCCAAAACCCATGCCATGAGCTTGCCCATGCTCCACCCTAAGGCCCTGCTCCTGCATCCTGCTGTGACCCACACTGCTCCTCTTCCCACCGTCACTCCATCTCCCCCAAAGCTGGCATGGGCTCGGGATGGCGTGAGCTGGGGCTCAGGGTGCCTAGGGTGGACAGCTTGGGTGGGTGGCCCCGAGGGTTGAGGCGGGCAGCCCTGGGGCTTGGGTCAGGGCCCGGAGTGGGTGGTCCCAGGTGGCTTGGGTGGGGCTGGGGCCAGCGAGGGCACCTTGGCTGGCCAACTGGGGTTCCTCTGGCTCCAGCAGGCGCGGCCTTGAGCAGAAGAGGCAGAGCAGGGGTCTAGCCTTCCTGAACGGGGTGGAGAGGGGGGTGTCACACGCTGCCCATGCCTGCTGGCCAAATATGACTTCCTGAATTAGTCTACTATGGCCAAATTTGAGGAACAGTTGTCCAAGGCTTCCCAGGATGAGCTTCAGGCATTTGTTGCTGAGAGTTTCTCAGCAACTACTATGAGGGCTTCCTGGCTCCAGAACTCAGGAATTGTGCTGGAGGTCTAGTAAGCCATTGAAGACTTGCTGTTCAGTGGCCAAACCTTGTTTTCAGACAAGACTGAAGAAGCCCTGGTTTCCTTTAAGGGCTCGAGGGCTATTTTAAGGTCTCTGGGTGTGTATACTCCACCTATGCAGAAATGCCATTACAGAGTATAGCAACAGCAGCCATACAGGTCACAGCACCCCTTTGTGCAGCCCTTCTCCACCAAGACTACCGTAGGAAGAGGGATAGGTCTCACACCAGGAAGAACTCGAGCTCAGGGCCCAGTCGCACTGCACACCTGGTGTTCTTGCAGAATCTTTGGCACCCACTGAGCACCATTTTGACTCATTTGAGAGCACTTTTCCATTTGTTCTCCTTCCTCTCTGTTCTTTCAGGGACAGGCTGAACCGCTTTTACAATGCCTGGGTCTTGATGTCGTCCAACAGCTGGCTCCTAGATACTGTCAGATTGGGCTATGCCATCCAATTCCTCTCCACGCCCCCTTTCTACTCCCCCTTCCTGTCCCTCTTCACAGATCTCTCTCACGAGACATTTCTTTTCGAGCAGGTCAGCTCTCTGCTTGTGTTGGGAGTGGGATGGAAATTCTGCAAGAACACCAGGTTTGTGCGCTCTTCTCCTGGTATTTCCTGACATTGAAATCCAAGGGTGGGATGAGGTCCATACTCTTACTTCCGCAGACTCAGGTTCATCAAATATGTGAGCTTCTGCATGGTCACTCTTATCTGCTTTCCTCCTTGTTTTGTCTCAGAATGACTGGACCATGTCTGGACCTTCAAGACACCTACTTCCATGTGGCCATTCTACTGAGTCACAGGAAATATCTTTACTTCATGGTAGGAGACTGTCACTTTCAGTACAGTAGAACCTCAAAGATATGAACATCAGAGTTACAGACTGACTGGTCAATTGGACACCATGGGAACCGGAAGTAAGCTACCAGGCAGCAGTGGAGACAAAAACAAACCAGCAAATACTGTACTGTGCCTGTTTTGCATCTTAAAGTTGGCACATGTGAGTTGACTGTCCCTACCCCTTGCCTCTACTTGCCACTGCGCGGGGCAGTCATTTACAGTAGGAGGTGGTGAATGCTGTTTTCCCCTCTCCCTCCCCGCTGGCTGGGAGGGGAACAAGCTTGCAAGTTCAGAGCCTGGGAAAGAAAATTCCCGAGCTGCTACTGAAACCTGGTCTGGAGTGTAATCTGCTGGAGTCGGACTCCGAGCACCTGCCTGCATACTGCACTCTGGAGCAGCAGCTCAGTTTCCTGATTCCTGAAGGTGTAACAGATACTCTAAGGTATCCTGGATGGAAGCCTCTGCTGAATGGGTCCCAAGGGCCAAGGACTATATGGAAAACCTTTTCCACTTAGCCAAGTAGACCATCCTAGTGGAAGGCTTCCTACTGTTAAGTAGGATCTGTTGGACAGCCCTTAATAGTCCTTTCCTGTTGCCACACCCAAAGTTTGTACCCTAGTTGGTCTCTGTTTCATTTGAACCAGGCAGTATATTTACTTTTATTTTTCCCTAAGCTGCATTCCTACCCGGAGGAGCAACGCCTCCATATGCTAAACATTAGATGCTGTCTAGCCTTCTATCTGAACAGGACTGAATAATTTTGTTCCTCACCTCTCCTGTTCATATCTCATACAGACCGCATGAAGGGTCAAGCAGTCTTTGCTTAAACCATCTCTAGTTGGATAACGTCTTGTATCAAGGCTGCATATGAGATAGGGTTGGCTAAGGCTCCTCCGCAGAGACGGCCACATTTGACAACAGCACAGGCTATGCTGGTGGAATTGCTCACTGATATTTCAATACTGGACATTTGTAGGGTAGCCATATACATGCATTTACGGACCATTACGCAATCACTGCTTCTTCCAGAGCAGATGCTAATGTTGGAAGAAGGGTCTGCGATCCTTACTCGGGTAGACTTTGAGCTCTGCCTCTACATAGGTTACTAGTGAGCAGTACCCCTATTTGGAATACACATCTATATGTACTGGAAGAAGAAACGGTTACTTACTGTAATTTATTCTTTGAGAGGTGATGCAGATGTGTAGTCTATGACCCACCCTCCATCCCGTGTGTTAGAGCCTTCCTCTTGACGTTTGGTGTGAAGGAACTGAGGGAGATCGGGGGGGGGGGGGGGGGGCTGCCTTATATAGCCAGGGAGTGGCTATGAGCACTGCTAGGTAAAAATTTCTGGTGCATGCACACACCTACTTGGAATACATATCTGCATCACAGCTTGAAGGACCACCATTTCTTTGCTGTTAAGCCTTCTCAGTTTATCTAATGGGGTCCCGCAAGGGTCCGGCATGGGTCTGGTACTAGTCAATATTTTCACAATGACTTGAAGTGGAGAGGATGTTTATAAAATTTCCAGCTGACTCCAAGCTTGGATAGGCTGCAAGCACTGTGGAGGACAGGATTAGAATTCAAAAGAACATTGACAAATGGGAGAATTGGTCAGAAATCAAGAAGATGAAATTCCATAAAGACAAAAGCAAAGTATTTTACTTAGGAAGGAAAAATCAAATGTACAACTATACAATAGGAATAACTGGCTAGGAGGTAATACTACTGAAAAAGATCTAGGGGTGATATTGAGCCACAAATTAAATGAGTCAACAATGTGATCCAGCTGCAAAAAGGGTAATATCAGTCTGGGGTGTTTTAATGGGGAGGTAATTGTCCTGCTCTACTTGGTACTGGTGAGGCCTCAGCTGGAGTACTATGTCCATTTCTAGGTGCCATACTTTAGAAAAGATGGGGACAAATTGGAGAGAGGAGAGCAACAAAAATTATGAAAACTTGACCTATGAGGAAACATTAAAAAATGGGCATGTTTAATCATGAGAAAAGAATATAACAGGAAAGGATTATTAAAACACTGCAGAAGAAGGTTAATAATCTTGAGGAAAGATCAAGGAGAAACAATTGGAGAATTGTGGGCCTCCCCGAAGGGCTGGAAAAAGGGAGGCCCCAAATTCGACATTGGTGAGGCCTCATCTGGAGTACTGTGTCCAGTTTTGGGCCCCACACTACAAGAAGGATGTGGATAAATTGGAGAGAGTCCAGCGAAGGGCAACAAAAATGATTAGGGGTCTAGAACACATGACTTATGAGGAGAGGCTGAGGGAGCTGGGATTGTTTAGCCTGCAGAAGAGAAGAATGAGGGGGGATTTGATAGCTGCTTTCAACTACCTGAAAGGGGGTTCCAAAGAGGATGGCTCTAGACTGTTCTCAATGGTAGCAGATGACAGAACGAGGAGTAATGGCCTCAAGTTGCAGTGGGGGAGGTTTAGATTGGATATTAGGAAAAACTTTTTCACTAAGAGGGTGGTGAAACACTGGAATGCGTTGCCTAGGGAGGTGGTGGAATCTCCTTCCTTGGAAGTTTTTAAGGTCAGGCTTGACAAAGCCCTGGCTGGGATGATTTAACTGGGAATTGGTCCTGCTTCGAGCAGGGGGTTGGACTAGATGACCTTCAGGGGTCCCTTCCAACCCTGATATTCTATGATTCTATGATTCTATGAAATGGAGTTTCCCAAACACTTCAATCCAAACATGTTGGTTTAGATAAAACACTAAAACAAATGTATTAACTATGGAAAGACAAATTTTAATTAATTACAAGTAATGAGGCATAAAAGTCACAATTGGCTACAAAGAAATAAAAAGTAAAACACAACTAAGACCTAAATGAATTCAGAGCAAAAGTCTGTCTCATCACACTTTCCAACAATCTTACTTGCTGACTCTTTCAGTCAGGATCTTCCTGCAGTCTAATACCGCTTCGTTTCTTCTTCAGGTGTTGATGCTAGTGGTAGAGAGAAAGGGAGAGATGTTTTGGGGCATCTGCTATGTCCCTTTACAGTCATTTCTCTTGCACAAGACTAATTTCCAGTTGAGGTTCAGGAAACAGTCTGGGTGGACAGGAATCTCAAGTTACTTCTGTCAAAATGTAGATTTTTGTTTTTTGCCCACATCTTCTCTCCTGTTGGAAAGTGCCCACTTAATCAGGTGATGGTCCATTTGATCTTATTGACACCTGGCTGAGGCGTTGGCTAGCTTTTTGGCTCTGGGGAACTGGTTTGTGACTGCCCACCAGAACACGTTGGAACATGTCTCAGTAATATCACACAGTGGAATGTTATAACTTTACATACGATGTTGTCACACATATTTTACTAAGACAATAATCAGCAAATCATAAGTTTTCACATGATACCTCACAAGGCATATTTTCTACAAGTTTCATCATAATCTTCTAAAAGGTACAAATTGTCACATGCTCCTACTTCTCATGAGACTGTATCATTTCAAGATAGGTCCCTGAAAAAGGATGGGGAAAGCAAGGGGAAAAGGGAAGAAAGTGATTTGGATAAAATCTCTCCATTATGCACCCACTTATCTGACATGATGCTTTTTGTACACTGTTTCCCACAATTCTTGATGTCTGGCTGCTCTCCTCTTGCTGCAGCTCATGGAGGTGGATTTGAATTTTGGAATTGCAGGGTCTGGCCACACCATCTCAGCTCTTGCTTGCTTCCAGTTTCTCTGTCTCTGTGGCAGTGTGGGGTCAGCAAGTTTTACAGCTCCTGCCTTCACATCTGCCTGAGGGGATTTTTTCTGGTCAAAATTTAAGGAGGCGTGAGCAGTGATCTCCCTCCAACCTCCATCCTCCTCATGGCCAGTTTTTTAGAAGGGTGTTAGAACTTCCTGGAGCCTAGCTGCAGTGTCTCCCTGCTGGCTCCTCTGCACCTTCCAGGTATGGCAGAGCAGCCTAAAAAGCACTGAATGAAATCTAAACAGTGCTCTAGCTATGTGACAGCTGTCCTAGGCTTGACAGATGGTGAGCTGTACCCAGCTTGCACACAGCCTTCTGTCCCGAACTCTGTTAGATCCTGGGGCTATAATTCAGATAGGTATCACGGGAGCAGCTGCAAGTCTGACATGCAGAAAATGGAGTCTATGGGTGGAACAGTGAGAGGTTCCAAGGACATTTACATCAATGATTTAGAACAGTGGTTCTCAAACTTTAGCAAGCCAAGGACCCCCATTTTGATTTAAAATTTTTCAAGTTCCCTGCTCAGCCCCAGGCCACCTGTCCCCACTTCCCTAAGGCCCCACCCCAGTGGCATAGCCAGCATGGGATATTTGGGTGGGCTCTGACTTTGGGTGGGCAGGTAATTATGGGGGGCTGGGAGGGCAGGAGGTGCCCCCATCCCCTGTAGCTGGTCTTGGGGGGGGCAATGGATGGACCCTCTGGCCAGAGGCTCTCTAGGACCCTGGGCATACACCTGGCTCTGGAAGGAGATGCTGCTCTTCAGCATGCATGGCTCCTGGCTTCCTTCCAGGTCCCACTGCCCCACGCCGAGCCCGGGTCCCACAGGTGCCGGGCCTACCTTTTTTTAAGATCTCCTCTATTACCGCTGGCTGCCCTTCTCCCAGTGAAGAATTAGCCACTGGGGCAACCTGGGGCCCAGGAAAAATGGGTGCTCCCATGCCCCCACCCTCTGCCCAACGCTCCTGCTGGGGTGTGGAGTGGAAGTGCAGGGGCTTGCTCCACTGCACCCACCCCACCAGCGCTCCAGCCTGGGAGTGGGGTCAGGACACAGGAGCTTGCCCTACTCCGCCTGCCTGCCTGCTGCTCCAGTCGGGGTGCGGGGGTTTGCCCTGCTCCTCCCACCTGGCCCCAGAAGAAGCACCAGGTGGGTGGAGCAAGCTCCCGCGCCCTGACCCCACTCTCTGGAGCAAGCGCTGGGGCCAGAGCAGAGCCAGGGCTGGGCCTGGATGCTAAGTGAGTTGGCCACGGCCCACCCAGGCTATGTCCCTGACCCACCCCCATCCCCACCACTTTTTGCCCCTGCCCCTCCTCTTCCCTGCCTCTTTCCACCCCCACCCCTGAGCATGCCCCATCCCCGCTCCTCCTCCTTCCTCCAAGCGCCTTCTGCATGCCACTGAACAGCTGTTCTACAGCATGCAGGAGGCACTGGGAGGAAGGAGGAGTTGATCAGTGGGGACGGCGGGCTCAGACATGACTTGTGGACCCTCTGGAGTACCCTCATGGACCCCAGTTTGAGAAATGCTGATTTAGAAGAAAATATAAAATGATCCGTGATAAAAGTTTGCAGATTGCACACAAACTGGAGGAGTAGTAAATAATGAAGAGGACAGGTCAGTGATAAGAGCAATCTAAGGGTGAGATTAATTAACCATTGAAACAATTTACCATAGGTCATGATGGATTCTCCATCATTGACAATTTTTAAATCAAGGTTGGATTTTTCTCTAAAATACATACTCGAGGAATTATTTTGGGAAAGTAAATGACCTGTGGTAGACAAGAGGTCAGACTTCTGGCCTTGGAATCCGTAAAATCCACCTCAGGGCCGAGGCCATTTAAATGGATTGTGTTCTCTATATTAAGAACTACTATTTGCAGGCAGGTAGCACATAGCCTTAACAGCCCTTTCAACCAGGGATAGGGATCTTTTGTATATTTACTCCCTTTCTAAAATATGTATAATAATGTACTAACATTCCCCTCACAAGTCAGTAGCTAGATTGGAGGCCTCTTTGGGAGAGCTCTGAATCCCCATTTAAGTGGAGATTATTACTACTTGTTAGGTCTATAGAATTAGTGATCTGTTTAAGTTATTTAATGAGGGAGAAAAAGTAGGTTACTTACCAGCCAATGGAAAATGTCAGTATATTACCCCTACATCCATCCTCTTCTGTTTCTTTGAAGCCTCTGACTAATCTGGACAGGCATTTAGGGAATGATAGATTGGGGCCATGCCTCTTGATAAATTTGGCATTTATCTGTTCATGCATTGCAGTGTGTGGCTTTCTTTCAGTGTTAAAAGCTAGTGCTTTTAATGGGTTCCTAGATTTGCATGGATCTACTGAAACAATATATTAAGGGAGTCACCAGGACCTGGAGTATCTATTTTTAACAGGCTGTAGGGTTTGCTCTGGAGGATGGTTCCTGGGCCCCACTCCAGGCAATGGGCAACTGTTCTGCCTTATTTCAGAGTAGCAGCCGTGTTAGTCTGTATCCGCAAAAAAGAAAAGGAGGACTTGGGGCACCTTAGAGACTAACCAATTTATCTGAGCATAAGCTTTCGTGAGCTACGGCTCACTTCATCGGATGCATACAGTGGAAGATACAGTGGGGAGATTTATATACACAGAGAACATGAAACAATAGGTGTTACCATACACACTGTAAGGAGAGTGAGCAGGTAAGGTGAGCTATTATTCTCTCTCTCTTCCCCCCACCCCCCCGTAGCTCACCTTACCTTAGTCTCTAAGGTGCCCCAAGTGCTCCTTTTCTGTTCTGCCTTAGCAAACCTCAGCCCCTGTTCTGAGCAGATGCGCCTGGATCTCCTACCTAGCACACTAGCCCTTACATATTGGGGCCCCGATTTTCGTAGCTATTCTTGATCAACAATCTGAAAAGGCTGGCAAATGCTCAAACCCGCAGGTGCCTAAATCGATATTCTTCTAAAGGAGCTAAATATTTTCAGAGATGGCTCCGTGACAATCACCCCCCAGAGCCCTCACTCGCGGACCAACCCCTGCCTCCCTTAAAAAGTGCTTTCCTTGCAGGCAGGGGATGGCTTGGAAACCTGCTTTGTTACCCGCCCCAGTCCTTCCATTCACACCGCCTCTCCCGTGTTACCGGCTCTTTGTTACCGCGCCCTGGAGTTAATCCCCATTTAACCCCTTCTCTGCTACCTCCTTCTCCAGGGCGGAGGCCTTCCTCACCCCCTTGGATGCCCGGGGAGGGCTGAGAGGAGACTGACACTTCGGACCCTAGAGCGCCCAGCTGCTCAGGAACCAGCCCGCCAACAACGGGCAGGCGCCGCCGCCCCTGGGGCGACAAGAGGCAACTGGCCTCTCCCTGCCGCCGGGCGGCACGAGTCCCCTTCGCCGGGCGCTGCGGGCCCCAGGCTGCCGCGCCAGGGGCGGAGAGGAGCGGCTGTGGCAGGCAGGGCGCGCTGCTGAACGCTGGGGGGGGCTCTCGGCCGCCGCCTCCTCCCCCCTCTCTCCACATCCCCCTCCGGGAGGGGGCAGGTGTAGGGGAGGGGCGGCGGCAGCAGCAGCAAGCGGCGTCCAGTTCCCGCTCCCCCGGTCTGCAGGAGGCAGCGGGGCTCCGGTCCCTCCCTCTCCCCCGCGCCCAGCCGCCGCCGCCCTCTCAGCGCCGAGCCAGCCAGGCGGACATGGCGCCCCTGCTCCAGCTGCCCCACTGCTGCCCCGCCGCCGCCGCCGCCGCCTCCCCCCCGCGGAGCCTTTAATGGCTCGGACCTCCGGCGGCCGAGCCCGACTCCTCCTGCGCCAGCCAGAGGGAGCCTAGCGAGCGGGAGCCGAGCAGCCCCAGCGCCGCGCACGGTGAGAGCCGCCCGGGGAACAATGGGCTGCGGGGGGGGGGGAGTGACTGCACCGAGCGGCCCCGGCGGCGGGCGGGCTGCGCCCCTGCGGCTGAGAGGACCGACCGTAGCCGGGTGGGTGGAAAGAGTCTCCTCGCCCTAGCCGGTGCCTGCAGCGGGGCGCTGGCCGCGGGAGAGAGACGCAGCCCCTGGGATCCGCCGGGGGCCCCGCCGGCGCACAGTTGCTCAGCGCCGGGCTGCGGCCGGAGCAGAAGTTGGTGCCTTTTGGTTGCTCCCCGCTGCGCGGGAAGTTGCTCGTGGGAGGAGGGGGCGGCTGCCCGGGGCTCTGCGTGGCGGCCACCCCCCGTGGCTGCAGCCCCGGGATGCGGGGGCCCTTTGGAGACCCCGCCCCTTGCCCCGGAGCGGGTGCGGAGCTGCTGCTAGCCTGGCGGGATGTGCTCGGGGGTCGGGCTGAGCTGGGGGTGGGACCGACGGGGGCAGAGCCGCGCTCACGTAGACAATTGACCGCGAGAGGGGCGCGTGCAGAGCCCCGCTCCGGGAGCAGCGCGACCCGGGTAGGGAGGCTCCCTTGGGGAGTAAGGCGCTTTGGTGTCTTTATTGAAAGGCCTTCCCACCCCCTTCCCAAATCCTCGGTGTGATAGGCGTCGCCGCCTGTCATGCATCTGCACATCCAGCCATTGATGGCCATGCCTGGGACGGGGGTGTGCGTGTGTGTGTTAAAGCAGGCTTGACATTCACCCAGTATCTAGTGTAGTGTGTTCACCCTCCGGTTCCCGGCTCCCATATGTCTTCTTGAGCAAACGCATAACAGAAGTGCAGGTAATCTCATGTATGGTAAAAGGCAAAATGGTCACCTGCAGATAGCACTAAAATATGTGGTGACTTCAGCGGCCTCCTTTCCCACTAGCTCTGGGGAATATATATATTTATAGCCAGAAGTTCTGCCAGTTTCAAAATTAGAGATGAAGTTTATTGTTCTGCACTGTTTCTGAACAATGTTAATAGTGCGTTAACTGTCCAAGGAAGGTTTAAGTAAAAGGAGCTCATTTCCATATGAGCAGCGTTTAGTTTCTTATGTTAATAAAAAATTTAGGTTCTTCAAACTGTAATTTGTGAGCAATAGGGTTTAATTTTTATGATTGTTTTAAAAACAACAACAAAACAAACTTAGGAGCTCTGTAGTACTTGGCTGTTTTATTGCTGAAATAAAATAAATGGAATGTTTAGTGTCTTTCAGTTATGGTCTCTTTACAGACTTGCCTTCAAGTAGATTAGTCCCTAGGGGATGAAAAGATAACTGTTTAGGGAACAGTATCACTCAGCTGTTACATTATTATTTTTATCTCTTAGGTATGCAGAGTTTTTCTCCTTGTATTGCTTCCAATTTATTTTTACAGGAAGCAGTTGATATTGGAGTTAATCCAATCAAAATACAATTCTTAGACTACATCTTTGAAAAAAAAAACCCTAAAAAATATGTTTCAGTAAATCTGTTTGTTCTAATGAAGCTTTCTTCAACATTTCAGTATCCAGATGAGGTGTGGAGGATACTTTGTTTTATAATTGGTCAGATTATACAAAATATGCTCAGCTGTGGGCTACATTGACCATATGACAGAATCTTGAAGTCCTCACCCAAATTGAACTAAGGTGAAGCAGGTTAGTTGTTTGCGCTGACCAAGGTAGAGCATTGCATGCTGGGGTTTGTGGTTTCTGTGGACTTAACCTCATTTCCAGGTGTGGGTATTTGGGGACCAGGCTGTTAGGTAACCTCACTTTCTTCTGTCCCCTTATCAAATAGCAATCTCTTCTCTTGTTCTGAATGAGACCTACTTTACCTATACTCTGTTACTATATTGTTTAATATTTTTGCCTTGTGTTTATGAATTAAATTCTCAATTATACCTTTACTGCAGGATCAGATAGGAGATTGCATGATGGGATGTGGAAAATAGCCTTTTTTTAAAAGGGTCTTTTGATAAGTAGCAAAAGGTTTAGTGGAAGTTATTAAAGAACATGTTAAAAGTACATGATTAATGTCCTAGGAGAGACAGACTGTATCTGAAAGTTTCAGCACTCTGTCCAAATATCTTTTTAGCTCCTGTCTTTCACACTTAAGTTTAGGTCTTTTGACAGAAATAAGAAACTTTTATTATCTAGTATTGTTACAAGTAACACCGAGTATTATTATAATGGAAAGATAGTGACCCACATAAACAACAGGAGTATGTGACTTTAAAACCACAAAAATTGGTAGGGGAATGAGGGATAGCACTAGAAATTATTTTTAAATTACTTCATTTCAAGTTTAAAATGTCCCTTTTGAAGTTGACATAAAAGTTACACAATGAATAACATACCTTTTTAAAACCAGCTACTAGTAACCAAGCTCTTATGACAGTTTGTAATTGATAAATGTCCAAAGAATAGAATACCAATTAGAAATGATAGTGAACAAGATTTTTTCCTTAATGCAATAGTAGGTTTACAAAGATATTAATAAGACAGTTTTAGTGTACCAAGTAAAATTTCCTCCCAACCCTGATGTTAGGTCAGATTAATTTTAAATCATTCTTTCATTTTGAAAATCAAGACAGTTAGCAATTCTATATTATCTTGGGCCTGGCATTATCCAAACACAAATCTTAAGGTCAGAAATAAGATTTGGTAATATGGTAGATTTAGTTCACTGAAAGGTCAAGGTTTATAGTTTTAAGGGTTTGTGGGTGTTTACTAGATTCTGACATTTAAAGTTTGACTATTGAATTAAGGTTGGGCTGAAGGAGAAGTTCACTTTTCTGGTAGTGAAGAAGCCAATGAGGGACTAATTACTGGTGCTTATAAAGGTCATCAGGCTCAGTCAGCTTTAAATTTGTGCAAAATGTCATTGTTTGGCCCATGGAAATGCAGATGAATTAGTCAGTTAGGTCAGTCTCTTCATTTAATGTGTATGGGGGCAAGGGTCTACTGCATATGGGAATTTAGACCTTGGCTGTAATGAAGTCAAGCTGGTTAAAAGCAGAGGTGCTGGAACAAATTTTATAGTGGGGGTGCTGAAAACGATTGAACAAAACTGTAAACCCTGTATATAATGGAAACCACTTCAAACCATGGGGTTCTGCTGCACCCCCAGCATCCCTAGTTCCAGCATCTATGATTGAAGGTTATGAAAATGAAAACATGATATGCTTGTTTAGGGAATTTAGGAAGTAAAGTTTAAAACTAAGCATTGTCTGAAACCAGAAATGAAAAGTTGTTTTAATCTTTTAGCCTGAAAAAAGGGCTTTGGGAAGAGAAAAACATCTGTCTTGTGTGATAGCTAGCTAAATAAAGTTAAAGGGCTTGATTTTTTCAGAGGTGCTGCCTCTGCTTTTATTGCCTTCATTTGGAGTTGTGGTTGCTCAAACTTTTGAAAATGACTGTCAGTGAATTCTATAAAATAAAATCAGTGTTGTCTGTAGATAACTATGATATATAGAATGGAATGAACCAAATGAAAATCCTTGAGTTTTGAAATCTAAAACAAATGTATATTTTGGATAGATTTTTGCAGAGTTTGTATTTTCTGATTTATTATATCACTGGTCTTCAGGAATAGTTGCAAGTGAAATGGTGATTATTTAGTACAACTGTGCAAAAATGGGCAGAAACTTTAATGATGAGTTCATTCTCATTTTTCCTCTGCATATTCCGTTGACTTTGCTTTGAGGCCAAAATAAATGTGTGGAGGCTCACTGAAATTACCATAATGACAGAGCACTAAGAGCGAAGACTATGCCCATGTTTCTAATGTCTTGCTTTAATTTTTGAATTGCCCTTTCAGGCTTATGCTCTCACTGTCTGATAACATAGAAGTAAAAAGGAAATGTTGCACAATCCATGTTGGGCTTTTTCAGAATGAACAGATAGTTTGTAATAGACTCCCAATAATAATTCTTCAGTCACAAGGTATTACTATAAAAATCTTGCAGCAGATTTGTCATATGAGCATTGTCATTAACGAATAAGCCTTGTTGGCATTCAGACTGTTTTAATTTGAGATATTCTTCACAATCTAACAGTGCTAGAAATGATACCATGATTTACAAAACCCAGTCTGTGTACTCTGTGATGTACGAACAGGGGAAGTCATGGCCTTTAGTCAAGGAGTATACATCCTAAATTACGTATGTACCCTGTTCGTTTTGCACAAAGTATAAGTGGAAAAAATTATGTTTAACAGCATTTTAAAACAGAAAACCAAAAAGATAACATGCTGATAATTAACTTAATTCATCCCAAAACATTATATGGAAAACAAACAAATAATAACATGAGTTGGTATGTCAGGGTTTCAATGTAAAATTAAATTAATGGAAAATGCCATCACTAATGATTTACCTTATTCCATTCTGTAGAGAGTTTAGATCGCAAACAATGTAAGAAAGGAGAGTGATAAGAATATTGAACAGAATTTTCCATAATGCACTGGTCTCCTTTACACTTTCCTTTTAAACAAAAGGAAAATGTGAAGCCTAGGCTCCAATTTGTGTCTTCCCCTCCCCCCCGCTCCCCGCACACCCAAAAAAAGTTTATGTGGATGTTGTCAAGAAGGGGAAAAAACGGAAGATGGTTCTTCAGTTTTCTATCCCCTTCTCTCTCATATAGTTGCCTTATATCAGTTTGTGCACTGACTTCTTAACTAATTGTTGGGTAGTGGGGTTTGGAAATTGCAAGCATAGACCCCAAACTTGCAAAGTGTAGCATTTTGGTATAGATAGTTGTGTTTGGAGCTCCAGTGAAACCAGCAGACTCTGTTCAGGCACATCAGATTGTCCTCATGTTCCATGATGCAGGGCCTTAGTCGTGGTTCTTTGGTCTTAGTTTGAAGCTTGAAAATAGGATATATAACTTTGTAATTTTGTGGCCTGAAAATTAATCTTGTGATGTCTACAATAAGTGAATCAATAATATTTATAGTAAATATTTTTTAATATATAAATAATACATATTAACATAACCACTGGAATGTATACATGTGTTGCTACAACTTTAATCTTCCTGCATTTCTGCAACTCTACAGTTTAATGGCATTCACTTGTGTGTTGTATAAAATTTTTATTGTAAATGTTTTAGTGCTGGGGACATCTTCATGTCCTTTGTGAAATGTCTAGTGTAATTTTTAATGCTATGAAAAATAAGTAATACTGGAAAACCGAAAAGAACTAGAAAATGAACATAAAAGGGAGGATCTGAAAAATGTTTATCTGCTAAATAATGGAAGGGGAGCATTAAATATCCTATTTCTTGAACCAAGCAGAGGATATCCTGAAAATGCCTCAACAGCAGCTTTAAGAACAAAGGGACAAAGCAGGTGGGCTGCTAGCCTAATGAAAGAGAATAGTCAAATGATTCCACTATTTAAAAAAAAAAAAAAAGGCATTGCAAGAGAGCACTACTCGCTGTTCTGCATTTATTAATACATTTGAACTGAGAAATAAGTCACAAGCTGAAAAATACCTAAAAGGAATCTCTTTGATCAAAACTTAAGAGGTGGTAATGTGGTTATGCAGGAAAGGCTTCAGACCTGTAAGATTTCACTTCCAAATGATTTAGTTTTTCTTTCTAAGAAGAAACTGAACCCAGTACTAACAAAGGCTTGCCAGAAGAGGAAGCCCTACCAAAGGCCTTGTTGACATTAAGGAACTTTGCACCCAGTGCCATTACAGGGGGGCAAGCCCCTAACCTAGACCTTCTGCACTCGTACAGCTTAATCTGGTAATGTACCAAAGTAAGCTGCACAAGACCATTGTATCCACACTAGGGTTTGTTCTGGTTAAATACAGTGATGTAACTACCTCTGTACTAATTTCCTTACTGGAGACAAGGCCAGTGACAGAAGCCAAACTAAGAAAAGACAATGCATTGTATCAGATTTCAGAGTGGTAGCTGTGTTAGTCTACATCTTTTGCGTAGAGATTGTCCGGTTTGGCCAATGTACAGGGCAGAGGGGCATTGCTGACACACATCACATTGGGAGATGTGCAGGTGAACGAGCCTCTTATGCTGTGGCTGATGTGATTAGGTCCTATGATGGTGTTCCTTGAATAGATATGTGGACAGAGTTGGCAACTGGCTTTGTTGCAAGGATAGGTTCCTGGGTTAGTGGTTCTGTTGTGTGGTATGTGGTTGCTGGTGAGTATTTGCTTCAGGTTGGGAGGCTGTCTGTTAGCGAAGACTGGCCTGTCTCCCAAGATCTGTGAGAGTGTGGGAACGTCCCTCAGGATAGGTTGTAGATCCTTGATGATGCGCTGGAGAGGTTTTAGTTGGGGGCTTAAGGTGACGGCTAGTGGCATTTTGTTACTTTCCTTGTTGGGCCTGTCCTGGGGCAGGTGACTTCTGGGTATTCTTCTGGCTCTGTCAATCTGTTTCTTCACTTCAGCAGGTAGGTATTGTAGTTTTAAGAATGCTTGATAGAGATCTTGTAGGTGTTTGTCTCTGTCTGAGGGATTGACTAATCACCTCAGGCACACCGTAAGAGGCTTGTTCACCTGCACATCTACCAATGTGATATATATCATCGTGTGCCAGCAGTGCCCCTCTGCCATGTACATTGGCCAAACCGAACAATCTCTATGCAAAAGAATAAAAGGACACAAATCAGACGTCAAGAATTTTATAACATTCAAAAACCAGTCGGAGAACACTTCAACCTCCCTGGTCACTCAATTTCAGACCTAAAAGTCGCAATTCTCCAACAAAAAAAAACTTCAAAAACAGACTTCAACGAGAAACTGCAGAATTGGAATTAATTTGCAAACTGGACACCATTAAATTAGGCTTGAATAAAGACAGGGAGTGGATGGGTCATTACACACAGTAAAAACTATTTCCCCATGCTAATTTTTCCCCTGCTGTTACTCACACCTTCTTGTCAACTATTTGAAATGGGCCATCCTGATTATCACTACAAAAGTTTTTTTTTCTCCTGCTGATAATAGCCCATCTTAATTGATTAGTCTCCTTAGTTAGTATGGCAACACCCATTTTCTCATGTTCTCTCTGTGTGTATATATCTGTCTATCTACCTGCTGTATTTTCCACTACATGCATCCGATGAAGTGGGTTTTAGCCCACAAAAGCTTATGCCCAAATAAATTTGTTAGTACTCCTCGTTTTTTAATGCATTGTATGTAATTCCTGCTTTAATTTAGAGAGCATGAATATATACTAAGGCATTAGATAAAATACCCAGGAATGTTTCTGCCTGCAGTGAGGCTCCAGGGGTCAAACAAGTTTTGGAGGAACAACTAGCAGCTGATACTTGATGGTGATTTTCTGCTTGGAAAAACAAATAAAATAAAGCTATTCCAATCTCTATGAATGCAGAGAAAATATTTGGTGGAGCAGAGTGAGGTTACATCTTACCTAATTGTTTACTAAGGTATGGACTAGCTGTGCATTTCAAACAGTGGATATAAATAGTTTACCAGAATCATATGGGAGGAGTGTGGGTATGAAAAAGAGGTCAGAATCATTCCTCCCTATTCTGCAAGTGAGGCAAAGATACTTTGTCTTGTTCCTTCAGTTTAGAGCAAAAATGGAGAATTCGGACATGTAACCCCTGGTAAGTGCATGTTACAGGTGCCCTTCTGTGCTGATTCAGCGGGAATATAATATAGTTCATGCTTTTACCCCTGGAGGACCCTGATTCAAACCCCCATGTGTCACCAAGAGAGCAGCCATCACCCGTTCATGTAAAACACTTGAAACCAAACACACAGGGCTTGATCCAGCTCCCTTTGCTGTCGGGGAAAGTCTCCTGTTGCCTGCAGTGGGAGCTGGATCAGTCCCTAAATTCTAGAATTGCCCTTTCTTCTGCTGTAAAGAGTGAGCTATTTGGGACTACACCTCTCTTTAAAGTAATCCCTAGAAAATTTAATGTCAGGAAACTAGAATAGTGACCAAATGGGAAAAAATGAAACGAGTAATTCAAGTGCGCAAAGAAATGGGTGAGATGATTGAACAAACTATTAATGGAAGAAAATATTAGGACTACATTTTCATTCCACTGTCATGTAAAAAAATAGCTGGGAGAGCTGCGCACCTCTTGATCTCTAAGCCAGGGACAGTATCTGCAAGAATTTGTCTTGTCTGCTAGGATGTTTTTAGTCTTAGTGTATGACAGTTTCTCTTTCAAGTAAACTTGAAGGATATTCAGAGCTATCATAAGAAATTTATATAGCCGAGGAAACAACGCACATTATATTTCTCTACAGCATGCGCGCTCGCTCTCTCTCTCTCTCTCAAAAAAAGTTCCATACATTTAAATACTGTTGACTCTCAGAAATCAGAATTACAGCTTTAGATGTGGGCCATGAAAAAGAAAATTCTGGGTAGAAAAAAATCTTTTAGGGAAACTAGTGTGATTTTAAATAAATAAATAGATCCATCCCCCAACAACTAAGTGCCAGACTCACAATACAGGTGAAAGAGACAGTAAATTTTAAAATACGTGATCTGAATACAATTCTCGCTTATTGAGGGAAGTGTGATTTGCCACCTCTAATGCTGGTGAATGGGAGAAGTTGGAGGAAAAAATAGTCAAAAGAATAGTTCTGTCTTTTTAAAGGTAAAATTAAATTTAGCTTAATGAAATTAATACCTGAAGAATTAATTAGAGTTAGTATAATAAAAAGACACTCAGAGGATACTTGAAAATCTATAAGGACTCCCTGTATTTTCCTACAGGAAAATTCCAGGAAGGAATTAAGAGTTTCTACTTTGTGTTTTCCCTTAGTAGAATATAGAATCATAGAAATGTAGGACTGGAAGAGACTTTGGTAGGTCATCTAATCCAGCCTCCTGCAGTGAGGCAGGGACAAGTATAGCTGAATTAAAGTAAATGTTGTGACAGGTATGGCAACTTTCCTGCAATATCCTGAACAAACCTTAGTGAATTAAATTTTAAGTATTTTAGGAGCTTATTGTATTCAAATGCAAATGTTTATGGGTTATTGTGGGATTGTATGTAACTTGTCTAGGAGACATGACTAATGTAAACCTTGGGAAGTGTTATGAGTTTCAAAGGACTATTTGAGACAGTGGGCTGAGATGAGAATGAACTTTTAAAGTGAAGTTGATTTCCCAGGAGATCTCGAGGAACAGAGGTATGTAAATGTGTCTACTCTGGTTATGCAAGAATTCAGCCTTTTGAAGCTTTACCCTGACAGAGGCACCTTTTTTCTGCTGAGGACAGGTTTTTTAAAAAAACATACTGTATAAAGAAGGGACTCAGATTTATGAGTGTTCTTGTTCTGAGCCTAAGGAGTGATGAACTGGTAATCAAAGGAAAATCCCCGGAGTAGGGTTTGAAGGACTGCTCACTGGTCAGAGCCCTTGCTGAGGTTGATCTCTGGTAAGCTTATTAGCACATGTGTAGCTTCATTAATTGTTCTTAATATATTTGCTCTGTAATGCTTTTACCTTAAGATTCAATGTGCTTTCTGAGAAAGAGCTGGCTGGTAACTTAAATGTGGCAATTTAATTGTTTACTGTCTTAAAGGGGAAAAGTAAAGCAGGCCTGCTTAGGTGCTATGGTTTTGCTGGGGAATTCACAGTATAGGCAGCCAGCTATGCAGCCTGGAAGCAGTAGTAAGGAGGAAGACGCATATCTCTGCCCAAGAGAGGTGATGGCTGAGGAGTTGGGAGCCTAAAGTGGGTGCCCTTGAGGGGGGACTGTAGAGGGGAAATACAGGTGCCTTGAACTATGGTGTGTATCCTAGTTTATTTTTTAATACTTGCTTTCTTGTGCTGTCCCATGCAATGAAATGATTATCTGGCTCTACTTGGAAATTGTTACAGGTAGGGCTGTCAAGCAATTAAAAAATTAATGGCGATTAATTGTGCTGTTGAACAATAATAGAATAACATTTATTTAAATATTTTTGGATGTTTTCTACATTTTCAAATATATTGATTTTAATTACAATACTGAATACAAAGTGGTACAGTGCTCTGTTAATATTTATTTTTGATTATAAATATTTGTACTGTAAAAAAACCAAAAGAAATAGTATTTTTCAATTCCCCCATTACAAGTACTGTAGTGCAATCTTTTTAGCATAAAAGTTGAACTTACAAATGTAGAATTATGTACAAAGAAACCTGCATTCTAAAATAAAACAATGTAAAACTTCAGAGCCTACAACTCCACTCAGTCCTACTTCTTGTACAGCCAATCGCTTGGACAAATGTTTTTTTACATTTGCAGGAGATAATGCTGCCTGCTTCTTGTTTACAGTGTCACCTGAAAGTGACAACTGGCGTTCGCATGGCACTGTTGTAGCCGGCGTTGCAAGATATTTACTTGCCAGAGGCGCTAAAGATTCATATGTCCCTTCATGCTTCAACCACCGTTCCAGATGATATGCATCCATGCTGAAGATGAGTTCTGCCATTCAAAACCATTCAAAACAGTGCAGACCAATGCATTTGCATTACCATCATCTGAGTCAGATGCCACCAGCAGAAGATTGATTTTCTTTTTTGGTGGTTCGGGTTCTGTAGTTTCTGCATCGGAATGTTGCTCTTTTAAGACTTTTGAAAGCATTCACCACACCTCACCCCCCTCAGATTTTGGAAGGCACTTAAAGCTTGGGTCGAGTGCTGTATCTATCCTTAGAAATCTCCCATTGGTACCTTCTTTGCGTCTTGTCCAATTTGCAGCAGAATTGTTTTTAAAATGAACATGTGCTGGGTCATCATCCGAGACTCATATAACATGAAATATATGGCAGAATGCAGGTAAAACACAGAGCAGGAGACATGCAATTGTCCCCCAAGGAGTTCAGTCACAAATTTAATTAAAGCATTATTTTTTTTAATGAGCATCATCAGCATGGAAGCATGTCCTCTGGAATGGTGGCAGAAGCATTGGGGGGGGGGCGCATACAAATGTTTAGCATATCTAAATATGTAAATACCTTGCAATGCTGACTACAAAAGTGCCATACGAACGCCTGTTCTCACTTTCTGGTGACGTAAATAAGAAGCGGGTAGCATTATCGCCGATAAATGTAAACAAACTTGTTTGTTTTAGCCGTTGGGTGAACAGGAAGTCAGACTGAGTGGACTTGTAGGCTCTAAAGTTTTACAGTGTGTTGTTTTTGAGTGCAGTTATGTAACAAAAAAAATCTACATTTGTAAGTTGCACTTTCGCAATAAAGAGATTGCACTACAGTACTTGTATGAAGTGAATTGAAAAATACTGTTTCTTTTGTTGATCATTTTTACAGTGTAAATATTTGTAATAAAAATAATATAAAGTGAGCACTGTATACTTTGTTTTCTGTGTTGTAATTGAAATCAATATATTTGAAAATGTAGAAAAACATCCAAAAATATTTAATAAATTTCAATTGGGATTCTATTGTTTGACAGTGTGATTAAAACTGAGATGAATCGCGATTAATATTTTTAATAGTGATTAATTTTTGAGTTAATTGCGTGAGTTACAGGACACAAAATGCATGAGAGTTTGGTTATATGATACTAACTAGAAAAAAGAAACACTCTCAAGTTCTTCCCCCCCCACCCCCCATGTCTTTGGTTTGTGCATGAGAGAAAACATGATGTAATTATTTATAATTAGTGTGTTTTAACTAATGATCAGATTACATCCAAGTGCAAACACATTTGTTGCTGACAAATCCTAGAGTAGCTGTGTTTCTGTAGTAGACTTCAGAGCTAAACTTAATAAGAACCTGTCAGAAAGAAAAGCTAGTTTGGTCACTTTTGAATGAGTTTAAGACAAGTTTCACAGCTCTTTCTTTGGTTTTCCTCCAGTAAAGCATGACCCTTTTTCTGTGAGGTTTAAAGCTTTGAGGGCACAATAATAACTCAGATCAGTTGGAAGTAATTGCAACTAGATCATCAGCACATCAGCATAGTTTTTTGTTTAATTTACAGTGTTTATTTAGTCTTTTCATGTTGGGGAAGTTTAATCAAATTCTTTATGCTCTTGAAGACTTGAGAGAGGAATAGCAATAGTTCGGGCTTATTGTTTTGAGGATTATACTTTATTGTATATGTAGTTTTTGGGTTCATGATGGAAACATCTAAGTACTCTGTGGGTCATTCAGAATATTTCCTCTTTAAAAACAGGTCGTGTGCACAAGGGATCACTTTGCAGCCTGTTGCTTTCAGTACTGCTAAACTGTGTTCTGCATCAGTGTACTAATGCATTAGAAGAAAGGAGTTCTATTTTTAAATTAGTCACATAATGAAAGGGATTTGAAATGAATCCTTTGCTGAATGTTAATTCAGTGGAGCTATTTCGTTGGTGACATATCTGTGGAGTTTTAAAATCTGCAAAATAAACTATGAAGGCTGCTTGTTAATTTTTTTTCACCTGGATTTCTTTAAGCTGTTTTTCTGTTTTAGGTGTACTGAGGACATTACACAGCTCATCCTTGTGGGCTGGATTAATAGTGCCTGATGGCTGTATGTGCCCGAATGGCTGTAATCCTTAACATATAAACCATGTGTGCTGTGGGGGAACTTCATGCTCCTTTCCCTAGGGAATAAGAATTGACAGTTGCAAATGAAAAACAAAAATGAAATCTTGACCTTTTGAATATTTTGAAACTGTGTGGGGATTACCCAGTATATAATTAGCTTGCAACTAAGGTAACCAGAATCCTTTTGTGTGTTTCTTCACCCTTCGTCCCTCTCCCTACAATTTTGCAGTTTATTTTTTGACTGACTCCCCCACAGCTTACAGGTTTTTTTGTTTTTTTGGGGGCTGGGAAGTGGGAAGGGTGTGATATAAGCTAAGGTTCTACTTGCAATAAAAATCAAAGCTTACCTGCACATGGTGAGTGCTTTTGTTTATAGTTCTGGGAGGCAGCCATTATACGTTCTTAATTTTATGATGCTTGATGAGCAAAGGGAAATCTAACAATGTAGTTCTTATTAAAAGATCTAAACTTCAGAAAATATAATTAATCACCATATCTACATAAGTAAAAGGATTTTTATTTTTTTCTTACTGAAGTAATGTGTGAGCCAAGAACTATAAAGAACATGAAATGGTTCAGAGCTTGAGTCATTAACAGAGATCAGGAATTCTGTTGATATGACATATTCTGCCCTCATGAGTTTTCATGTCATTAGAATTATTTGATGTTGCCTAACTTGGTTAGTCATGTAATATGTTTTTCTTTCTTGAAGTACAGTAGAGCCTCAGAGTTACAAACACCAGCGTTATGAACTGACCAGTCAAGTACACACCTCGTTTGGAACTGGAAGTATGCAGGCAGCGGCAGAGACCAAAAACAGAAAAACCCTGGAGAAACCAGCATTTTTCTTCCGCATAGTAAAGTTTCAAAGCTGTAATAAGTTAATTTTCAGTTGTAAACTTTTGAAAGAATAACCATGTTTTGTTCAGAGTTACGAACAACCTCCATTCCCGAGGTGTTCGTAACTCTGAGGTACTACTGTGTGTGTGTGCGTGTGGACGGACACACACACACACACACACACACACACACACAGTAGTACCTCCTATATATACACACCTTTACCCCGATATAATGCGGTCTGATATAACGCAAATTTGGATATAAAGCGGTAAAGCAGCGCTCCGGGGAGCAGGGCTGCTTTACCTCATTATATCTGAATTCGTGCTACTGCAAGCGGTTCCTCTGCGCCCCCCCCACACCTCCTTACTTGCTGCACCCCCTAACAGCTGCGTGGCAAGCCTGGGGTGGGGGAGAAGTGGAGCTGCTGCCTGCTTGTGGGAGGAGGCGGAGCAGAAGTGAGCTGGGGCGGGGGGGCTGGAGCAAGTAAAGGCGGAGAGGTGCAGAGGAACTGCTCCCTGCCAAACAGCTGATTGGAGGGAGGGAGGGAGGTAGAAGTGGAGACGCGGCGGCGCGCTCGTGGGAGGAGGCGGAGAGGAGGTGAGCTGGGGTAGGGAGTGGTTCCTCTACCTACCCCGATATAATGTGGTCTCACTTATAAAATGGCAAGATTTTTTTTAGTTCCTGAGGACCATGTTATATCGGAGTGGGGGGGGGGGTGTGGGGGTGTGCGCATGTGTATATGAATGTATTGATTTGGAAACCAGCATACATTTTTCTTTCTAATGTTGTTGCGGTCTGTGGCACATTTCTTCAGTATCTATCCATAGTACCTACTTTTAACTCTTCTTTTTATTGAAGAGATTAATTTGATGGAAGCAGCTTTCAATTTGTTTACTTTTTGTTGGGTTTTAGTAATTTTATAGCTAAAAGCTTTTGCCATTATAGAAACACGCAGTTGGCTGTCAGTTTGTTTATTTTTAACAAATATTAACACAGGAAGAACCTAACATTTTGATCCTCCAGCTTTCTCACACCTAAGTGGTGAAGGGCTGAAAATCTAGGAGGGAAATCAAGGGTTTGGATGTCTAGGTAAAATTAAATTGCATTTTTTTAATATAATTTAGATGTTGTGTTTGAGCACCAGGTATCAAGCTGTATGTTTGTCCTATGTGTAATTTAGAAGGATATAAGACAGCAAACTCACTATTGCATAGTAATCTTTTTTTGTTTTGTTGAAGCTTTTTTCTTTTTACTTATTCTGGAGTACCACGTGGTTAAAAAATCCTGCTGTGAACATCACAGAATTCCAGCTTCAAATTACGTATTATATTCCTTGTAGGAAGTATCTTTCAGGATATTACCAAACACTTTTTTGATCATACAGAAGAATTATTCTACCAGATAAGTCTCCTGTCTTCCAATAAAGAGTTGTTGGTGCCCTTGCCTCCTTCTGTCATTCCCTTTGCATTTAAGGGAACCCCTCTGGACTATTTTTCACAGATATTTGAGGCAATGTGTTCTGTTTTAACAGGATAATATTTTAGATATTAATGAGGGTAGCTGGAAGTGTGGAAACTGATGGTTATTTAGGGGATTGCCCTCACAAGCATATGAAGACTGTTCTGATAGCCAAGGTGAAAGAGACCATATATTGGTCCAACGGCTTGAAAAGCAGTGCAGCAACATATTGTGGAAGGCAAAAGGCATGATGGGGCACTACAGAAGTCATGGCTATCCACTGCAGCTAAAGAAGCCTCCAGTTATAACAACCTTTGTGCCACTGGGCCAAGCTTCAGCAGCCGAGAGAATGGGATTGTCCCAGTGCAACGACTCTCCCATTTTAAAGGGAGAGCTGTAGCTCACGAAAGCTCATGCTCAAATAAACTGGTTAGTCTCTAAGGTGCCACAAGTACTCCTTTTCTTTTTGCGAATACAGACTAACATGGCTGTTACTCTGAAATCTCCCATTTTAATCAACCTCACGCACATGTCATTCATGCACATCTCTCTTCAAAAGTCCTGTGGTGATGGGGGAGTGGCAAAGTGACAAATGAAGATGATTACTGGCAGTCATAGCCACAAGCCTGCACACAGGTGTCCTGGGACATTGGTCGCCCATCCCTGACCCAAGGGCAGCAGGGAAGCTTGGCAACACTCCAAGTGATACAGAAGCCTTTTTTAGGACTGCACTGCTCTCCCTTTGTAAAAGAAGGGGATAGAAAAGGTGCCTCAAATGTTGCCTTCCCAAATTAAATCCTGCCAGTTTACCACAGCTGGCAGATCATCCTCAACGCGGTCGGAAACCAAAGATAACTAAAAAAGCCCTAAAGATTGCTGCTTGGAACATCAGGACTATGATGGACAAAAATGATACCTCTCTATTTGAAAGAGTAGCTTTCCTTTCAAAAGAGCTAGCTCGGTATGACGTTGACATTACAGCACTCAGTGAAACTAGATTGCAGATGAGACCTTTATTACAGAGCTGGCTGGGGGGTTACACCTTCTTTTGGAAGGGAAAAGAACCAAATGAAGATAGAATCCATGGAGTGGGAATTGCCATCCAGACCAAACTCTTGCAGTGTCCTGAAGACTTTCCAGTAGGCATTAATGAAAGACTCATGAAACTCTGGTTACCAATAAATAAGTCTCCATTTGCTACCATCATCAATGCATATGCGCCCACCTTAATAAGCCCTGTTGAAGCTAAGGGTTGGTTCTACTCTGGTCTTGACTCTCTCATCAAGTGAACACCACAAAGTGACAAACTAATCATCCTACGAGATTTCAGTGCAAGAATAGATAAAGATAACAATAACTGGCAAGATGTCATGGGGAAAAATGAACGAAAATGGTCTCCTACTCCCAAGCAAGTGTGCAGAATGTAGCCTGCAATTACAAGTATCCTCTTCAGACAGGCAGACAAATATAAAAATATATGGATGCACCCCAGATCCAAACAATGGCATCTAATAGATTACATTATTGTCCGACAGTGTGACATAAGGGATGTCAGGATCATCAGAGCCATGAGCCAGAACGTTGGACGGATCATAGAATGATTAGGTCAATACTAAATCTATACATTGTACCCACACCACTGAAACACCCCAAAACAATCGATGTCCACTGATATTGCTAACCTAAACAATTCATCCTACTGAGACAAGCTACAAAGTGTACTAAAAACCAACCTTGGTGATAACCCTGTCTCATGGGAGGAATTCAGAGACACAGTACAAAAAACTGCAACTGACGTCCTCGGATGGAAGAAAAGTGCTCACTATGACTGGTTTGATGAAAATGATGAGGAAATCACAGTACCCTTGAAGAAAAAAGGGGACTTTCCAAATCTGGCAAGATGATACTCAGTCCACCTCAAAGAGAGAGTCAAACATCTGCAAAGCAAGGCACAAAGACAACTATGTTTAATACAAGATAAATGGTGGGTGAAGGTAGCAGAAGGCGCTCAAATGTTTGCAGAAACAAATGAAACAGAGAAGTTCTTTGATTTCTTGATGCTAGTCTATGGACCTTAAAGGTGGGCACAGGTTCGCTCATGACAGCTGATGGCAGGACAGTCATCAAAGACAAACATAGCATGGAACAGAGATGGGTTGACAATTTCAGCCAGCTACTGAACAGGCCATCCTCAGTTGAAACAAGTGCTATTAATCAGATGCCTCAAAAGCTTATTCAGCACCACCTCTACTCACCACTCTCACTTGAAGAAATAGAAAAGGCAATCAGTATGATGAGCTCAGAAAGTCCTTGGACACAGATGGAATGCCGGTGGAAATATATAAATCTACATGTCCAAAGGTGGTAACAATACTCCAGAAGATCCTTACTGACATCTGGGACAACAAAGAAATGCCACAGGACTTCAAAGATGCCATAATTATTCCTTTATTTAAAAATAAGGGCAGTAAAATGGTCTGAGATATTCCACAGTAGTTATCTCTCCTATCTGTTGCTGGAAAAATCTTTGCTCATGTCCTCCTGAACTGACTGATTTCATCTGTCTCAGAAGCCAATCTACCTGAGACTCAGTGCGGATTCAGACCTGGTCGTAGCACTATAGACATGATTTTCAGTAGTAGGCAAATACAAGAAAAATGTACCTAACAAAACCATGGATCTGTTCAGTGTCTTCATTGATCTGACAAAAGCATTTGATACGGTCAATAGAGCAGGATTATGGATGATCCGCAGCAAACTTGGATGCCCCACCAAAACTGGTAAAGATCGTTTGTTTATTTCATGAGGGGATGCAAAGTCAGGTACTTTTTAATGGCGAGCTCCCTGACTCCTTTCCCATTTCAAATGGAGTCAAACATGGCTGTGTCCTTGCCTCTGTACTGTTCAATCTCTTCTTCACCCAAGTTCTCAACCATGTTACAAATGGGCTCAACAGAGGCATATACATCAGATACAGACACGAAGGCTCAGTTTTCAATCTTATAAGTCTTAAAGCAAAAACAAAAGTAACAAACCACAGCTAAGAGAAGCACTTTTTGCAGATGGTTGTGCCTTCCTAGCACACCCAGAGGGAGATCTCCAGTGCATTGCAGATCGCTTTGCTTAAGCATCCAGATTGTGTGGCCTCACAATCAGTCTGGACAAAACTGTGGTGTTGCATCAACCATCTTCACCACTCTGTGCCACATCCCCAAGCATCTCCATTAGTGGAATCCAAGTAAAGCAAGTTGATAGTTTTATCTGTCTTGGCAGCAACATCTCCAATGATGGATCTCTTGACAAAGAGATCACTAACAGGATACAGAAATCTTCTCAGTCACTAGGAAAGCTAGGCAATAGAGTCCTGAAATCCCACAACATAACCCGCTCAGCAAAAATAAAACTTTACAATGCTTTTGTGTTCACATCTCTCCTCTGTGGCTGTGAGACCTGGACACCGTACAAACGGCATATCAAACAGCTAGAAGCCTTCCATGTGCAGTCTCTGTGCGCCGTTACGGGGCTCTGCTGGCAGGACAAAATTACCAACCTGCAAGTTCTCTAAAAGTCAAATGCCACAAGCATAGAGGCCATCCTGATAAAAGCCCAACTACGCTGGGTTGGGCACATCATTAGGATGGCTGAACATCAACTCCTCAGAAAAATTTTCTATGGAGAATTGGCATATGGACATCTGAATCAAGGACATCCCAGAAAGTGCGACAGGGATAGCATCAAGAACAGCATACACTTTGGTGCAATAAAACCAGATGATCTTGAGAAGGCTGCGTTAAATAGATCAGCATGGCAACACACAACACTCAAAGCTTTCCAAGTCTTTGAAGAGGACAGAAATAATCTATTGTTAGCCGCAAGGAAAAAGCGTCCTACTACTGCTATAGCTACCAAGATGCTCACCAGTGACTGTCTGCCCAATCTGCTTATGAGCATGTGCATCACGCTTTGGACCTCAGTCACTCCAGAATCCACAAAAAGAGAGCGCATGAAAACATCATAGTCATATACATACCATATTAATGAGGGCCTATTATCTTTAATTAGGGCAGAAACTAATGTATTGTGAGGCTGCAGGTTCGTCATGGTGCGCAACACCCTGCCCCTTCCGACTCCCCGGGAAAAAAAACAAACATAATCTCACTGATGGAAGTAGGAGTCTTGGGCCAGAGAGTACAGTAACTCCTCACTTAAAGTTGTTTTGGTGAATGTTGTTACATTGCTGATCAGTTAGGGAACATGCTCGTTTAAAGTTGTGCAGTGCTCCCTTATAATGTCATTTGGCAGCTGTCTGCTTTGTCCACTGCTTTCAGGAAGAGCAGCCCATTGCAGCTAGCTGGTGGGGGCTTGGAACCAGGGTGGACCGGCAGCCTCCCCGTTCCCCTAAGTTCCCTGTGCAGCAGCCGCCCAGCAGCTCAGCTGTCCCTGCCCCCGCCCCCGCTGCCATGTGCTGCTCCTGCTCTCTGCCTTGGAGCTGTTCCCTGGAGCCTCCTGCTTGCTGTGTGGAGCGGGGGGAGGGAAAGAGGGGGGCTAATGTCAGGGTGTCCCCCTTCCCTCTGCTCCTGCATCCCGCTTACCACATCTTCCATAGAGCAGGGGGGACACATGACAGGGCTCAGGATGGAGGGAGCTTCCTGGCAGCAGCTGCCATCTCAGCTTGCTGATTAACTTAAAAAGGCAGTGTACTTGGAGTGGGGTCAGCATACTTAAAGGAGCCATGCACATCTCTTTAACACAGAGAGTGTGTGTGTCTCTGTCTGCCATGCTGTCTCCCCTCCGTCCATTCGTGCTGCCTTGTAGAGTGTGAGGCTACATTAACAACAATGAGTTAACCCTTAAGGGCTCAGCCAACTACTAGTTCATTTAGCAGTAAGGCATCCTCTGGGAAATATCCCACCCTCTGACTTCACCACCTCAACCAAGCTTCACAATCATCATCTCTGTGTACCAGTATTAAATTGTTTGTTTTAAAACTTATACTGTGTGTGTGTGTGTGTGTGTGTGTATGTATATATATAATGTGTTGTGATAGAGCTCTGACCTTGTCTCAGTGGGTCCCATGCTTCCTGGCGGATTACGCTAGCCTCAGAGGCTCACTGTGACCCTCTGCATAGCCCTTCTCCCTCTAGAGGTAAGGATCACAGCCTACTGAGCCATTTTCATCATAAGCCAGCAAAGAGGCTGGTGAGAGAACTCCTGCAGTCTCTGTTGTCCCTACAGGCTTATTCCAAAACAGTTTAGCCTCCTGTCCTGACAGGGGCCTCTCTTCCCCTCCCAGGAGGTGTTTCTGTAGTGGTGGGTTGGGAGGAACCCGGGTCCACACTCCATTCCGGGTTCCGGTCCAAGGACCCTAATGGCAGCAGCTGTTGGCAGATGACCTTTCACTGCCAGAGTTGCTACATTTCCCTGGGCCGCTTCTCTCTCTCAATGTCTCCTTTGTCTTTACCTTAGGGCTCCCTTCCAGGGGCTTGAGGGTGTATTCATTACCCAGCCCTTCGGCCGCACTTCCTCTCCTCTGGCTCTCTCCGGACTGACCGGAGTGAGCCCTTTTATAGTATCAGAGGGGCCTTAATTAGAGTCAGGTGTTCACATTAGACTAACGGCTTCAACTGACTCTGCAGGCTAATTGGAGTCGTGTCCACCCTAGCCTGGAGCAGCCCCTGCTCTGGTCAGTCAGGGAACAGAAAACTGCTTATCCAGTGACCAGATATCTGCCTTCTACTACTCTGTTTTACCCAACTGGCCTGGGTCCATCACAGTATATAATATAGTCTTTTCTCTGGTGAAAAAAATTTCCCTGGAACCTAACCCCCCCATTTACATTAATTCTTATGGGGAAATTGGATTCGTTTAACATCATTTTGTTTAAAGTTGCATTTTTCAGGAACATAACTACAACATTAAGCTAGGAGTCACTGTATTGGAATTGGTCATATAAACGGCATTAAGTCATCCTCTGTTTCTAATCCATCCCTCTGCCGAAGCAGGAGTGTTCTCTACAAAATTATGGCTATGTTTGAGCTTCTTTAAAGTGCTCTAAACGATGCAATTGCCATCCCTTCCATTAGAAAAGTTATTCCATAATGTAGCTCTTATTGTGAAAAAATTGTTCCTAATGTTGTGCCTAAATAAAGTTTCCTTTATTTTATCCAAGCACTCATAAAATACTGTACATCTTCATGCCATTTTAAATTCTACACTCTACTTGGTGCTTACAACAGACTCGACAACAATTTAAAGGATGTATCTCCCCGTCTCCAACCTCCTCACTAACGTGCCTTGGAATTCCTCAAGTCTTTGATACCTTTATTTCCTATTATCCATTTCCAGAACAGTGCAGTAGTTGTAAGTTTTTTGCCAATAGCTCTTTGGGCACTGCCTATGAAAGCTACAGCAGCTACTTCTTGTTCATTGTATTTTTCAGAGGAATTGTGTGTGACTTAATTATTGTTCTCTTTGATTCCCCAGCCTTTTCTTCCCTTGTGGATTTTAATGTTTCCTCCCTTGAAACCATGCTAATTAGACATTTTTTTTTTTATTCTCTAAAATTTGTGGCAGCAGACTCTGCCAGAACAACTGATGCAAAACTGCAGACATAGCCCCACTGCTCTGATAATTCATACCCCCATCAATACACCTTTCAAGATCCATGGGTCTTCCATATGCCTATCAGAACACGTAGTATATCTCATCCAGTGCATCAAATGCCCCGTCAACTACTATGTGGGTGAAACCAGACAGTCACTGTGCTCTCAAATGAATGTACACAGAATGTTTTTGGTCTTTTATCATTTTTCTATTCCCAAACACGTTTCGCAAAGCAGTCACTCCACAGCTGACTTCAGTCCTCATTCTCAAAGGAAACCTGCACAAAATCTTCAAAAGATGGGCCTGGGAACTTAAATTCATAACTGCTGGATGCTAACAACCATGGACTTAACAGAAATGCTGGTTTTATGGCTCATTACAACAGTTTGCAAGACAACCTGCTGCCTGCTAAACCATAAATGCCCATTCCATTTTAAGTGATCTCCTACAGCATATGTGAAACCCTTATGCTTGTATTTAGCTCAGACACTCTGGTTACATTTGCAATAAAAGATCTGTGATACCAAGTCTCAGAGCTGGCTCAGTTGACTCGGGCTGCAGGGCTAAAAAGAGCAGTGCAGATGTTCCCACTCAGGGTGGAGCCTCGGCTCTGAGACCTACCCCTCATTGCAGGGTTTCAGAGCTCTAATTCCAACCCAAGCCAGAACACCTGCAGTTTTTTAGCTCTGCAGACCGAGCCCAAATCATCTGATCCGGGCCAGATGCATCCATGCCAGGGGACTTTTATTGCAGTGTAGACGTACCCTCTTGTTACTTTCTCCAGACCAGAGGAAGAGCTCTGTGCAGCTAGTCTGATAAAAGACATTTCCTCCACTACCTTGTCTCTTCTAAGTCCTTTCATTTTGCCGTAAGTGGAGAAGATCTTAGAAAAGGTTGAATAGACACGGGTAACTTTGGCATTGTTTTTTTTTCCAGCAAGGCAGATTCCCAGTTTCCCATTCTGAGAGTTTGGAACAACTTTTTATCATTCTTATTTATCTACCTTCTCCCAGTGTGCCTGAGTACTTCAGACAGACCAAAGACATGGTTCCTGCCTCCAAAAAACTGTCTACATTTTAAACATAAGATGACAAATTGTATCCCAAACCCTTTGTTATGGAGAGGATAGAGGTGACAAGGATGTGATCATATGGTGCTTTGCAGTGTAAATATCCTCAATTATTCTGCTAGCAAAGTAATTTCATTGTAACTTGTTTATGTGAATGGTGCAGTGAGATAGTATGTGGGGATGGGTGGATGGTGGTGATACTGGGAGAGCAATACAGAAGTGCACAGATAATCCAGGAAGTTTTTGGAAAGTGTAGGGGACAATTTCCTGGTGCAAGTGCTGGAGGAACCAACTAGGGGTAGAGCTCTTCTTGACCTACTGCTCACAAACGGAGAAGAATTAGTAGGGGAAGCAAAAATGGATGGGAACCTGGGAGGCAGTGACCATGAGATGGTCGAGTTCAGGATCCTGAGTCAAGGAAGAAAGGAGAGCAGCAGAATACAGACGCTGGACTTCAGAAAACCAGACTTTGACTCCCTCAGGGAACTGATGGGCAGGATCCCCTAGGAGAATAACATGAGGGGGAAAGGAGTCCAGGAGATCTGGCTGTATTTTAAAGAATCCTTATTAAAGTTGCAGGAACAAACCATCCCGATGTGTAGAAAGAATAGTAAATATGGCAGGCGACCAGCTTGGCTTAACAATGAAATCCTTGCTGATCTTAAACACAAAAAAGAAGCTTACGAGAAGTGGAAGATTGGACAAATGACCAGGGAGTATAAAAATATTGCTCAGGCATGCAGGAGTGAAATCAGGAAGGCCAAATCACACTTGGAGTTGCAGTTAGCAAGAGATGTTAAGAGTAACAAGAAGGGTTTCTTCAGGTATGTTAGCAACAAGAAGGTGGTCAGGGAAAGTGTGGGCCCTTACTGAATGAGGGAGGCAACCTAGTGACAGAGGATGTGGAAAAAGCTAATGTACTCAATGATTTTTTTTGCCTCTGTCTTCATGAACAAGGTCAGCTCCCAGACTACTGCACTGGGCAGCACAGCATGGGGAGGAGGTGACCAGCCCTCTGTGGAGAAAGAAGTGGTTCGGGACTGTTTAGGAAAGCTGTACGAGCAAAAGTCCATGGGATCGGATGCACTGCATCTGAGGGTGCTAACGGAGTTGGAGGATGTGATTGCAGAGCCATTGGCCATTATCTTTGAAAACTCATGGCTATCAGGGGAGGTCCCGGAAGACTGGAAAAAGGCTAATGTAGTGCCCATCTTTAAAAAAGGGAAGGAGGATGATCCTGGGAACTACAGGCCAGTCATCCTCACCTCGGTCCCTGGAAAAATCATGGAGCAGGTCCTCAAGGAATCCATTCTGAAGCACTTAGAGGAGAGGAAAGTGATCAGGAACAGTCAGCGTGGATTCACCCAGGGCAAGTCATGCCTGACTAATCTAATTGCCTTCTATGACGAGATAACTGGCTCTGTGGATGAGGGGAAAGCAGTGGATGTGGTGTTCCTTGACTTCAGCAAATCTTTTGATACGGTCTCCCACAGTATTCTTGCCAGCAAGTTAAAGAAGTATGGGCTGGATGAATGGATTATAAGGTGGATAGAAAGCTGGCTAGATCGTCAGGCCCAATGGGTAGTGATCAATGGCTCCATGTCTAGTTGGCAGCCATTATGAAGCGGAGTGCCCCAAGGGTCGGTCTTGGGGCTGGTTTGTTCAATATCTTCATTAATGATCTGGAGGGTGGCGTGGATTGCAGCCTCCGCAAGTTTGCAGATGACATTAAACTGGGAGGAGTGATAGATACGCTGGAGGGTAGGGATAGGATACAGAGGGACCTAGACAAATTAGAGGATTGGGCCAAAAGAAAGCTGATGAGGTTCAACAAGGACAAGTGCAGAGTCCTGCACTTAAGATGGAAGAATCCCATGCACTGCTACAGACTAGGGACCAAATGGCTAGGCAGCAGTTCTGCAGAAAAGGTCCTAGGGGTTACAGTGGATGAGAAGCTGGATATGAGTCAACAGTGTGCCCTTGTTTCCAAGAAGGCTAACTGCATTTTGGGGTGTATAAGTGGGGGCATTGCCAGCAGATCGAGGGACATGATCGTTCCCCTCTATTCGGCATTGGTGTGGCCTCATCTGGAGTACTGTGTCCAGTTTTGGGCCTCACACTACAAGAAGGTTGTGGAAAAATTGGAAAGCATCCAGTGGAGGGCAACAAAAATGATTAGGGGACTGGAACACATGACTTATGAGGAGATGCTGAGGGAACTGGGATTGTTTAGTCTGCAGAAGAGAAGAATGAGGGGAGATTTGATAGCTGCTTTCAACTACCTGAAGAGGGGTTCCAAAAAGGATGGATCTAGACTGTTCTCAGTGGTAGCAGATGACAGGACAAGGAGTAATGGTCTCAAGTTGCAGTGGGGGAGGTTTAGGTTGGATGTTAGGAAAAACATTTTCACTAGAAGGGTGATGAAGCACTGGAATGCGTTACCTAGGGAGGTGGTGGAATTTCCTTCCTTTGAGGTTTTCAAGGTCAGGCTTGACAAAGCCCTGTCTGGGATAATTTAGTTGGGGATTGGTCCTGCTTTGAGCAGGGGGTTGGACTAGATGACCTCCTGAGGTCCCTTCCAACCCTGATATTCTTCACCTTGTCATAGAATTCTACAATAAGAATATGGTCAGATAGTTGCAGTGTGCACCTGGTGCTGTTGGTGACTGGAGACGTTCCAGGGGAGTTGGGAGCATGTATAGGCTTCCCCTGGAAGGCTCCTGCAGATCTGGCTGCCCCATGTGGGGTGGGTGGAATACAGCTGTTCTTAGTGCCCAGCGCTGTTGGGGAGATGAGAAAGTGGGGCTGGCAAGCCTCTGCCTTGGTGAAATATGTAGTTTTTGTTGTAGTTCCTTGCGGCAACAGTTTACTATGTTAGAATGCATTTACACAGCAAAGAAACTCCATGGCAGTGAGTCTTAGAGTTCAAATCAATTGACTTGGGCTTCTGGTGCAAGGATAAAAATAGCAGTGTGGATGTTGGGTCTGGAACCTGGGCTCTGAGACGTTCCCCCAGTTGCCAAATTTTGGAGTCCAGGCTCCAGTCTGAGCCTGAATGTCTACACTACTGTTTTTAGCCCTGTAGTGCAAGACCTAGTCAGTTGACCTGTGCTCTGAGACTTGCTGCCGTGTTTTTGTTTTGGTTTTTTTTGCTGCGTAGATGTAACCTTAGGGGCTCTTCCGTATTGTATTACCTACTATTCTTGAGCAAAGCGAACACCAAATTTTATTCCCCTGACTGTTAACAGTTGGTAGAGCTCAGTAAATTATTTCAAGGCTCAAAAAGTAGGGCACACAGACTGGTGTATGTTTAGAATTGACAGATATTTTCAAATATTCTGGTGTGACCAATTTGTTCTACAATCTAGTTACTATAGAAAACTAGGGCTCATCTACATTTTGCAGAACTCTGATTCAAACCTCTTTAGAATAATAAGTAAATAAGTAAAACCTTTATAAAATTGCATTAGTTGACTTGATATAGAATCTTTCATAGATGTCTAAAGAAAGTTTACTTTTTTTCTGGATGAAAATATTCTCTCCTTATATTTTTTGTAAAAATTGCTTTCACACTGCCTTTAGAGGGTTACTCCAACATATACTTTATGCTTTTTATTGCTGGATTAATCAGTTAACTGCAAGGATACTTGTTTGCTCTGGGAGTGGAAATATTTTCTTTAGCAGTGTCTCTCTGAAAGGCTCTACCAGTAGGAACAGCACCTTCCCCTGCTTTCAAACTGAGTGTTCATATTTATATGTAAAATACTTAAGGTTACTTGAGGAGGGAAAAGCATTTTTAAATGTGTAACTACAGAACTTGAATACTCTAACCTTTGTGGCCAGGACCAAGGAAAACAGCTTCTTTGTGAAGTATTCAACACTGTTATCTGGTAAGGTGGTTACATTTTTTTTTTTTTTAACATGAACCATGACCATCCTGATCATAAACCAAAATGCTCACTTACTCTATTTTTCCTTAGAAACAAAGCTGTTTTTGGAGGCGACAGGACAAAATACTAGCTTTAGATCTTGCTCCTGCAATGTGTGTGGTACCTCCCTTGAGCCTCATTAAAACTGTGTTGGCTTCAGTGCAATGGTGTAGGCAGCAGGTTCCACTTGTACAGAGCTCACAGCAGGATTGGGCCCTTGGAAAGCTGTGAACATGTTGTTAGACTAAGAAAACCGGATTACGTGGTCACAGTTTTAAAAGAGAAACTAAAGAAATTGTGTCCCTAAATCTAGACTCTTTGAAATGATATTTTACAGAATAGCTGTAAATACTCTTATTATATTTCACTGGGTTTTGGATAAGTATTACAGGACTGAATAATTTTAAAATAATAAAGTGCAATATTAGCCCTTTTCTTGCCAGATTCTGTGAGCAGGTCTTGCCTCATACTGGGCCTCTAATACAAGGGCTTATATCTCAGGCTCTCTTCCTATTACAACTGCATTTATTCAGATTTTAAATTTATGTTGAGCTATTTAAATGTCTGTAGATCTACTGTATCCTCCTAGTTAGCAAAAAGTACCTAATTTAGTGTAAAGGTACAATATTCAGTTGCAAAATGTTTTAATTGTGTTACCAACCAATGAATGAACCTTTCTTTAGGTAAAGAACTAAAAAAGTACAAATGCAAACCAAAATTAGAGTTAGAATTTAAATCAAGGTTTCTGCTTGCTGATTTAAATCAATCCACAGTGGTTAACACCCACTTTGTCTAAAATTATATTGCAAATGCTTTTTTTAATACTCTTGAACTTTTCATTATTTTTTTTATATACCTGTGAAGATAGCAGCATAAATACACACTGAGCTGTAAAGGTGAGCCAAAGGGAGCACAGTTAAGGTACACTGGAGCAAAGTTTGACTTTGCTTAAAATGTCAAATCGAATATGCTTACAAATGAAGATTTATTTTCCTCTAGAACTTCCTCTGATACTGAAGGAAAAATATATCCAGCCTCTCCAAATGAGGCTACAGTGTGTGACTGAATTCTAAACTGGGCAAACCAATATCTCAGGGTGCCAGATACCTGAGGATCACAGATGTCTCTATGTTCACATCCCCCAGCTCTCTCTGCCAATTTTATTTCTGTAAATTGGTGGAGCATTGAAATGGACCAGATTCCTTCCCCCTGCATGTGAATTTGAACTCCTTCCCATTTCGTTTAAATTAAATTTGGAGAGAGAGCAGAATGGTGTGCCTGAAGGCATCTCTGATCCTCAAACCCACAGCCCCAGGACAGCAGTAACTCAGCCTGGCAGTTGTATCCCACATTTTATTTTTTTATTCGTCTCATTACTGTTACAAACTGTGCTTTGTGAGGAAGGGACCCGCTTGAAGGAAAACATTTGTTTAAAACCCTGTTAAGAGTAAAACTTCATTCATATAAGGACCTGCAGAGCCCTTTCTGCTTCTGAGCTTTTTGTTTCCCTTTCCCTTTCGTATGTGATACTGATTAGGCCTAAAATTTAGGTTCCCTTCCTGTGATATTATGGGCTCTCTTAGATATTTTTTCCCATATACTTTACGCCCAGAGCCATAGAGAAATCAAAGATGACAGAGCTTGAATTTTCCTTGTCATACTTGTGTGGACTTGAAGTGGATTTCCAGCATTTGTCAGTCATCCTTGCAATCCAAGGCAGGCTTGTCCCTCAACTACTGACCGAGGAGAAATTTAATCACTGAGACTTTAGTTTCTTGGAAACACCAGGGCTTTGAGATCACAAATTTGGCTACTTTGTACTAATTTCTGCCAGTCAGATTCAATAGCATACAAAGTCTATAGTTTCTTCTATGACTAGAACTGGAAGGTGGCTGTTATGCTGGAGATTGGGTGATTCTCAGCAATCATGTCTTCGATCTATGGGCAGTCACAAGCCTTGCTGAAGCTGGTGGGTGTGATAAGTCTTCCATTCAGGCTAAATGAGGGAGCTGTTATATCCCTCTTTTTTGTTTAGTAATAGCTGAAACAATAGAAGCCACTGCCCAAATCACAGGCTGGATTAGATCATCAGCCACTGGGCTGAGGAGTCTTTCCCGGGGATTGAAAGCAAACACAGGAACTGGTTATTATTTAATTCAGTTGTATGTGTCCATGAGTGAGAAGCAAACAGAAGGCAGCAGAAAAGCCAAAGAGATATCAAGGAAAGCACTGGTAATGTAGCCTTGAGGGAGAGTCAATAAAAGGTTGTTTTTGTTTTGTTTTGGTTTTTGTGTGTTTTTTTTTGTTTTTTATGCAGAGTGCTAGCTTGAAAGTGGGTGGAATTGTGAGCAAAGCAACTTCCTTCTCTTTCATTTCTGCTGTGTTCAGAGAAACAGGACTTTGTGTACATTATTTGTAAATAAACAGGATTGTATCAAAGGAGGAATACATGACTCATAAATATTTCAGAATTAAGATAATTTACAAGGCTCTGAATATTGGCTAAAGGCTTGGGCTAAAATGGGTAACAGTATTATGACATAGTGCTGAGGGAAATGTCACTCCTTGCTGTTACTTTCTAGGAATCCTCCTGTGGACTTGCAAAAAGTGTTGTTACAGTATGCAAACTTTGCATCTTTTTGTAAGCATAATGTGTAATATATTAAAAATCCAACAGATTAGTTATGCACAAAATGGGGCCACATTTATAATGTGACTAAGACCATGCAAATAGGCACATGACTGATCTTAGAAGGTGGCTGCATACATCTGTTCATGTCTCCATGAATCTTAAAAAAAAAAAAAAAAAAAAAAAAAGAAGAAAAAAAGGCCATTTTCATAACATCTAGATGCTTAGTCTGCCTGTCATTTTAGGAGCTTCACAAGAAGGGGGTCTGTGTGACTTGCAGTGGCATGAAAGGCAGAAGAGGCTTAAATGCTGTCAGAAGTGCCTTCCCCAGCTACGCAGCTCCTAAATCCCCCAAGAATGGAGCTCTGCTCTTCTGTGATTTAAAAGCCATTGACAGCTCCTCATTCTCTATCCCATGCTCTCATCTTCTGGGACCAGGGGATAGAGCTGTGCAGTTTATCAAATGACTTCAGATCAGTTAACATTGCTGCATAATTCAGCTGTGCCACCTAAAATAGGGGAGGGGGACCTTTTACTCATTTAGATTTAATGAACCTCTTAGTACAAGTACTCTGAGCAGCATAGAAGTAGATAACTGTATTTGCATTAGACAAAAAGATGATTTAAGGGTTAGTTGTTGTCAGCCAGGAAACAGTTGTAGAGCAAGATCCATGGTTAGATACCTTATTCAGGTATAATCATCCAATAGGAAATGACACCCTGTCTGCCTCATGGCTTCCAGAAGGAACTGCTCATAGGTAGGCAGAACTAAAGGGAGGCTCACATGAAGGTCCCAGAGAGGTCAGGCTCTAAAAGACAAATTGCAAAGGACTGGGCTGCTAGCTTTCTCACATCTTACTTGTGATTGGGCTGCCAAATTCATGTGTCTCACCTGCCTGTATCTTTGAGTCACATGTGTCCAGCTGAGCTGTGGGCAGGTGCATGCCGTTTCAAGGACTTCTCACCTAGGTCTGCTGCTTCTCATGGTGCATCCCAGATGCAAAATAGCAGCTGGGAAAAGATGATGGATGGTAATAGGTGAAGGTCCCAGGCTCCTTAGCCCTGCTGTGAGCTTTGTCAGGCTTCCCACCCTCCCCTGCAGCAGTACATCCAGCTGCCTTCCTCAGCTTCCTGTTTGAACTCCACCAAGCAGCCTGTTGTGCTCCAGAACCCACCCATTTACCCATCACTTCCAGATACCCTTCAGCACTGACCTATCTGTCCCAGCTACAAGCTGCCAAGTTTTGCACAGCTCCACGTCCCTACCTTCCCACCGCTGCTTGGGATAGGATGTGTTGACAATAAGCATAGGTTTCCAGGTATAACCAGGTTATTTGCAAATATGCAAATTAACTGATTAAATAAATTGTCTAAAATGTCAGGTGCAGAATGGCACAGAACTTGGCACCTGTGTCCAAACAGTACACACACAGATTATCTTTACAGTTACATATACAGCAAAATAAACAAGGTATGCATTAGTAGGCTGTTGGTGCATGGTTTACTGGCACGTAGCAGTTCCAGCTGAGTGGGTGCTTTGCCATGGCTTAGAGCTGTTGGTATATGATTTTAAAAAGAAACGATGTCAAGGTTTTGTACAACATTTTTCACTGAACTTTTTCATAGTATGAGAAAATGTGAGGGAAAAACATAACAAGAAGACTTGAATAGAACTACTCATGTGGGTAAAGAAACCTTCATAAGTGTTTGCAGAATCAGGCCACAAACAAAACACATTCACTGTCCTGAAAAGTTTAGTCTAGATGAAATTAGAATATAAAGGCTAATTAAAATTCAGTGTTTGATTTCATTGAATAATTACAGTATGAAATATTTCTGATTTGTTTTGCATTCCTTGCTCAAATCTATTTTCGACATAACTTAGATGAAAAAAGCGTGGTGTGTTTTCTTAATTCTTCACTTTAGTTGGAAAGATTTCACATACAGACATTGTTCTAGTCTCTGAAGTTCTGGAATACAGTTAGCCTGTTTTCCCCCCGTCCTTGCTCATGTCACGCTGTCCTTGATCATCTCCTCCCTCCCTTCCTTTTTTTCTTTGCCCTCCTTTTGTCTCCCTTATGATGTACTTTTTTCTCTTTTTAACATTTTCTGAACCTTTCGTTGTGTGAGAGGAAATTTGGCCTGTTTGTGTGAGATTTCCACACCCAACTTCATGTAGCGTCTCCCTTTTTCAATGACTTCTGCATCAACTTCCATCTTCCAAATCCGTTCCTGAAGCAGAGAGGCGTTGCTTAGCAATGCCTAGATACTGGTACTGCTTACATGATGTATGTGCTGTAACTATGGTGGGGATAGAGTCTGTTTGTGGTACAAAGGAAAAATCTTCTCTTCTGATCTTTAACACTCTAGCTGAATATATTTCTAATTGTCTTCTTTCTGAATGACAGTTCTATAGACTACTTGGACAATCTTACAGATATGTTTATGCATGTCTATAAGATTGTGTATATAATTTGTGGGTAGTATATAATTACCTTCAACATTTGTTTGGTCTTTAAATATCTATGTATCTAATATAATTAACTGTCCTTGTGCAAAGTTCTTAGAAAGGTATGTTTCTTTCCCTTTCTTCTATATTCCAAATGTAGCTGTTTTGGAAGCAGAGCCTGAGTAGACGTGTGCTACCTGAGCTTTACAGGATCCTCTTTGATCCTAAAGAGCTACATAGACTGACAGCAAATCTATCATAGATTGCAGAGGGTTTAAAATCAGGATGTGTTTGATATCATCAGCAATGTGAGAAGGTGAAATGAGTTTCCTTGGACCAAATTCTAAGATGTAAGTATCAATTGTTAGTTTTAAAATATCCCACAAAATGAAATGGAAATTCTTTGATATTTAATGGAATGTTGTAAATTATCAGCTGTAGACAGATATTTTGAACCTATCCAAATGGCAAAAATAAGGATTAAAGTATGTTGCTTGAAGGATCAGTCATTAATTTTATTAAGTATGCTTTCCTTAGCTTTGTTCAAAAACAAAGCAGAAAGTATACTCAAGGAAGCAGTGGACGCTAATAGTGTGCTGTGTTTTATCTTGTCTCTTTAAGAAGCTTTAGAAAACAGTCTACAGGTGTATCAAATATATCTTAAAATTTAGTGAATCTTTTAATTAGATTGTGTTTTTTCTAAGTCTGCATATAATATTTAATAGGTTTTATAAATAAATAACCAAAACTCCATATTTTTCTTCAGAGGTGTGATCTTCTAAAGGAGACCGAGAAGCGTTTTTGTGTGTTTTTAAAAGTGCTTTTGGAATTATGGCATCTTTTAATAAATACTCATCACAAATATAGCAAAATGTTAATGAAACATTGCATTCGCTTTGTCCAAGGTTCTGTGTATAACTAAATATTACCAATTGTGTTAGTGGTTTTATGTTTTTGTTTTTAGTGAGACCATACACTTCTTAACATGTACAGATCCATCCCTTTTTAAGAAACCATCTCTACGTTGGGATGCTTGTTAATTTCCATTGAATGTCAAATGGTGGATTATTTTTTTTGGTAAGGCAATTGAGAAAATGGTTTCTCTTCAATGCCGGGTACAGCTGGACAGCAGTGACCTCCTAGAGTAGACTCGTTCTCTGGCCCTCCTTGAGTGTTGCTTATCAGGGGACATAAATAGATCTGTGCAAATAAAGGATTTTTTTCAATTCACTAGCAATCCCAAAAAGTTAAAAATCATTTTAGGTCAAAAAATGTTTTTGTTTTTTTTTTTCATAAAATTTTCTTCATAAAATTGAGGAAAATTTGTAATGAAAAGTTGATTTGAACCAAAGAACAAAATGTTTCATTTTGACTTACAGAATTTTATTTTTCTACACAAACAATTTGGCGAAACATTTCGATGTCTCTGAATCTGCCTTTTTTGGGGGGCGGGGGGCTGAAAAATTTTGCCCAAAATATATCATCCAGCTCTAGGCAAAAATCTCTTGCTGGTTTTTAGATCAAGGTCAGTTGATAACTTTGGTCAGCTATTTTGACTATATGTGACTATAGGTGGTGGTTTTGGTAGATATGGGTCACTGATGTGCTAAACAACTTCCAGTGGTAGCAATCATGACTCACTCAATTGGTACACAATTGTACATCACCCTCTACTCTACAAGGAAATAGAAATGACCTTTCTGAGGAATTTATACGATGGTAATGATCCTGGTATAGAGTGCTTTATGTAGTCCAGCGATCAGCAACCTTTGGCTCGCGGCCCACCAGGGTAAGCCTTCCTGACGGGAAGCGGTGCGTTGTGCTGGCCGCCGCTTCCCACAGCCTCCATTGGCGTAGAATTGTGAACCGCTGCCAGTGGGAGCTGTGATCAGCTGAACGTGCAGATGCGGCAGGTAAACAAACTGGCCCGGCCCGCCAGGAGGCTTACCCTGGTGAGCCACGTGCCAAAGGTTGCCGATCACTGATGTAGTCTAATAAAGACAAAAGGAAGGAACTCTTATTTTTCCATCTTTTATAACCTAGGTGGGATCTCCTTTTTGTGTGTGATTGTTTATTGTTGTGGGTATTATGAGACTGATTGGTCAAAAAAACTTGTTTTACGTTTTGATTTGAATGAGGCAAGATTCAGGGTGATTCCTAATACATCTGGAGAGTGACTTTCACAGTTACAGACTGGTTGCCAAGAAAGCCCTGTCTCCTGCTCTCATGTCTCTTAAACTTGTACTGTTCAAGTGGAATGAAGCTGTGTGATGGTAAAATCTTAGAGTGAGATGGTTCCTTAGGTAGCTTGGGCCAGTCCCATGGAGAGCTTTGCTGATAAGAACCAAAACCTTGAACTTGACTCTCCATTTAATGGGGAAATAACATGCAGAGCACCCCTTAGCAAAACTGTAACTGAATAACGGTGGGTGTTTTTATTCATAGGTGCAGTGCAATGCAAAGATCCAGCTTAGAAGTCACAAATACATTATGGATCACTATGACCAAGTCGAGAACCAGACAGAATGTGGAATCTTTTCGACCTTATCCATCTCCATCTCCTTCCCGCACCCCCAAGAGTATCTAATAGCAGACAGGAGTGTGGAAGAACCTGTGATGGGTTGGATCATAGAAAACCTCTTGGGAACTGCTAACTGATGTGCTGAGACTAATTCTAAGTCTCTTTTCCCTGACAGCTTGGGACTTCAGTGCCCTGCCTGGTTTGAGCCAGACATACTAGCCGGTTGCAAACCCAGACCCAGGTCTGAACCATGTCCCCCAAAAGCTGCAGGCTTAACTGAAAATGGCTTAAGAAGTGTTCCTGTCTCCAACACTCAAATGCCCAGCTCCCAATGGGGTCTAAACCCCAAATAAATCCATTTTATCCTGTATAAAGCTTATACAGGGTAAACTCATAAATTGTTCGCCGTCTATAACACTGATAAAGGGAAATGCACAGATGTTTGCCCCCCCCCCCAGTATTAATACATACGCTGGGTTAACTAATAAGTAAAAAGTTATTTTACTAAATACAAAAAGTAGGATTTAAGAGGTTCCAAGTAATAGCAGACAGAACAAAGTGAATTACCAAGCAAAATAAAACAAAACAGCAAGTCTAAACCTAATACAGTAAGAAGCTGAATACAGATAAAATCTCATCCTCAGAGATGTTCCAATAAGCCTCTTTTACACACTAGCTTCCTTCTAGTCTGGGTCCAGCAATCACTCACACCCCGGTGGTTACTGTCTTTTGTTCCAGTTTCTTTCAGGTATCCTTGGGGGTGGAGAGGCTATCTCTTGAGCCAGCTGAAGACAAAATGGAGGGGTCTCCCAGGGGTTTAAATAGACTTTCTCCCCCTGTGTAGAATTCCAGCTACAAGATGGAGTTTTGGAGTCATATGGACAAGTCACATGTCCATGCAAGACTCAGAACTTACAGGTAGCAGCCATGGTTCACATGCTACCTTGAATGACCTCAAGTAGACTTCTTATGTGGATTGGAGTCTTCCAAGATCCATTGTCCATTAAGTTTTTTTCTTGATTGGGCACTTAACTTGCAAATTCCTTGCTAAAGAAGCTGCCCAAATGCCTTACTAAGGCTACTTAAAATCAAACCAGTACACAGCCAATATTCATAACTTCGAATGCAAAAATGATATATGCATATAAACAGGATGAATAGATTCAGTAGATCATAACCTTTACAGATATATGTTACATGGCATATGTAGCATAAAACATATTCCAGTTATGTCATATATACATTCATAAGCGTGTTTTCATAAAGCCTTATCGGGTGCAACATTCCAAACCCCAGACCAAAAACACCTTGATGATCACAGGGCAGACCTCTTTGAAGGAGGTTGACAGTATGATAGTGGTATGTTCTTCTAGGACTTTCTGGCCTCTCCAGCTTCATTACCATTTTGCCTGGGTCTGGCTCACCTATCTTCTGTCGAGTTCTCCACCCAGGGCATGTTAGGTATTAGTTGTAAAGAAGGCATAGGCTCAGACAGAGAGAGAGAGGCTCTATGTTGTCTCTTGATCTCCCCTAGCACATTGTCATAAATCTTAAATGAGATGAGGGAGAAGATGGACCCTTATGGAACTCCACAGGTGAGAGCTCTGGAGGCAGTAGAGCTGTTGTGCATCACTTCAGTCTGGGTATGGTTTGAGAGAAAAGGAGCTACCCTGGTGTTTTCCTGCTGCCTCTCTAGGGCAGGATGGCAGCATTTAATGAACAGCATCCATTGTCGCAGAGAGATCCAGCAATGTCAGAATGAATGTATGGTTCTGTCTGTGGCCAGGAGATGATTATCCTTGAGTGCTGTTGGTTGTGCTGACATGTGGAGTCTTTCTTTCCTGTGTGCTGACCTGACTGGGAGAAATGCAGGCTATTGGCAGTAGCTGTGTTGGGTAGTAGACATTTCTCAGTTAGCTTGCTTAGAAAGGGGAGGCTGAACATTGGGAGGCAGTTAATGAGTTATATTGAGTACTGGATGGACTATTGCTGGCTTTAGGGTGGGTGGTAAATTTTTCTTTTTTCCCCTCTTCAAAAGAGGTGTTGACTGTTTCTGTTAATAGGATCCCCAGATGCTCTTAGATCTCTCTCGCTCACCAGACAGAAAGGGCATTGATTGGAATCACATGTGGTGGCTTAGATTTCCTGCATTGCTTCCTGTTGCATAAACGAGACAAAATCTGAGAGAGTGGGGGACGCTATTGTGTTACAGGGCCTGTGTTCAGTGTGAAGTTCCTGGTGTTCTCTGGGTGCATGTCCTTTTCCCAGTGCAGCAGCATGATAGTTTCTCACAGCAAAAGGTGATGGGTTGTGGAGGTGGTCTGGGTTGACCAAGCAATTTGCAAACTGGCAAAGTTCTGGGGGTGTGATTCATCGGCTGATATGAGAAATGAGGAGTAGGCTCTGCTAGCCTCTTTCATGACCAAGGCCTAGACTATTCAGACTTCCTTGTGCTGATTTGCTTGTATGTTTTGTTACTGATGTCAGAGTTTCTTACCTTCCCTTTGCTGCTTTTGCAGTCAGAGAAATATGAGTAACTTTGGGGTGGATGTGGGGGTAGAGGTAGAGAGATGCTTTGGTGCCAGAGTGCCAAGGCATTAGTTAGTGGATGGCTGCAGTGTATCATGATTTCTTTTATTCGTTGGCTTGTTTGTTGATGAGAGAATAATTTGGAATTTGACTTTATCCATTAACTTTTTGTGGGTGAGTTAAGACTGTTTGTTTTTTCTGAAAATGCTAGAGCTCTGAGTCCAGGGTGTAGAAGGTGATGCAGGCTAAGAGGGAGAGAGTAATTCTTCTGTTCTTTTTATTCATAGACAATCTACAGATTTCTTAAACAACATAAGGGAAGACTGCTGCTAAAAAGGCCATTAGGAAAAAAACATATTGTACTAATATGAAATGTTTATGTCAAGAGAGACACACAGTTTGATTATCAAGAGGAATTTGGGTCGGTATTACTGCTGTTTATCGTGTGAAATATGATATTCCAGCACAGTGTGGCTTTTCCCTAATTTCTCTTTACTTATTTAGAGGACTCCATATTGCTACAATTAGATTCTGTGTACTTTTGATTGTTTCTTTTGTATGCACTCCTATTTTATCAATAACATCAGTGCTGACACAAATTGATAACTTTTCCTGTTGATAACCAAATTGTACATCTGTTTATACATCTCTTTCCCCCCTTCCGCCACCCCAGAAGAAGTAGAGTCAAATATCCACACTATGTCCTTGTGGAAACTAAAGTATTCATGTTCAGGAAGTATAAAATTAAAAATAGCCTCATCATCTGAGCCATTCAAGTTCACATCGGTCAGTTTTCCCCTTGATGTTCTTTAACAAGTCGCAGCCTTTTAATACTTCAGATATAATTACATGCAATAAATAAAATTATACACCAATAACTACATTAAAAGAACATTAGGGGTGAAAAGTGAAACACTCAAAAATTAAGAAATGGGAGAATTAAGGTTACCCAGGCTACCTTAATTCAGGCCCCTTGTGCGTATGCATTATGGTACAGTCTTTAGTTACTTGTTCAGATACAATTTTTTCCTTCTCATTCTCATATTCTTGCAGTTTTCAGTGCACGGGATGGCCTAGGCCTTATTTACTGCACACCATTTCAAACCAGGGTGGATAAAAATCAATGATATTTAAAAAAAAATTTTTTTTTAATTTAAATCAGGTTTATTCCTCAAAAAGCATTTTATCAAAAAAATCTGATCTAAAGATAGATACATTATAGCTCAAAGATATATCCTCATGGAATTGGGATTATAAATTCTATTTCTATAGTATGAGACAATGTCTTCATGTAATGGTTAAGAAAAGTTTTGTAAATGAGTTTCCATAGTTCATAGATTTGGGACCCAATCTTATGAATTCCATAGTTCACGGGGCTTCTGTACAGATTATTTAGGTTAATCTTTCTATCTACCCAATGGGACTCTGTGCTAAGTCTAGAAGATACCATCAGGGATGCTTAGTTTTGCAGTTGTTAAACTGTAGATTTGTGTCTCCAGAGATCACATGCTTGTTAACAGCAAAAATGTTTTTAAATAAATAAATATATAGAGGTGAGAAATAACAGACCTCAACCCTATTGTCCCTCTGCAAATTTGTGTACACAGAGTCAATCCCTTACTTCTCTCTAAAAGTGCAAAGTTTCAAAAAGTTCAGTGAATAGAAGATTGTTGGGGGCAGAATAGATCTGGACAAGGAGGAGAAGTCTGGAGAGAAATGTGAGAAGGGAGGGACAGGAAGTAGAAACAAAAGTGAAACTGTTTGAGCAGCATATTCCAGAAGTTTTGAGATCTTTCTGAGTGTAGCCTTCATTGATTTGAGATCTACTATACCATTCTCTCACTAGAAGGGAAAACCTATAATGGCAACAGGCCGTAAAAGAGACCCAGTTTGGGTCTCCTCTATCTCTGAGTTGTGAAGAATATGTATTAAGGTTATAGCAACTGACAAGAATGCACTTTTATGTAAAAAGCCATGATTAAATGGAGTCTTCCTGACTAGTGATTTAAATCATGATTTAAATCAAATCCATCCTGATTCAAACCCTTCTCTGAAGATGGAATTATGAATTTCCTTAAGAGCTTTTCTGTGGCACTCACCATTATAGTATCAATGTGCTTCACAAACATTAATTTACTTTCACAACCCCCCTATGAACTATGGGGTTGGTGGTATCCCCATTTTTATAGATGGGGAGCTGAGATACAGAGATTTAAAATCAAAAGTATGTACTGATTTTTGGGTGCCCAATCTGAGATGCGTAGGATGGGATTTGGCAGAGTGCTCGGCATTCTATAGCACTCTATATATTCAAGCACAGCTCCTGTTGACTTCAGTTGCAGTGGGAGTGCTCAGCACTCCCGCATATTGGACCCCAAGGTTTCTAGTTGTGTATCTTGAAAATGAGGATTCTGCAGTTCGTGACCACCTCTGACAAATTTGGGTTAAGTTACTTGCCTAGCATCATACAAGAACTCTGCAGTAGAGGCAGGGATAGAATCTAATTCTCTAAAGCAGCATTCCCCCTGCTTAACTAACTACAAGACCTTCTGTTCTCTTCCTGCAACCTCCTCCCTCATTCACTACTCATTTTCTGACTTCTGCAGCAAATGAGGCAGGGATTCTACGGTCAACAGCTTCCTTAACTACACAACCCCGATTCATCCACCGAGCAGGTTCATCTTGTGTACTGAATGAGGCAGGGGTCCTGTTGGGGGTGGGAGGGAGGACGTATGTGATCATGTAATTAAAGACTATATCATAATGCATATGCACAAGGGGGGGTGAATTAAGGTTGCACGGACAGCCTTAATTCTGGCATTTGCTAACTTTTTGGCTGCTCAAATCTTCAGCCAGAATGTTCTGTTTAACCTAGGGTTTTTTGTGTGTAATTTCAAAGATTCTTAAAAAAGCAAACTTAAAAAAAAATAGAGATTTCATCATGTGCCAGCGTATTTTCTCCAACATTGGTCATCAGCAGGATTGGAATTTTTAGTGACACTATAGTAAAGAATATGAAACTATAGTAAAGAACAAAATTGTCAGACACATAGATAAATGTAATTTGTTGGGGAAGAGTCAACATGGTTTTTATAAAGGGAAATCATGCTTCACCAATGTACTAGAATTCTTTGAGGGGGTCAACAAGCATGTGGACAAGAGGGAACCAGTGGATATAGTGTACTTAGATTTTCAGAAAGCCTTTGACAAGGTCCCTCACCAAAGGCTCTTAAAGTAAGCTGTCATGGGATAAGACGGATGGTCCTCTCATGGATCGGTAACTGGTTGAAAGATAGGAAACAAAGGGTAGGAGTAAATGGTCAGTTTTCAGAATGGAGAGAGATGAATAGTGGTGTCCCCCGGGGTCTGTACTGGGACCAGTACTATTCAACATATTCATAAATTACCTGGAAAAAGGTGTAAATAGTGAGGTGGCAAAATTTGCAGATGATACAAAACTACTCAAGATAGTTAAGTCCCAGGCAGACTGTGAAGAGCTACAAAAGGATCTCACAAAACTAGGTGACTGGGCAACAAAATGGCAGATGAAATTAATTGTTGAAAAATGCGAAGTAATGGACATTGGAAAACATCCCAACTACACATATAAAATGATAGGGTCTAAATTAGCTGTTATCACTCAAGAAAGAGATCTTGGAGTCATTGTGGATAGGTCTCTGAAAACAGCCACTCAGTGTGCAGTGGCAGTCAAAAAAGCAAACAATGTTGGGAATCGTTAAGAAAGGGATAGATGAGAAGACAGAAAATATCAAATTGCCTTTCTATAAATTCATGGTAGTCGCATATCTTGAATACCGTGTGCAGATGTGGTCGCCCTATCTCAAAACAGATATATTGGAATTGGAAAAGGTTCAAAAAAGTGCAACAAAAATGATCGGGGTATGGAACAGCTTCTATATGAGGAGAGATTAATAAGACTGGAACTTTTCAGCTTGGAAAAGAGACTACTCGGGGGATATGATAAAGGTCTATAAAATCATGACTGGCGTGGAGAAAGTAAGTGTTGTTTACTCCTTCTCATAACACAAGAACTAGGGGTCCCCAAATAAAATTAATAGGCAGCAGGTTTAAAACAAACAAAAGGAAGTATTTCTTCACACAACGGACAGTCAACCTGTGGAACTCCTTGCCAGAGGATGTTGTGAAGGCCAAGACTATAACCGGGTTCAAAAAAGAACTAGATAAGCTCATGGAGCATAGGTCCATCAATGGCTATTAGCCAGGTTGGGCAGGGATGGTGTCCCTAGCCTCTGTTTGCCAGAAGCTGGGACTGGGCAATAGGGGATGGATCACTTGATGATTACTTGTTCTGTTCATTCCCTCTGGGGCACCTGGCATTGGCCACTGTCAGAAGACAGGATCCTGGGCTAGATGGATCTTTGGTCTGACCCAGTATGGCTTTTCTTATGTTCAGATCCATCACACAGACATGTGCCACTTGAACTAATAGCGTAACTAATAACAGTAATAGATTGTCTTCCTCTGTGTGGATCTGCCCTAGAGAGGAATGAAATACATACTTTGCCAGTGGGTTACATGGATATTTGCTGACAGCAGAGGAAAATGAGACCCTTAAATCTTGGGTTCCATTTCAGGGTTTGGCAGGGAGTATATTTTAGTGGGCTGTCTTGGGGCAAACTCACTGCGAGAGCACCTTCTTGTGCTGCGACGTGACATTGCAGGGGTGGTTCTACTCCAGTGCCCCTTGCTGTCTGTCATCTGGTGCTGTAGCCATCTGCACCTTCCCTGGCCTGGCCCTTCGTGTTCAGTCTCCATTTCTGGGGTAACAGAAAAGTCTACACAGGTAAAACTCAAAGTCTAATGGCCCTTATGCCAGACCTTCACCCTCCATCTCAGACTCCTCAGTCTCTGCTTCTTTTAGTTGTGAGGCTAGCCCTGTTGCTGGGGATGGTGTCGGAGAGTGGACCCAGGCCTGACTCTGCTCTGCCCTCACCTCTGGGTACTGGACCAGAGACCCTATGTTAGACAGCTAAGGTTTGCTCTGTACAATCCCTTGCCACCTCTCAAGGGGGTGGATTGACCACAATGACAGGAAAATCCTTTCCACTGCTCTAGCAGTGTCTGCACTAGGCCACTACAGCAGCACAGCTGCAGTAGTGTCTGTAGTGTATTCGCAAAAAGAAAAGGAGTACTTGTGGCACCTTAGAGACTAACCCATTTATTTGAGCATGAGCTTTCGTGAGCTACAGCTCACTTCATCGGATGCTGTAGCTCACGAAAGCTCATGCTCAAATAAATTGGTTAGTCTCTAAGGTGCCACAAGTCCTCCTTTTCTTTTTGCGAATACAGACTAACACGGCTGTTACTCTGAAACCTGTAGTGTAATCGAGACCAGCCGTTTATGCCAGCTGTTGCTAATTGGCCGTTGGAGGAGTAACTGGTCAATCTGTTAACATTTTCCTGACTGTCTGTGTGGGGGTCTGTACACCCCAACACATGAGCACAGATCCTTTTGTCTGTTTTCCCCTGGCCTTGAGGCCTTCTGCCTTGTCCCCTCCAACCTGACCCTGTAGCAGCCCCAGTCCTGTCTCTTCCCTACCCCTTGATTCTCTTCCGTCCCATTTATCTCACTTACTGAGCTCCACTCCTCAAGCTTCTCATCCCAGTCTCCTTTCCCTCTCCATCTAAGTCCCCACAACTCCCGGTCTTTCCCACTCCTCACACCTAATCCCAGCCTCTTGTCCTGCCTGTCCCAGTTCTCTTCAGGCACCCCAGCTCCTTGTGAGATCTGTCTCCCCTCCTCTCTGTGCTCTCCCCCTGGTTCCTAGTCCCAGTCTTTCCTCTTCAATTGCCCGTCATAATCCCTTCCCCTCCCTTTCCCAGATCCAGTTTCAACAGGCTCATTGTCACAACGTAATCCTTTCCCTCCTTATCCCCCACACTCCTGGTCTGGTGCTTGTTCCCTCTGCATTTGAGTCAGATGGCTTTCTCCTCCATGTGGGCTTGGTGCCAGTAGTAGGATCATTGAGAACTTAGGAGGGACAAGCTCCCTCCTCTTAGTTTTGATGCTTGTCCAGTAGCAGGTGGGAGCAGCTGTTTCAGGGAAGATCCTTTTCAGATGCCGTTGTCCTGGGCTGGAGCCTGCTCCGTAGCTCTGTGGGGATGCTGCATGCACATTTGGGTCAGCACGAGATGCTGTGAGAGGCTTGAGTGAGGATAGACACTTCAGAGAGATTTTAGTTAGCTCTCTAGCTCTTGCACATCTCTGAAAAATCACAGTTCGCACATGTTCAGCAGAGGCTCAAAATTTAGCCAACTTTGGCTTAATTTTCATGGGAGCTGCAGAAAGCACATACTTGACACACAGGCTACCCCCATGCCAAATTTCAAGTCTGCTCTAGAACATGGAGCATTTTAAAAAAAAAATCACCAGAATTTAACATGGACAAAATGTATCTTTCCCTCGCCTTGTTCTTGGAAATGTCAGGACAGTTTTAGCTGAAATTTTCCAGAATGTCAGCGCAGACTCCCAGCCTAACTGGTTAAATTTTGGAAAAGTTATAAGCAACTGAAAGCAGAATCGTATATGGGAAGTGTCTGGCAACCCTAATAATAGGCAGTGTTACCAGCACTGCCTATAATATATTTGTCTCTAGCAACAATCTGGAATTTAGATGCGGGAGATGAAGGGAGTTACTGAATCCTTGATGCCTAATGAGAGAAATTTTGAGCAAAGCTACAAAAATATTTTCTGTCATTGAGTGGACTTGGCTAGATTTAGAATATTAATTTTTTCCCCTTCACATTTTGAAATCTTTTGAATTTTCTCACACTGCCTGTATGAGTTTCTCTACAAGTAATAGACACAAAAGTCACAAACTTCTGCTTCAAAGAAGTTAGTTAAGTTGGTTTATTCTTTAATAGGCTTCTAAAGTTATTTAAGAATCAAGAGCCTAGGAATAATTTCAGCATATACTATTCTAAATATTAATTGTTGTATCAGAAAAACTAACACAGGAATGTTACTTGCCATGGTATTTTACAGTAGCTGAAGTGTATCTTTGATGAAGTATTTTCAATGAGAAACAACTTACAATCTTTAAGGTATTATTCTGTTTGAAGTCATGCATCATGTTCCAATTGTTTAAACATTTATTGGCAGCTTCTACATATTGATCTCTTCAGTTTTTTTGTTTTGATAAATCTGATTCCATTGAATTAAAGTGGAAGTGCAAAGCCTGTGTTCAAGTAAAAGCCTTAATAAGTGTGACTTTAGATGCCATTCTAGAAAGACCGATGCCACCCTCATAAGCAAATTAGGGCAATATGGTCTGCATGAAATAACTATAAGGTGGGTGCATAACTGGTTGAAAGACCATTCTCAAGTTTGCTGTCAAACTGGGAAGACTTACCTAGTGGGGTTTTGCAGGGGTCAGTCCTGGGCCCAGTAATAGTCATATTTTTATTAATGACTTGGGTAATGGAATGGACAGTATGTTTATAGAATTTGCAGATGACACCACCCTGGTAGGGCTTGCAAGCACTTTGGAGGACAGGATTAAAATTCAAATTTACTGTGACAAATTGGAATTGGTCTGAAATCAACAAGATTAAATTCAGTAAAGACAAGTGCAAAGTACTACAGGTAAGAAGGAAAAATTAAATACACAACTACATAATGGGGAATAACTGAAAAGGTGGTGGTACTGATGAAAAGGATACGGGCGTTATAGTAGATCACATATTTAATTTGTGTTAACAATGTGATGCAATTGTGAAAAAGGCAAATATTTTGGGGTGTATTAATGGGACCACTGTATGTAAGATGGGAGGTAATTGTCAAGCTCTGTTTGGCACTGGTGAGGCCTCAGCTGCTGTACTGTGTCCAATTCTGAGCACCACACGTTAGGAGAGATGTGAACAAATTGGAGAGTCCAAAGGAGAGCAACAAAAATGTTACAAGGTTTAGAAAAACTGACCTATGAGGAGAGGTTTAAAAAAAAAAAAAAGTTTGGGTATGTTTAGTCTTGAGAAAAGAGGACGGGAGGTGCAGGGAGGGCGGGGAACAGGAATGTGATATGTCTTCAAAAATGTTAAGGGCTGTTATAAAGAGGATGGTAATCAATTATTCTCCATAGCCAACGAAGCAAGGCCAAGAAGTAATGGGCTTAATCTTCAGCAAGGTAGATTTAGGTTAGATATTAGGAAAAGCTTCTAACTCACTCATGTCTACACTGCAATGTAAGCCCAGGATTAGTGGGACTTAAGTCATCTGACCTATGTAAGGGAGCCCTGGGCTTGGGCACCTACATTGTATTTTAACCCTATGTTAAGACTTTTTTAACCTGGGTGTGAACCTAGGGCTCTGGCATGCACTCTTCAGTGAGCAGATCTGAGTCAAAGTAACCCCCCCCACCCCCCCAGCTCTCCTCCCTCTCAGTAAATGTGGCCTCTCTAGCTCTAGGACTGTGATGCACTGTGGGAAAACTTTACTGCCTGCCCTGTACATTACCAGGAAGCAGCTCACTTTGCAAAAGGCTTGATTGGTTCACTCTTCGTTGCGAACCCAGGAGGTTTGCTGACAGTGTGCTTACAGATCAGTGATCAGAAGAGAATGGGTTAACACTGACTTGAGCTGCTGCCATTTGCAAAGGGGGCATGGCTTCCATTTTCAATAGAGTGGATTGCAGATGGCTGGGATAGAGAGAGCTGAGGAAGTTGTCCCATGGAATTGTAGGATACTTCCAGCTGACTCCTGGGACCTGAGTCAAGCAGAGCTGCATCTACACCAGTGGTTCGCAAACTTTTGTACTGGTGACCCCTTTCACATAGCAAGCCTCTGAGTGCGACCCCCCCTTATGAATTGAAAAGACTTTTTAATATATTTAACACCATTATAAATGCTCGAGGCAAAGCAGGGTTCGGTGTGGAAGCTGACAGCTCGTGACCCCCCCACATAATAACCTCACGACCCCCTGAGGGGTCCTGACACCCAGTTTGAGAACCCCTGATCTACACTGCAAAACAAAGGGGCTCGGACACTGGGTCCCAGCTTAACTCGAGCTCAGTGGCCAAGGACCCTGGGGCATTGCAATTGCAGTGGAGGTGCAAGGGGGGTTAGGCTTGAGCCCAGGCTCGAGTGCAGGCTTACATTGCAGTGTAGACATACTCTAAGAGTAGTTAAGCACTGGAATGTGCTTCCAAGTGAGGTTGTGGAATTCCCGTCATTGGCAGTTTTTAAGAACAGATTGGACAAACACTTGTCAGTGATGGCGTAGATATACTTGGCCTTGCCTCAGTGAAGGAGACTGGACTTGATGACTTCTGAAGGTCCCTTCTAGTCCTGCATTTCTATGATCTGGTAAGCCACTTTGGCATCTTTGTAATGCTTGCAAAAAGGAATGAAAGAAGAAAATAGAACAAGAGAAGGTATGGTTATTCTACTGTTCTCTGTAATAGTGTTGATACCACATATTTATCTATGCTTTTACCTTCTTTGTTCTTCCGGGTAAGAGTAATCGCATCTTTAAGTTTAACAGAATCAATAGTGTGTGTATGGAGAGAAGAACCTCCATTTATGGGACTAGTCAAGTCTACGCTGAAAAAGGCCTATGGGTATAGCTATACCAGAGTCCCGCCAAAGCCTCCTAGTGTAAATGCGGCTTCTGCCAGCAGAAATGTGCTTTTTGCCAGTCTACTATCTTCTACCAGTTCCCAGAACTATACTGTCAAATAAGCTGTACTTTTTACTGATATAAAGCCTCTAAGCTATGGCTTTTGCTGCCATAAACGTTAAAAAATATCATGCCTCAATTGACATAATTACACTGGCAAAGGTTTCTAGTGTAGACTGGTCTTAGATGGGCTGTAGAGTGCTTATAATTTCCTCAGGTATAAAATGAGGAAAGATCTGTTTACAGCAATATATCCGTATCCCAGCCTCAAATTTTCCCTAGTAGCTATTCACAGAATTATAAAATAGGCACAAACCATTAAATTTCTGGATAAATTGTTGAGTCAAGTCTCAAAAGGAAACACGTCCTCCTTCAGCTTGCATGCTATCTTTTCATGTATTTTAAATTGTTTTACTGTTCTCTGTGCTTCAGTGGGGGGTATGTGTTTATAGACTAAAATTATTTGGATTGCACAAAAGGCAGGAAACTAAAAATAAACTATTCCACAAGCAAATGTGAATTGAACCTCTTGCACAATATAACATTTTGTGTTAATGTATACGGTCTTAATTTCAAGGTCTTTAAAAATATGTAGAGTATGAAATGGGACCAAGTTGTAGTTTTCACAGCAGCTGTGACTTTGAATTTCTTGACTCCTGAGCATTTAAAATCATAAGCTAATGCAGGATTAAAGGTTAGGGTTAAAATTTTTAAAAGCACCTAAATGACTTAAGTGCCTCTATTCTATTTTCAAAAGGTATTTAGGAGCATAAGTCCCGTTGATTTTCAATGAGGCAGGTGACTTAGGAACCTAAGTGCTTTTGAAAATTTTACTCTAGGTTTTTTACACTTAATATCTGGATATTTTGGAAAAAAGAGAGATCAAAATAAAGGCATACATGTTAATGAATTTTATTGAATGTGTACTTTCGGATTCAGATAATTACATTTTATGACATGTTGATATACTGGTGTATTTGTGATGCAAAGTGTCTTAAGCTGTTTTCTAAACAGTTATAACTTGGTGATATGTAAAGCAAATTTCTTCAGACAGGGTCAGACAAATCCTTGTTGAGTACTAATGTCAGGTTTGAGGTTTGTTATCTGAGCGTACACAAGGCTTCTGGAAAATGTCTTACTGAAAATTCTTCCTTAAACACTCAATTCTGTTTTGACAGTTTTATCAAACTTTAAAGTCCCCTGTTTTTAGATGTAGGGTCTTCAATATATAATGGAAGTTCTTTCTTGGCCAATAGTGTAGCTTTGTATTCTACTATTAAAATATATACTATGTAAATAAAATAATTTTGTGGGAATCTAGTCACAAGCTTTGGGTCAGGGTCTCTGTGCATTATTATCATGGCCTAGACTGACTTCACATTTTTGGTAGGCTTCAGTGATGCTGGCTGACCAGATGCCAGCTCATACCAAGGCCCCAGGCCTCACTGAACACTGACAAATGCATAGCTGAAAACCAGTCTGGCTCACCTGTGTGTTAGTTTAATTAAGATAGATATTGGAGTTACGAGAACGTATGTGGTGTTTAGACATTATGGAATGTTTGTAGGATGCTGCATGTATTAATCCTATGTATAATATCTGTGTCCTGTGTTATAAAGTAATGTTTATATGTTTTACTCTGAAAAGAATCCTCAAAGTAATGAGAGAAAGCCCTGCAACAGACAGCAGAAAAGGAAAACAAAACAAAACAAAACAAACTTTTGTTCCTAACCAGTTCTGTGAACAAGGCAGTCCACACAGTTTCTGTACCCAGCCAAACTGAAGGCACTGTATAAACACAGTAGTTTTAATTACTCTTGGAAGGAAAGTTGGTCTCATCTACTGGATACAGTGAAGGTTTACTTGCTCTAATTGCTCAGTCTTGACTCTCCCAATGACTGTTCAGGGCTCATTAGCTTCTGTTTTCCTTTACAGAATGTGGACATTTCACAGCAGAGACTAGCTCTAGTCCATATATTCTGCGTCCCTATCACATTTTAGCACAGGGGACGGACTACATGATAAAAATACTTATTTTGATTACATAGATTAGAATTTGACTGAAATATTGGCCTAGACACTCTACACTGAACATAGACCATACACTATTCAATTATGTACACCTTTATAATCTTCTTGTTTATACACGTCAATAGGCAAGGCACCTGTATTAAGTTTAAAATGCCTTCCTCCCACTCCACCTCCCCTACTCAAATAGAGCAAGTTCTTACAGTACAGTTCACAAAATTTCTACATTGTTGTAGGAGAGGAAAGCTTTTATTTTACTGTGATGTGTACTGGCTGCTTCTTTAATCCCTTTGGGTTTATGTTTCAACAGCCAATCTGAAAACTGGGTTTTAGGGCAAGTTCCAACTTACTGATATCTACATTTTGTTTCCTTGAGATGTATTATGTTCTTACAGCGCTAATACTCATGCCTCTTTACTCATAATAGGTGCAAAAATGAAAGTTTAACAATGCACTGCAGCTGACAACATAGAATTAAAAAAAACAAAGATGCCTCAAGAAAATAAAAACAGGAGTTTCTTGTGAAACACACACACGCACACAGTGTTCTGCAGGAATGGTTAAATACACTGTAGTATCACTGTTGGAAGTTGTAGTGGTTTGGGACGATTACTTTGGAATGCTTGTAGCATTTTTTTAAAATAAGGGTGCAACTGCATCATAGGGGTTATAAGCCCATCATACCATTGCAAAAATTATAAAAGATTTATATTACTGCTGAAGTCCTATAGATGATCATAAAAAGAACTTAAAGCTTCTAGTCTCATTTTTTCAGTCACAGCCCAAGCTAATGGTCAACTAGGTGACCAACAGTACCCTTGGTTTGTCATGTGAAAAGCGTGAGTGAAAGTGGGTAAAATCTCAAAGAAGGTTTTCAGTTCAATATTAATATGGATCTCTTTTGATGCAATTAGAAGTTCTTTCCAAAACTCCTGTGTGCTCTTTCATGCAGTCACTTTGCATAAATAAAGCTGTTGCACCAGCTGGAATGTTCTATGCTCATTCACCCATACAACTCCTTATGTGGAGCCAAGTTACAGAGGGGAGGAAAGAAAAGAAACGAAACCTGGAAGGAAATCAGATTAAGCAGAATTCTGAAAGTATCTGGAAATGGAAAGCCATACCCAGCCCAAAGTACCAAAAATGTAGACATTTCCCATGAGATAAAAACACGCCAAAAGCATACATAAGAATACGCTACAATTATTTACCACTGCTATACAGCAGTTGGGGAAAAACTCTGAAATAGTCCTGTTCTTAAGAAATAAGTAGCTGGGTTGAATACTGGTACACAATGTCTCAAGCGAGAATATGTGGCTTGTAGTCATTATTAATAAAAAAAATCACAGAACTACGAAATAGAGGCTGATTCTGTGTGTATATGACACACTGCAGAAAAGAATGGGCTCCCAATCTTGGCTGGGGGTTCACAGAATCATAGACTATCAGCCCCTCATGTTTAGTTTGCAGGTGCAAGCCTGTGATGTAACTTCTGCTTCTAGGACAGGGATGGGCAAACTTTTTGGCCTGAGGGCCACATTGGGGTTGCGAAACGGTATGGAGAGCCAGGTAGGGAAGGCTGTGCCTCCCCAAACAACCTGGCCCCCACCCCCTATTCACCCCCTCCCACTTCCTGTCCCCTAACCCTCCCCTCCCCTCCCCAGGACTCCCAAGCCTATCCAACCCCCCACACCCGCTCCCTGTCCCCTGACCGACCAGACCCCCATCCCTCTCTGCCCCCCCTGTCCCCTGACTGCCCCCCGGGGCCTCCTGCCCCTTATCCAACCCCCCCCCCCCACCCCTTACCCTTACCATGCCGCTCAGAGCGGCAGGACAGGCTTATTTTGAAAGCCTGGGAGGTGGGCGGGCGCAAGGTGCGCTGCCCGTGCGGCGGCATTGCTGCTGGGGAGCGCGAACGGTGGGGGAGGGGCCGGGGATGAGCCTCCCTGGCCGGGAGCTCAGGGGCCGGCAGGACAGTCCTGCAGATGTGGCCCGCAGGCCGTAGTTTGCCCACCCCTGTTCTAGGACCACGAAGTTTAACTTTCAAATTCAGTCATTAATTTACACACTACCTATTGAAACCATGCATTTGTTGAAAAAAGCACCAACAAATCCAAAACTCTATTCACAGACCTGGTTAACTTACTTATATATTTGGAAAATATCTAGAACACACAAGATCACCCTTGTCTGATGTTTTTGCTTGTTTGGGGATGGGCAGGTGTGTGTGGGGGAGTCAAAAACAAAAGGCTTTAAAAACAACAAATGGCCTCTATCAACAGCAGGTAACATGGAAAGCTCTAGGTCAAGTAAATTGTACATAACCTGGCAAAAAAAAATATGCTAAGGAATATGAATAACACAGACAAGTTCTTCTGAATTCAGGGAAAGTCAAATATCCTTGGAATCAAATGTTTTGTGTAGCTTGCAGAAAGCACAAGAAGCTTTCTGATAAGGGCAAACCTCTTGTTGTTGTGTTTGAGGATGTTAATTAATCTCCTCTACGTGTACATGACTGCTGTGCTGCTCGTGTGAAATTCACGGAAGCAAAAATGTGTCCGTGTCTGCAAGACACTCCCAGTTGTAGATTGCTCTGAAAAACATACCATGAGGGGATCAAAAAAATCTGCCAGTTTAACACCAGTCACACAATCATTTAACATAATTTTAGTTTTAGAGAATTTGAAATACCTTGCAACTTACAGACCAAAATATTAATAGTCATGGAGTGCAACACTTGGCAAGTGTCTCAAACACATGCAAAAATCTGTTTATTATTGCACTTGTTGATGGATTCACTGGCAGGCACGTAGCTGAGCAAGAGATAGCAGACTTTAGATTTGTGTAGGATGGGAATCCTTGTACTCTGTGCTAACGTACAGTAGGAGACTTGGAATCTGAGATAGCTTGTGGTAAATTGTAAATGGCTTTAAGACTTGTGGTAATGAAGACAACAGAGCTCAAATTAAAACTGTTTGGCCTGAATTTAGATGTAGTGGTGAATTTAGGATAATAGAATGGTATACAAGGTAAGTATAGACAAGATACTTTGTGCTTGTTGTTCTGGACCACAAAATAG